>NC_133043.1:10303750-10607500 GCF_048771995.1 Taeniopygia guttata
AGAGGGACGTTCTGCAGAGAAGGGGTGGAAGTTTGGCTGGGGTGGTGGAGTGGCTGCTGAGAGCAGAGGGAAGAAGTTCCTTATCGAGGTTATCGACATCAAGATGATGGGAAATGCATTGGCTGTGTTCATAAGCATAATTAACAACATGTAATTAAGGGTACTTAAGGAGAGGAGGAATTACTGTGAGCTTTGAAGCGCCAGGCTGTTTGTAGAAAGAAGGCGAGAATTTGGATCAGCAAGGGCTGGAGGTGATGTGGGCTCTCAAACACACACTGGAGGTGATGTGGGCTCTCAAACACACACTGGAGGTGATGTGGGCTCTCAAACACACACTGGAGATGATGTGGGCTCTCACACACTGTAATTGCTCCAAACCTGGGTGACCGATGAGCCAGTTGCTCCCTCTCCTCCTTGGAGGAGCCTGCAAGTTGCAGTGGTGAGAGAAGGAGATTCATTCCTTTCTTAGCCTGAAAGGAAAATCAGAGGACAATGAGGTTCCACTGCCCTGCTTAACCTCCAGTTAATTCCTGCTTTGGGAAATGGAGCAGGACATAAACAGTCTGCTGGTTCTTTCCAGCTTCAGAAGTTTCAGCCAATGTGTTTGACTTCAATCCCTATTTGTCACCTGATTGACAATGTGTAAGACCTTAAGTGCTGTTCTTGGGTCAGAGAAGAGGTTCCAGTATCTCACTTTGACAGAGACAGCAGCAGACACTTTGGAAAGAAATACGGGATTCACACAAGCAGGGAGAGAGCACCACACTCTCACAGCTTTCCTCCATGGCACAGTGTTCTGTTCAGATCAATTTAGATATTTTACTAATATATTTTTTGTTCTTGAACATGAAAATTACATGGACAAATTAAAAGACAGATATGCTCAGTGCAGGCAGCCTTCGAGATCTCAATTTCCCTGCTTCCCCTTTCATCCCATCTCTCTACCAAAGCTCATGCATCAGAAAGCTGTCACAAGGACAGCAGCCTTCTAATTTTGCAGAACAATCCACAGTTGAAGATTTCTGTTGGATATTTGTTTTGCTATGTTTTTTTCCTCCAGTATTTCTGCTCTGCCACTGTTGGAGGCTTCCTTTTGGCAGGGCTGCAAGAAACACATGTCCTAACACTTTGGCCTGTGGCAGTGTGTGTGTGCTGTGATTGATTGTGTTCATTAGGAAGGGCGGCTGTTGTTTGTTCCCCTATCAATAGATACCTTCCCAAACAAGATAAGTGCAGGCCAGCACACTTGCTGTAGTAATTACTGTAGGTTCAGATAAAGCAAGTGGCACTGGAGGCTCCCTGTAATGAATCCTTGTTGACATGGAGCAGGAGATGCACTTTATTTATATATATATATATTAGACATTGAAATCTTTCAGAGCTGGATGGGAAGAACTGCAAAGGAATAAAAGGTTTAGTTCTTTAGGGCAGTGCAGCATCCCAGATAACTAGAGCATAGTGCACGGAAGCAGCTTTCAGCTGAAGCACTTTTGTTTGTGGATCCAAGGACATCAAAATGTCTCACAAAATTGGATCAATTTTGATGAAATCTTCTTATTGGAGAACACAGCAGTAGCAGCAAAATTTGGTACGCTCCAGCACAAAATCTTTGGCTAGTCTTACACCTTCTCATTTTGAAATGTTCTTCTCTGCTTAAAATACAGTTAAGCCCTTGAAATGAAACCAAAATGTTTTCCAGGTACTTTAATGTTCTTCACTCTCCCTCCCACACACTCAGTTTGAATTTTTCCCCTAAGCCTGACTCAGCATCCCTCCTGCCTGGTCCTTTCTCTCCACTGGCTCCCTTGCCCTCTCCTGCTGAACTGAAAAGAGCAATTGCAGAGAAAGCACCACTGATCCCCACATGCTCTGAAACCTCTGCCAAACACACAGCTTCAGACTTAGCTGTGCTAACCAAGCACTCTCACATCCTTAGGTCAGCCACATGGGAGCAAGGGCGTTGTTTTGTACAAAAAAACTCACTAAGACAGTCACCCCTCATGTCAAGAAACTGGGGCCCCCTGTTCCACATTGTGAGGGTCAGGGAAACTTTTAGATGTGATGAATTAACTTCTGGTGCAGTGAAAAGCTCTCATAATAATTAAGTTTATGATTATATATTGTTTCAAGTGGCTGGATCCCCAAGGACTGCTTATACCCCCAAAAGGAAATGAGCAGCAAGTTGCTACAAGATGTAATCTGAGGAAGCACAAAACATTTTTCATGCTTTTAATTAAATGACCTTTGCTTGGTGCCTGCCAAACCTACCCTTTAGTCACTCTTCAACTGATAGTGCAAGTGATGTTGGTACCTGGTGAAGGAGATGTCTGTCCCTGCATCATTTTTACAATTCATAACAAGCTTGATAAAGATTTTTGATAGCACTGATGCTTTAAAAACTTATTCTTGAAACTATGCAATGAGAATTTGCAGTTCTATGTGTTACGTGACATGGGAAGTTTTTAAACCAAGCAGGCAGAAAAGCAAGTACCTTAAAATAAGTTATTTTAAGGCCAAAGAAGCTCCTGGAAGCTATTTGTGATCGTTATGCAGCTATCTTATCTCAAGCATCAATTTCTGCATTGAGGTGCAAAGACCACACAAATGAGAGGAATCTCAGTTACCTTCAAAGGGTGGGGAAAGTTTCAGAAAGAAGTTTAAATATAAGGCAAATGATAGAGCCCTCTGAGATGAGATTTTGAAGCATTCCGTATCCACATCAGAGGTAAGAAATGAAGTGATAGAAGTAATTTTGCCTTAATTGAGCCTCCCTGACCACTACAGACCCATTTAGAGCACTCACCCTCTCACACTCCTTGTGTGGGAGGGATTCTGAAGGGCTGTAGATGGGTCCAAGGTGTGTACTGAAAACACAGAATAAAACACACATTAGAGATGCATCACAACTTTAAACCCAGTCAGCTTGGATGCAGTCACGCCTTATTCACGGCATTATTTGCAGCCATTCGGGCTCCTGAGCCCCAGGCAGGTGAGTGACACCAGCTTTGTCTTAAAAGTGCTGCAGAGGTGTTTGCCACGAGCCTGTAATTTAAAACGAATGAGCCCTAACGAGCTCCAAATGATTGCTGATCCTTATACCCGTGTGCAGTGAGAGCATATAAATTACAGTTGTCATGCCGTGTTTCCTTGCTTTCCAAATCCAATCAGCTCCTGAGATAGGGGGAAGAGCTACAATGTGGTGAAAGAGCAAGAAAAAATGAACAGCATCGCTGAAAAGGGGGTCTGTGCAATAGTTCAGACAAATCAGGAACTATATAATAACCTGGTCTTGATCCTTAGTGGGGATATCATGTTCCTGTGATTTGTTTGGAATCAGATAAATGGAGCAGGGTGTAAAGTTTCAATCACTGTTTTAGTGGATCACTACAACAAACTTGAGATGCTGAATACCTTTGTGAAGAGATGGTCCTTGAATTATATGTTTTATACAGAGGAGGGTTTTATCTACTGTTATGCTTTGTTTGGTTTTATTTACTAGTTATCTAAACATCACTTCAAATGGAAATAATAATCGTATTCATATAAACTTTAAAATTGCTGACTTCAGTTCTAATAATTTAAACAAATTCCCAGAAGAATATTGTAAAAAATACTCTTTTATCCTTCTTTTGTTTAGCAGCTTAACATGGGTAAAACATTTGTTAGGGCTGTAAAGGAACTGCTCTGGCATGTTCAGCAGCACAGGAGATTTAGTGAGGAGAATAAGTTGTCCAGAAAAGCAATGACATAAGAGAGGCACCTGTCACTGTGAGATTGCAAAGAAAATATGGTTGACCTCACCCTTGAACAGGTTTCTTAACCAAGAGGCAGGTATCTCTCTTCGTGTGTCTTTCCTTTTTCCTGGCTTTCTGAAGTCTGTCTTGCTGTGGGTTTGAGCTCTGTAGGATTAAACTACTGCAATTAGCCCAGCTGTGGCTTGAGGGAACGAAGCTATGAAGAAATTGCTCTGTATTGTAAAAAAAGATGATCATCTTAAACTGTAGTACATGGCATAATTCCTGCAGCAGTTTCAAAATTATGCACCATCAAATGCCATCTCACATCCCTCATGATGGTCATTAGCAGTTACGTCGCATTGAATCACGGAAAACATCGTGAATTTGGTACTAATAGAGCAGAACAAAGTCTCTCCTGGCTTCTGAGCCTTGTTCTTTAATCTCCATAGCTGGATGCTGTGGATCAGCACTGGCAGGGAATCTTGTTTCTCTGTACCTCTGTGCTGGCTTTTAGTTTTAGGACATCAATTCTAGAGAAAATTCCGCCACTATTAGGCATCTAAATGTGGTAATTTATGCAGGACAAGCACTTTATCTATCGATACCAGCTCTCCTCTGCCTTGTGCTCATGAGCTCCAGAGAGCACAAGCCCTGGTGTGCAGCCACCTCTGCCCACGTTAGCAGGGCTTTGCTGCTGGAGGAAAAACTGCTGTGCTGGGAAGGAGAGGAAGAGGTGCCAAATCTCCCAGGTCTGAGACGTTTCTAGAGCAATAATTATGCACTTGCATTGGCAAGAACCAGACTGGCAAACAGATGTGTTCATCCTATCAGGACTCCCTTATTGCCAGCTCGTGGGATAATTTTGCAGACGCCAAGAAAATAAATCTGAGCTGTCTGTTGGGGTATCCAGGTAAGAGCCAGCAGAGTGTCTGTCTCTTCTGTGCTACAGTGACATTGTTAGGGCAGGAAGAATTATATTTGATGGGAATTCTCAGAATGGCTCAGAAATGGGAACAGGAATGAGAGAGTGAAGCATCAGCATTCAGTGGTCATTTTTTAGGAAAAACATAACATGAGAGAAAGGGACAGTGACAGGAATGAGCAATAACCACACCCATGCTCATCACACCATGATCATCACCCATGATCACAATGAGATGAACATGGGGGGAAAATTGAAGCTCTTGTCAGTGTTAAACTCCCACCAGTCATTTGATGAATAAAAAAAAAAAAAAAATAGCAACACAACCTAAACACTATCCCAGGGAGAGGGATTTCTTTTTATTTTCAATTGTCCAGTTATGTCACTAGACATCAGCATAAATTCTTGGCTCAGTTTTGAAAGCTGGACTTGTAACTGAATCAAATCTCAAAGTTTGTGGATGCCTTTAATTGTTTGTTTTGTAATCAGTGTCTGCCTGACAAGTCTGTTCTGCTGAGGCTAATTCTGTGTGCATACTCTACCTGCAGGCAGAGCTCTAATGATGTTTAACTGTCCTGTATAGAGAAAAATAAACACAAACCATTCTGGCAACGTTTTGTTAAGTGATTGACATTGGATATCAATCTGACTGCATGGGAGTTTGTCTCCCCATAAGACAAACCTCACTTATGTTGTTAAATAGATGATCCATTAGCAACGAATATTGTCCTACAAGTCTGTTATGTCTCACAGGAGAATGGTCACAGTGACTTCTCTTGAGATTCCTCTTAAATTGAGATTGAGAGAGGAGTCATGTCTCGTCTCCCTTTAATTTGTTTGGATTTTCCAAGAATTTTCTCTTGTACTGAACTACTCCAAAGTTCAGGTGTTGTAGAACTAATGCTGCCTCTAATGTTTTAAACAGCAGCATGTCCAGCTTTTAAGCACGTTGTTTATTAGGAACTGGGCTTCCTGTTTGCTGAGGTTTAAGGCCACCTCTGTATCCCATAGAGCACCCTCTTTAAAAGCCCAGCATGACAGAAAAGACTTCTAATTTTAAACTCTCCAAAGTGGTAACATGCCCTCAGAACAGAAGTAATTGATTGGCATGTATCCTTAATGTAATATAATACCTTCAAAGAGCTGCTTAGCCTACTTTCTGGAAACATTGCTGCTGTGTTTTTCTATAGCTATTTTTCTTTCTTTGTGTTATATCTTATGACCTCATGTAAAGCTGGTCATTTTACTGTACCTTGAAAATAAATTATTTAAAAATAGTCATGATTCTGAATAAATGTCATGCTGATCTCCATGAATTATCTTTTTTTTTTAACTAAACTTCCATTTGCAGCTATTCTTGGGTATAGGCTCTGCTTCACAGAGGTAAAAGATAGATGTGAGATTTTGTCAAATTACTTTAAAAATGAAAAAAAAAATCAAATACAACATTAGAATGGCTAAAATTTGAAATACAAATTCAAAACACTATTGGGTTGTGACCTTTCCCTGTTCCAAAGGGACAAAACAGGTCTTTTGAGCAGCAAAGGCAAATTAATAAATTACTATGCTATCAGGGAAAAGGAAAAATCCCCAGTGGGTTCACCCCACATGGTTACACACCTGAGTTACCTCATATCTCATTCACATGTGCACTTGGGCCCCAGACACAAACTCCCCAGCCAATATATTCCTCTCCTCTCAGCAATTTAGTTTGAATAGATCCTTTTGACTCTTGAAGTCTTGTAAACAAACAGAAGCGTCTTTGCTTTCTTTATTCACAAATCTCTACTTCAGCTCAGGGCATCAGCAACAGAGAAAATTTGGATGGAATAACAATAGATTTCTCTTTTGAATTCATGAAACTTTCCCTTAATGAAATTTGTTCCAACACGCTGCAAGTCACAGGCTGTGGTTGTTTACTGCTAGAAAAGGCTGCTGCCCTTAGGAAGGTTTATTTATTTTCATGATCTGTTGCAGGGAGCTTTATTGTCTTGGATTTTGTGCTTTTGCTGGGTGAAGAGAGTCCAGAAAGTGTGACAGGGAGTGGGTGACATCCCCCCAGAAAAGTCCTTTCTCCTGGCCAGACTCACAGTGCTCCACCTTTGGGAGCAGCGCTTGAGCATGGCCAAATTGAGGGGTATGAGGATTTGTTGGTTTTTTTAGATTTTTTTGGTTATGAAAACATCTACAATAAAATTATACAAATAAATAAAATTCACCTCCAGCAAAGCCAAATCTGCCTTTCTCCCAGGAGCTTCCCTGTGCTGCCTGATGAAGGCTTTCTGTTCCATCAGGCACACGCAAGTTCCCTCTCCCACTTCCCTCCTATCACCTCCTTCCAGCACAAACATAGAGCATTTGGCATCTTATTCACGTGGTGAGGAAAAAAATATGGACATTGCATTGGAGGCCTACAAAATGAATAAGTAATAAAAGAATCTGTTCATGCACACAGATGAGCCATTTGGTGTTTGTCAGGGACTGCTTCAGAGATGCTGCAGTAATTTCAAAGGTTCTGTAATAGGGAGAGGGAGGGAAAGGAGCAGGAAGGGATGGGATGAAGGCTCAAAACGGGGATCAAAACTGCAGGGAAGCCATTCTCTGAGGTGGTACACCAGCCTGGAGCAAAAACCTCAGTGATACTGTAAAAAAAGCAGTTTTCCCACCATGAAATAATCTTTTTTCAGTATAATTCATTAATATCTTCCTGTTTGCTGTGGATAATAACTCTAAGGTGTAGATTGAAAAGTGATTTTAATAAAGCCTAGCTTTTAGACATGTTAATTTTTGTTGAATATTCTGATTTACTAACTAACCAAAGAGAAATCAGATGGAGCATGCACTCTGCAGAGTCATATATATGTTATGTTCTAAAAAGGTTTTTTATAGAAGGGTTGGAAACCTTTTTACTCCTGATTGTTGGTTATTTGGAAAGTGTATGTAGTACCTCTAGAAATAAAGGGGATGATTATGTTTTATAGGCAAGAAGGGATTAATAAAACTCATAATGCTCAAAGAAACAGCTGTTTCTCTGTTTTGTAGTGCTTCTAAACCCTCATCTAATCCAGAGTGAGTCAGCTGGGAGACACCACTAGTGTTAAAAAAGAATTAAATGGAAAAGTAGTGGTTATTATTTGAAAACAATTATTCTCTAATTGTGCTTTGAGGAGAGGAAACAAAGAAAGAAACTGCTGGTAAAATAATTTATAATTGGAACAAAGTATAGATTAGGAAGAAAAGATCTCTTAAAATAAAGACTTCCTAATCCATAAGCAGAAATGAAGCAACAGCAATAATGCTTTTATTAGTCTGTTTTGAAAAGGCTGCATCATTCACAAGTGGGGTTGAAGCCAGGGAGTGGAGCCAGGCTTGCTCCTGGAGCTCCTTTTGGAAACTCCAGCTGCATTCCCAGCCTGCTGCTCCTTGCAGCGAAGCACTGCACTTCCTCAGGCCTCCTCTCACCCATCCAGCCTCCACTCTGCTTTTTGGGTTTGGCTAGGGTGGGTTATTGGCATTTTTATACATTATTTTTTCTTTTCTTTTCTGTTGCCTGGAACATTCATATGATTTTGCTGTCTGACTGGCAGAAAGAGAATAAAGAGTTTGTTATGCTCCATTATGCACCTTCCATTAGAAATGCATATATTTAATAGCTTGCAGCGATCTTAAGTCTCATGATGTAATCCTTATGCAATTTTTAATAAAGGCAGAATTCCCATCAAGTTTGAAGGTTGTCAGTATGAAAGAGATGTCAAGATTTATCCCATTAGACTAGAAAATAATCTGCCCTGGTGCTTTGTGTTCTTTCAATAATGTATTTTAATGGCATCTCTGCCATTAAATGAAGGAATTAAATGAAGGAATACTCTTTGATTTGATAAATTAATGGGCTTTTCTATGAGTCTTTGTAAAAAACCTTGATCCCATAAATACCTCTAGATTTATAAATAGTATCTTCTTAAGATACCATTTATGTCCAGTGTGACTGCTTTTACTCCTTATCCTTTTGTCTAGTGTTTGTTTTATTTACTTTTACTTTTCCAAATCAAACAGTTCAATCTAAACCATAGCTGTATAGGCAAATAAATCTCTACTCCTAAGTTTTCCAGGGATTTGGCAATCAGGAACTCTCAGATTACTCTTATGAAAAAGAGAAGGGAGAAAGAACCCAATAAAAGACAGGACCAGCTGTTCCACCAGTAGCCTGAGAGGCAGAGGAAGCCCTGAAAAAGAAATGACTGCTTCATTCTTTCTATTTTTCAGCTTCTGCCCTTTTCAGTTGCCTGTAAAAACTTGCCAGAAACTAGACTTTACCTTTCTGGAAAAACAAACATGTTTTGTTTGATTGCAGATTGTGTAAAATATGTGATAAGGTAATGAGATAGTGGTAAATTCATAAAGATATTAGGTTTCCCTCCTTTTCCTGCTGGTCACTGCCTTTATCTATTTTATCCCTATTATGTAGGCAGTGCTGCAACATGCTGCACCTAAAGTTCACTCCAAAGGAGGTTGAAAAATAAATGAAGAAGACCTTCTTGAGGCCAAAGAAAGTAATTTATTAGTCCTTAAAACTGAAGTATATAAATTTGAAAGGCCTTCATGGGGCTAAAGAAAATAAATTATAAGTAAAAAGATGCTATTTCAGGGACATAGATTTATCATTTTGAGGTATGTGGGGGATATACTCATGTTCTGAAGTTTCATAAAGGAAGCTCTTTGTTTCTTCTCTGGGCCTGGGAAGTTGCACTGAATCTGTTTGATGAGCAGGGGCAGTCCAGCTCTAACAGGTTGGTGTAACTGCTCTGGTGTTCCAAAGAATTATTCAAAGGAGAGGCAAAAGCAAGTTAGAGCACACAAGCCTTGGATCAGACAGTTCAGCTTCAGCTGACCTTTCTGAGTGTGTGCTGTGTGAAATCAGCTCTGTGAGACATGGCAGCCCCAAGAACATGCCTGGAGGCAAGTCAGAACTCTGCTTTGCAATTTTGCCTCTGGCTGACAGCTGTAAAAAGTGTTAACTAATGAAATATTCTAAATGGGTAAATAAAGAAAAAAAAAAAAAAAGCTATAGACAGCTGCCCATAAAGCACAGAATGTATTCCTACTTGCAGATTTCAGTTTCTTTTCATACTTTGACATCCCTCGTCATCATATAAACCAGCCTGTGAATCCAGAGCAGTAGGCAGCAAAATCCTCATTAAGTTGCCCGTATTCCTGTTGTTTTTCTTGTAATCTCAAGTTTTTCCTCTCCCGGAGTGACATGTGCTGGAGGGAAGCACTGTGTCAGTACCTGGAGGGAAGGGAATTTAGGATGTTATATTGAAAGTTTTGCCTTTGCTGATGTACATGGCTTCTAAACTACTAAAAACTAGAGTGCAATGCCACTGGTGGTCCTCCAAAACCTGGAGCACCCTGCAGCAAGGCATGACCTCCTCCAGAGCCTGGTTTGCTCTTCCTTCTCCATAACATTTAATAAGAAGGGCCAGAAATATTCCAGGGGACTGAAACATTACAGTAACTTGGGGGGTAGAGGACCTTGTTTGCCAAGCTCTGAATTTCCTTTTGTGTGGTGTGAGAAAGAGAAGGAATGTCCCTGTGACCAGAGGCAGTTCAGCTCATGCAGGTGACAGAGGCTGATGAGGGCTTGTGGGCATCCTGCCTTGGTGCTGAAAGGATCAAAGGCAACAGAATTAGCCAGAAAAGTGCAGTTTTCCCTCACAATAGCCTCCAGAATAATTGTGTCACCACAGAGATTAATAATTAAGCAAAGCTCTCTCCCAATATGTCCCATTCTAAGCTGAAGGAGCTTTGTATTATTTTTCAGGTAATATTAATTAAATTCACCCTAAGTTATGAAATGTTTTGTAACAGTGATGTCTGTATTTCCTACTCCAACGATAACAGCAGAGTTTGGTTTCTTCAAACATTTCACACAAACTGGCCTGTAGGGCAGGTCAGGAATATTTCAGGCCATGGGTAGGGTTTGTGAGCTATCAGCAAAATAAAACAAGTTATGGTCAAAGAAACCTTGTAGCCTACCAGTGGGATTTCCCTCTGCTCCACAGATGGAGACAGAGCAGCAATGAGTGAAGTGTTCCCACCTAATATTTTACATGTAGTCATAGACAGGGAAGACATTCTCAGCTTTTCTCTGCCCGTTTGCAGCTATGGGAGGCACACCTGGGTTTGACCCTGTGTTTGTGTGAGAAGGCAGCACTGTGTCACCCATGCTGTGATCCCACCAGGACTGCAGCTGCTCAGCTCCTCCAAGCAGCCCTTTATCCATCGTGTTTTGCTCCTGGGGAGCACAGAGGTTCTGAACAAGTTTTGGGACTCATCAAGAGGCATGACATGTCCCTGAAACAGCTGCCATGTTCATTTCTGACATTTGCTGAAATAAGACAGTACGTTTCCAGTTTCTTGTTTTCCTGACTCTTCATTCATCTTGGGACCTGAAACTCAAACTGAATTTTTCCTGGTTTGCACACAGTGTTGCTGCTAGTGATGATGAATTATTCATTGTTAATCTAAATGAATAAGCCTATTGATGAGTGCAAATCAGAAATCAGTTCAGTTAACTTTGCAGGAGCTTTACTGCCCAGAGGAATTGTTTGCTAAGGAACAAAAATGGCCAAAACTGTTGTGTTGAGGGAACTTCATAGCTTAGTTTTCTCAAAACCAGATTTCAAAACTGTTTCAGCAGATGAAATGTTTTTGACTGGTTCCATTTCTGAAAGGATTTACAGTATAAGGTAGATCTCTCTTGGCATAAAAATCAGGCATTCCTCACTCAGCCTATGGAATAAAGTTGCACTGAAGTGTTTCAGAAGCTGAATTTGGCTCATTAATAAGTGATGAGCACTACAGCCACTGCAGCTGTCCTGGGATTTGCTGTGACTGTGCAGAGCCCCACTGGAATCAGTGTCTGTGCCCATGGTGTGATCCACTGCCATGACACAAGGCTTTGGGTTTCCAGACAGAGCAAGGAATGCTGCAGCAACAGGATTAATAATAGTCCAAATGGATCCTGGCCAGCAGAGCAGCCTGTTCCTGCTGCAAACAGTGCCCAGAGCTCTCCACTACATCCCCTTCCAGTGACAACAGCCATTAAACTACCAGTGCCACATTTCAAAATTCAGCAATAACACTGTCATCTGAAATTCCACAAATACTGACTGGACTATTTAAAACCCAGTGTTTCTTCCCTGTCTTGCAAACTTTTGCTAATGCTGACTTTCACCTGCATGCCCGATTGATTTATATGCATTGACAGACAGATATGTAGAAAGGGAACTATTTGTTTTTTCAAATAGAAAATAAGACTAAATACATTTTTCTGATTTTTAACACAACTATTTGCAAAAGATAAAGCTCAGAAAAAAAGCCTTTCCTAGGTTTTCTTCCGTGAATCATGCCATAAGCCTTTGCAGATCTGCATGCAGATTTAGAATTAGAACACCTGTAGTCAGACTCCATGTTTTTACTGTTCTAAGACATTAAATGGGGATGTTTTTCTGTATTTCTCTGCTTGAAAAAAAGCAGTCCAAATATCTTCATCTGTTGCTATTTGTTCATTCAACACAAATAGTTTGGCTTCCCTTGGTCTTGTATTTATTACCAAAAAAAAAAATAGCCATAGAACACAAAAATTCATTTAACATTCATTTGCTCTCCAAAGCAAGTAGATGTACAGATAGGAACTAGTAACCTATAGGGCAAAGGGAACTTTTGCCTTGTAAGAGAAGATCCCTGCTGTCACTCCTCCCTCTCCCCCTTGATCTGTTCAATTCTTTCTGGGAATGCACAGTGTAAAACCTACAGAAGATCAAATCTTTCCTGGATTTGGTTTTATTACATAAAGGCAGTGCATTCAAGTAATTTGTGTCATGCTGCTCCCCTGCACTCCCTTGGCACAATGTGCTCCAGGAGATGGGAACGAAGGCACAAGTGTGACATCTATTGACAGCCTTGGCTGGCAGGGCAGGGCAGCCTGAAAGCTGCAGCAGGAGCAGGAAAGGTCTGTCACAGCCTCTCCACTGCAGGACTCATCGTTTTTAAAGAGATTTACAGCAAAAGGCTGATGCTGGGTTTGAATTGCCTGTGTTTTATGTGTTCAGCTAAACCTAAGCCCTGCATAAGTTTCTAGAAGAATAATCCATCCTGAACTGTGAGAAACAAAAGATACTGGAAGATCCTCTAGACTCCTGAAGGAGTGGAGCAGGGAATGCTTCATGTTTCTGGTGTCCAGATGCTCTTTCCTGGGCATTTTCCACTGGCTCATGATTAATGCATCCATCCCTGGAGGCTGGTGCTTATCAGGCTGTGTTAGCTCTGGAAATGCCACAGTTCCCGAGCTGGAGCAACCTGAGGAGCCATCCCAGCTGCAATGAGCCATCTGCAGCTCTGCTGCATGCTGGCCACTGCCCAAACCAGGATCCTGGGCAAAGCAGACCTTCCTCCTACTCTGCTGCAGCTGCTCTCCTGTTCAGACTCTTTGAGCTGTAGGAATGAACATTATTTACATTGCCACAGGCTCTGTCGAGCTGATATTTTGCCTTTTGATGTGGCTCTAGAGGAGGCTGAAAGTGTCAGTGTGCCCAGCCATAGGATTGTATTCTCTGTACTGTGCACTTCTTGAATCATCTTTTGAAATTTCCCTATTGCTTTTTCTAGCAAGACACAGGTTTTATCACATTCTCTTAATTTCTGACAAATCAAAAAGAGGTATTTGCACTTCAAATAGCCAAGAGTCCTCCTTATTTAGATTCTTTACCACAGGCAGAGAGGTGGTGGTCTCCTCGTGGTCATCTCAAGTATCACACTTGGATTTAAAGGCAAAGTTTTCTATGAGTCACCTCAATTCCACTCCTGTAATTCCACCACAGTCAGCCTGCTCTTAGTACAAGAAGCCCTTGCTTGTGGGTAGTTTCCAGACAAGAATCCTGTAAGTGAACCCAGGGAAAAGTGGGTTTTGAAAGTCTGTGACCCATCTACAGGGAATTAATTGCCAGAGGCTACTTACTAAGATGTCTGGCACATGTGTGCACCTTTAGAGAGCATAGTTTTTAAAGTGAATCACCTTTCTTATCTCATTTTTCTAATGTGTAATTCCACTGGCTTTGGAAAGGGGACTTATAGTCTGTCTTTATTTAAAAAAGATTGAGATCAGACTTTTTATCTTCAACAAAACCTGGTTTTGCTGAACTTTGAAAGATACTCTTAAGATAGATTTCTAATGTTTTCAGTGGCAATAGCTTTGAGATGAATGCATGAATCTGGGTAGAATTGAGGATTTTACACCTCATTTTCCATTACATTTCTCTCTTCAGAGGGCTTGGATCTCAGCTTAGACTTTGAATAAGCAAATTAAAATATTGCCATTAATTAAATGCATTGTGATACATTTATATTTATTAGATAACCCAGCTTTCCTCAGTTACCTTTTAGCCATGGGTTTCTGAAAGAAGGCAAATTTCTACCCCTGGGAGCTTTTTTGTGTAACCTTCACTTCTACCCAGCTGGGATTGCTGCCTTTTACAAATACATGCAGGAGCTGTTCCTTCCTCTTCAAATCCAAGGCTTATCTGAAGGGATAAGAAGAAAGTAACCCAGACTCAAAGGTGCAACTAAAATATCCTCTTGTTTTCTTCAGTGTTGCTGATTCTTAAAGAGAGAAATATATTCCTTCAATAAATTAACACACAGTGAAAATCTGTGTGGGAGAATGTGGATAAAAAATGTGTAATTTCAAAGTTTGCCCTTTTTCTGAGCCCCATATGCTAAGTACCAAAATAAAATTACAACACAGGGGGAATGGGATGATAAATCCAGGACATGGTGAGAAATATATGGCTATTAATTTGTAATTTTGTTTTGCTAACTGTGAGACTAGAAGGCTCTCTGCACACTAAATAATGACGGTATTTAGAGCGATAAATCTGAGCATCCTTGTGCTGTCTCCTGCTGTTGAATAAATCTGTTGGCTTGTTACAGGCTAACAGTTCTGCTGATGGTTTTAACTGGGCTGTTTCACACAAAACCCCTCAGCTCCACTGAGATCCTTGGACGGGCAGGAATGGAGCTGTGCCCTTGGGGGATGCCGGGATGGATCTAAAGCATCCACAGTCCTCATTTCCTTGGGAGAGCCTCCTTCCCTGAGCTCTGCCCTCCCCACAGCACCGCTGGCTGTGTCACCTCTTGGGGGAACCCTTCTTTCACAGCAGGAAACTCAGAGCAACCCCATTCATTACCTGCTCCCATTAAAGCCTTAAGGAAAGCCAGGTTAGAGTGGGAAAACTCATTTTCACCTGATATGAGGGATCATTAGGCAGCTGAATGATTGCAAGAAGTGTAATGGAGCACACCAGTGGAGAAACTCTAGTCTGGCAGGAGGATTCCTGCACTCCCAGGAAACATTAACTCTTTATAGATGCAGAAAGGAGGGGATTTCTTGTTTGGTTGTTGTTGGGTTTTTGGCCTTTTTTTTTTTTTTTTCCCTCTTAAGCTCTATTTTGTGCTTTCCAGCACCTGTTGTAATGTAGAGAATGAGCTAAAAGGCTGATACAGAAATTGGACACAAACATGTAAACAAAAATTGCAAAAGCATCGTGTACTGGCTTCATCACCTGCTTCTTCACAGCCTGAAGTAAAACTGCCTGCAAAAAGGATTCAGGAAGCTGTGCCATGTGTATAAATTCCTTCAGGAAGAAGCAGTAGTGGCCACAGCTGGTCCTAGCAGTCTCATGTAGGCAACGTAGAAGTCAGACCCTGAATTAACATAGGATGTTTTCAAGAGATGATAATTTGTTATCTGCCAACAAAAGACTTGTCCAGGGGGGTTTGGTTATGGTTTTTCTAAAGAAAATCTGTTCAGATTGCTCATAGGTGGGTAAGTAGGATTCATGTTATTTTGGCACATTAAAGGTCGTTGGCATTTGGTTAATTTGCTGTCAGATGTAGCTGGTGGGAAGGTGATATGGTGATGTCAGAGCAAAGATCTTCATGGATCTTTCTAAACTTTTCCCTTGCCTTGTTGCATGAGCAGCCACACTGGCAGGGACTGGGCCAAGAGCCTTCCAGGCTTTTTTCCTTGTCTCTATTGTAAAATTGAAACCAAAATCTTTTGGCACTTGAAGGATGATCTAATATATTGTTTTGTATCAATACACACAGTGTTCATTGTGACAGCCGCATTCTCAGGATGAATGTCCTAATTTTTAAGCTGATAAAGGGACCTCTTTATATTTTAAAACACAAGGCCAGTCCCTTCCCAGATTTTTAGAGTGGTTGCAGAACTGTAGATGTGAGTCCCAAGGGAAGTGGAAATCTCTTTAGCACAACAAGAGATGCAAAAAAAAAATCTATGGGGAAGGAGCAGGATTTTGGTCTATTACTCATCTTTGACTTGTTATTATTGTGTGTTAGGCTGGTAGATGTTGGATTTGAGCACCCACCTACATTTGCTGACCTGGACAGGCATCCGGGGGTGACCATATGTCTTCCAAGAGAAGTCACATCTGAGGAGATGGAAGTGCTCAGTTGCATGCAGATACTCTGGTGTGACAGCCTCGTGCCTCAGACCTTGGATCCTTCATTCTCTTAGCCAAATATCTGAACCCAGTCAAAACTGATGGCTGTGAATTCAAGCCATCCAAAAGAACAGAGGGAACAACTGTAATAAAAGTGAGCTGATCATTCTGAAAACATGCCAAAAATACACTCCGTTGTTTGGAATTCATTTGCTGTGATTTTGCCATAATTAGAGCTTGAACATTCATTAATTATACTGAGTTTATTCAGAGGAAGTCAGGTAATCACTGCTTTTCACAGTTGCTCATGAAAGATTGTAATTAAAGAGCTGTTGCCATTCTCAGTCTGTTAAAGGGACTTGCTCTGCATTGAGTCCCCTGCTCAAATTTGCTTCCACCTCCCTCTTGCAGATGCTCAAATTTGTTAAAAACTTCCTGTGGTAGTATTTGAGGGAAGACTGACCCTGGTATTTCTTCCTCTTTGTGGCAATTCTATCTTCTTCTGAGTTCTTTATTATACAAGTGTACCTTAAAGGTGAGTTGCTCCATAGTAAGCATCTCATGGGCAGAACAAGCCCAGATGTGTATTTTTATTGTCTAACTCCCCCCACATTTAAAACTTGATCTATTTTATAAAAACTATACCTCTTGCATGGATTTTGGAAAACTCAGTAGCACTATGTAAAATTAGGGGAATCAGAGAGCTGAAAGACAGTTAAAACTTAATTTCTGGTCATGTAGCTATTGATAATAGAAGAAACTTGGAAGGAGAATTGTGGGAAAATTATTAGGAAGTCCTACCTAGATGAGCTTATTTGTGTCTTCCTCTGCAGCACATGGATGCTGCAGGAAATAATAGGTCAGATCATGGGTTTTATCTCTCTGACAGTTCCTTTTCTTCTGAAGTTAGTGGCTCAAAATCTAAATTGATATTTTTGCACTGAAAACATGTCTGAGGTCTGTCTGCTCACGAGTCTGCAGTGGGATTTTTATGGTCTTACTGTAGATGAACACTTCAGTGTTAGGAGTTGGAAAATGAGGTGCAAACTCTGAGCTTCATCCATAAGGTCTCTCTAATGTCAGCAGAGACAGGGAGGCAATGCCAAAAGAGATAGTGAAATTATTTTCCTTTTTTTAAAGAGCACTGGAAAGAGCAGAGAAAATTAAAAAGAATCCAGGGCACCTTTCTTGTTGTTGAATTAACTCTCCTATGACAGTGATACAGCTGCTCTTTTCTTAAAGTTCACAACTCCTGCTAATTCTCTCCCTCTCTTTATCACTTTAAAGAAGACATTACAGCCTATCACACCAGTAATTCACTGGCTGGGACACCTTAAGCACATATTTGCATTGTTCTTATTGCAATGAATTCTAAAGGAGATGTTATAGTTCAATATGCCTGATCACATTTAATCAACAAGCCACAGGTAAAAACCTCTGAGTGCCATGAAATGGATAAAAGAAAATTATCAGTCCAGGGGTGTTTTTGTAACAAAATTATTCTTGAAATAACAGCTCTCTTAGGCTCAAACCTAACAGAGCACAGAGGATCAGGGCAGTGCTGAGGCATGAACAGAATTGCTGAGAATGGTGCAATTCACTTATTTTGAGGATATTGAACAGAAAATGGCGATGTTATAATGTGCTCTTTAACAGGAAAAAAATGGGTTGCAAGAGACTTCATGGCACACTTTGCAGTAGCACTGGCAATGGTTTTACATTGATCCTGTGTCTCTCAATCCCCATCCAAGTTAGACCTTTCTGAGTTCACGTTATTTGTGGTGGGGTCCAAGTATCCCAGGGCAACCTGTGGAAAATGATGTAATTAAGTACAGCAAAGGTGCCAGACCTCTCGGGATCCTTTTGGAGGGCTGTGTTCTGGTATTTTTTCTCTGAATTTGCATGGTGCAATACTGTTTGTGGTTAGCTGCATATGCTTTTCAAATGGTTTGCTGCATATATTAGGCTGGTGGTATCCAAATGAAAGGGCGATGTGTGTATGTCATTATCAAGGCAATGGTTATAACTTCCAACCATCTACTGTTCTTTCAGATTTCATTTGTCTTTGGGGACCCAAACAGAGGCTTGAAATGCAAAGGGGAGATGATGAGTCAGCCCAGGAGAGGTACTTTGGTATCACCACGTCAGTTTGACAAACCCCAGAGCTTATTTTATCATTTGGACAAGTGTCACCCGTATATTTGAATGGTTTTCTGAGACAAAAGAAATCTTTCATCCCCTTGGGCAGATGAAAGATTCAGCCATTATTACCCCTCAGTTTGAATTGCTGTCACTCTGGCTACAAGGAACAGGAAAGTCCACTAGAAATAACATTATAGGACTGGGGATAAATTAGAAAGGAGTTCTTGCTGGCACTTTCTAGTCTCTCTTGGCCCACACAGCTATTTATTATTCACTTTCCTTAGGGTCTGGATTTATCTGATGACTGACATTCCAATACAAATTGAAATTTAAGCTTTAGGTTTATACACATAGTTGCATCTTCAGGCTGAGGCAGTGTGAGTTCAGGGTGAGTCCCTCAATGTCAAACAGAAGAGGAGCCAGACTGTGAGGGAAGAAAGTGGTATTATATTTGGCAGATGTTCTCAGTCCTCACAGCAAAGACATGACACTTACAGTAAGTAGAATTTCCCACAAATTAATGAAATGTTCTGCAAACTTTCCTGTCTGTCCTTTTAAGTCCTTGAGGTTTTTACACTCTGGAAATGATAACAAGCACTGGAAAGTTAGAGGCCAGTTAATATTGTCACAGGAGAATAATATACAATGAATTCTGTCTAAATGAGCACCTGATATGAAAGACGTACAATGATAAGGCTCAGAAATCCATATTCACTCTCCACTGTGCTGCTCTCCAGTGGTAATATTTATATGCAGATAGCCATGTAAATGAATATCTTATGAATAACTCAAAGTCAGAGAGAAAAACAAATCCTTCTGTAAATAGATAAAACAAATTACAAGATGTCTTTTAGGATGATCTTCTTTGAATTCATTGTACTTGAGGGGCAAAGGGGGAGCTTGGTGTTTTGCAAATGTTCTCAAAATGAAGGGAGAGAGACACTGTCCCCTTTTCCATCCTCACAGGGAATTTTTTGTTTCATATGGCACAGAAGGGGATGAAGGTACAACTTGAAAGTCAGGAGTGTGATATTTAACCTGCTGTGTCATCCCTGTACAGGATCCTAATGAGGATGGAACCAGCCCTGCAGGTCCTCATTGTGGCTGTGGAAATCACAGGCACTGCAGCAGCTGGCAGAGGTTCCCTTGGCTTGTAGAGAAATGGGAGAAAATCACTTGGTCCTGTGGGCCGGACCAGGAGTTTAACAAAGACCTTTCCTGTGCTCTGTGAAGGACAAGGGGCTGAATTCCTGCCATCTAAAGCCTGATCAAGGGAATAAGAAGGTTAAACTGGCTGACTGCTTTTACACAGGATGTACTGTCAGCTTTCATGCTTCTCTTTAGCTGCTGACAGCAGTTGCATGGACAATTTTGTTTCAAATAGAAAGGAGTTAAAAAACAATTGTTTAGGTTGCAAGGTCAGGCACAAGGTTTAAATTTCTATAGGCACATTAAGTTGTGCCTGCTGGTTACTGCTTGCTCTTCCCTGAATGAAGAGAGGTCCTGGACGGGGAGAGGGAGTTACTGAATTATTCAGGCAAAAGCTGCAAGGTGAAAAATGAAGGTTTTATCACAGATTTACTTGTCTTTTTCACACCATTTTCATACCCAGCAAATGTATTGCATCAGCAGGTAAAAATCTCCCTGCTATGCCCTCGCTACAAGTCAGCCTTTGGATGAAAATGTCCTTGTCATGAACACATCAGTGTGCTTGGCCTCCCCTTAATGAGCGGGCAGAGAGCAGGGCTGGCACGTGGCAGCTGAGAACGTGGAGCTAATGCTGTGGCAATACCTCTTGTACAGAGCAATTCATTATTTGAGCCACTTCTCCCACCTCCTCTTACCTGTATTCTCCCTGGCCCAGTAAAATCCAAGCAAGTCATCCAATATGTGCCCTCCCTGTGGGCTTCAGATCTGGGGGCCACATTTACCTTTTGATCTCCACCAAAGAAACATTTATCTAAATTTAAAGTTAATTAATATCACGCAGCTAAATCTGAACCCTGTGGATTACATTAAAGTTTATCCAGTAAGACCAGGACGCCTGATCCTCTGAATATAAATGACTGCATCATCTGCATGAGATTTAATTGAGAAAACTGCATCAAAAAGGCAAATTAAATACCAAGAACACAACAGATTTTCCACAGAGAAACACCGTGGGAAGTGAAAAACCATCTGTACAGAGAAGACCAGAATGACATTTTTGCATCAAGTCAGCCAGATAATATTTTCTCTTTCATCAATTATCTATGTTAAACCTTCTGCTAAGACAGAGAAATTAATGTACTTTTGACTATCACCTGACATTAGTTAAGATGATGAAAAGATTGTTGCAAACTCAAAATGACACATCAATTTTAAACGGTTTCAAATTTACATTATTTCTCTAATCTTGTCTGTTCTGAGACAGAAATGCAGACTGAAAGGAGTGTTATTTAGAATTCCTATCAAACTTTTAGTCTGGGAAAACAATTCTGGAGCCATAGATTTGCACAAGTCTGTTTTCACACCACTAGTTTTCTAAAAAAAAATGTACCAACAGTTTCATTAGGAATTCTAGTGAAATTAACCCTACTGTTAATAAATATACTTTAAAATTATGTTTCCCAGCATATGTTTCAAAACCTCAGAAATGCTGCCATCTGTTTTTGCCAGGATTCTGAAATAGCCACAGTCAAGTGATACTGTCAAAGCCCTGTAGATTCCATATGCCTTTACATCAACAGACAGGTTTGCACCAGGATTTCCAATACCATAAGGACTCGTGTCATCTACTCATTATTTCACACAAAACCAGCACTTTGGGCTGAGTGTTCTGGTTCCAGATTCACAGGTAGCTCAAGAGAAGAACTCAGCAATCAAGTCACTGCTTCTCATTCCAAAGGGGTTTTAAGGTTAAAGAGCAACAGAGGCAGCAAAAATGTGGTATCTGTGAGATCCAGGGCCTCTTGTCGCCAGAGTTTATGAATGTTTTCTCAAAAGCAATGTGGTATTTTAGTGTTTTTTACTCCAGCTGTAGCTGCATTTTTGGAATTGACACTCCCAGGATTATTTGAGCTCTGTTTACAAAGACTTAGACAAGGTGCTGCTGTTTTTAAACAACCATTAATTTCTATGCAACCTAGTATAATACACCCCACACAGAGAAACTGGTTAATGAAAACAGCTCAGTTTCTCTAAGCTGTCAGCATGCTCCTGGAGTCTGCAAAGACTCTGCAGAGTTAAAAATAATGAACTGAGGTATCCACACAATTATTTATTTTCAAATTGGTGAAGTGCCATTTTCTTCTCAGTTCAGGAAATTAACCTCCCCAAAAGTCAGCTTGCTCTACACAGAATTAATAAAGCAGAGCATGCTGGCAATAACTTGCACATGTTTATTTATGTGGGATGTCTCCAGCTAGAAAGGCTAAGATGAAAAATTGACTCCAAAGGCTGCACTCCGAGGGGATTCACTCCTGGGCTGGACCCATTCTCATGTTGCTTAAACTCACAATAAGAACCTCTTCTGGAGTCTATAAAAATTAAGCTCTTTTATTATCACCTCTCCTTTTTTTTATCCTGTGGCATACACCTAACACTTTCTTTTAGGAAATAAGGTGTAGGAATTTGCAATCCAGTTCTAAAGGAGAAAAGTAAGGGGGGAAAGGTGATGGGGGCTGCAGGGAATATGTTAGTACCAAGAAATACCTTTCTCCATATCTTTTTACTGAAGCTCTACATGGTTAAACTGATGTTGATATTTATTTTAAGTGCTGGTGAATTTTCTCTCACCTTATGTGCTTGCAGAAGGTGCTGATCTGGGCTTGGCAAAACACCTGCAGTGTTTGTACCACTGTACCCTATAATGAAAATCCCTTAGGACAGGTCTCACGTGAAAGTTAAACTGAGGTGCTCCAAAATTAACTCTCTTTATCAGCCTGAGTTAAATTTCATGCGAGGATTAACTGTGGTAGAATAATTTCCCTGGGATGCTTTTCCTGCTTTCTTGTGTTTATCCTTTCCTGGCTTCTCTCCTCGGGGAACACCCATTAGCAACAACCCCAGTTTGTATTTAGAGATTTATAACAGGTATTTAGACATTTGTTACCTGTATTTATCACGGGTCTGTTAGTTCTGTTTCTTCACTCGTGGCTTTCCATTATTGGCATCATTCAGGATACAGGATTTAGCAAAATTTTAGCATCAAACTTGGCTTTGAAAAGCCATATCAGCACCGTCCAGACATGCCTGTGCTGGGTGCTTGCCTTCTTTGGGGTGCTGTCAAGGATGTGCCAGCAAACCAGGCTGCTCAGCACAGCTGTGAGGATCTCAGGGGCAGAAAAATGTCTTCAGAGTGGAAGGATTACATCCCTGTAAGACACTGGCAATTGTGCCTGAGTCCTTTCTGCCCTGGGCAGGTGTGGTCTTCATTTTTAATGTACTTCCATTGTACTTGGATCACCATTAGTACCTGGTTTTCAGGGTTCAGTCCAGTTAAGAGGATAACTTAACACCAAGTATTAGATAGCAAATGAAATGGAAGTCTGATTTGCAAAAATCGTGACTAATTTCTGACATAGTTTTCTACTCTACCCATATTAGAAATACTTTCATGTACTTTCCTTCATAATGATTTAATCTGCAGAAAAACTTACTGCATTCTCCTTGATACTCATCCTGCAAGTCAAAACGTTCTTACAAGCAGCCTTAGACACTAGTATTTAAAAATCCTCGAAGTCTTTACTACTGCCAAGCTGTTAAAGATATGTTTCTTGGTGTGATATAGATAATGTATCCCTGAATTGTGAACTTTATGAGGAGCATTTCATTTACTGCTTTCAAATGTAAGGGATTCCTGCTGAGGAGGGCCAGACTTTGAGCATGGGGAAACCTGGAGGCACTGAGACTTCAAGGAGTTAGATAATAATTTTTTTTTTTTTTTTTTTTTAAGAAGTGAATAGAAAATTAGATGGAAATCAACCCTGAAGGACAGTAAGAAAAGCCCTATTTTTTTTAGTTGGTCCAAATCCTGCTCAGTTAAGCAGCAAAATTCAGAACTGTGACAGATGCAAGAAACCCCTAAAGTATGAAGAACTATAGGAAAGGTGCTGGTTCTCACTTCCCTGCCTTAATGTGCATCCTCCAGAGGCACCCTGACCTTCAGCAATTCTTCAGATAATTGAATCATTAATATTTTGTTCTTGTGATATGCCTGAGCCTAACAAATGAGCTTCTTCAAAAACCTGTATGGTTAATGGATTAAAAAAAGAAATTCAGCATAATATCTATAATTCTCTTAGTGATATCGAGTGCAAAAGTACTGGCTAACCCACCCCTTAATTTGCAAGCTCTTTTATTAGTACTAATTGCATTTTCCCCCTGTAAAACTAGGCAACTATTGGATGAAAAGCAGATGTACTGGTGTTCTCACTGGACAAAACATCGATTGCATAGTTCACTGTATATGTTTCTCTATTTTTGTAAACAGATAATTACAACTGAGTTCCAAAGCTGGTTTATTTTTCCTACATTGGGGACTTCTCTTTTCCCAGTTTCCCCTATCTGATTTTCCCCCTCCAGTCTTCAGGCTGAGCTGTGGTTAAAGCTTTCATTAGGTTGGGCATGATCTTCCTCCTTTCTGCCCCCGGGAGCTTGGGATGAGATCCGTTTATCCTAACATTTGCACATAAAAATGAGATGTCTGCATGTTAGCGAGCCAGACTAGACCAGGATTTTTTTTTTATAGTCAGTGGAGAGAAATAGATATGTAAAATCTTGCACAGTCCCGCTGTGTCCAGGAATATGCTTTAGACTGTAATGCAGACATTCAGGAAGATTTAATTGCCAATCCTGGAATCTGGCCAGGGTGAGGAATTGATGGCGGTGCTTACAGGGAATGTGCTGTGGAGCACTAAAAATAACACGTGATAATGGCTCTTCCTCTCCACTTATCTGGAGCCTGGCTTCCCTCAGCAGATGTTGTAGGGCACACTTGGTTTCAGAAGTGTTGCCTCCTGTAAAACCAGTGTCCAACACCTCCCAAAGGCAGAGGTTAAACTGGAGCATGTTCTCCACTAGCGTGGACCAGCTAAGGGGTGCAGCACATAAAATTACTTCTGCCCTTTAGCAAGTGCACCAGAATTGGGTTATCCACTCTGTTTATTCTTCATTCTTGTGTATTCTGCTGGGGCAGCTCTTATCAACACTGCACAGTGCTGTCATGTGGCACAGGCACTAAATTTGCCTAAATTTAAAAATAATTGAGTACTTGAAGATGAAACCAATGTTTGATCAGTTCTACCACAATCACCACAATTATTTCCAAGACATTAAATTGTCACTTCCTGGATGGTTTTTCTGACAGCCTTAAAGCTGTGCACTGCTGCTTTGGAGAAAACAGATTCTGAATTTAGATTATAAACTCTTTTTAGCAAAAATCATTGTGCCAATCATGCCATGATTCAATATGGTTCCATATTGAAACAGGACCTGTTTCTCAGGCTTTAAACTGTAGAGTTTAACAGGTTTGCAGGTCATTAGTCTGGTAACACCTCCCAAAGGACATCTCTTTACAAACAGCTTTATGCTGCTCTACATTCCCTGTGGCAGCCTTGGGTATGAACTTTCCTACTACATTTTCCCTGTCAAGAAAAATGGATAAGACAAGGGTGCTGGAAAAGCATCCAGGAAAGACATCTCCATGGAGATACTGGAAACACAAATCCACATTTGGCAGCTGTTCCTGGTTTGCATGTCCAGTTATGAGATGCATAATTCCTCCAAGACAAGGAGATAGCATCTGATCATTCCATGTAGATGAAGCCTTAGAAATGCTTCTGTCATTCAAATTTTCACAAAGAAAATATAATTTGTGGTTATTCATGCACTGCACAGGCAGATGGAAGCACAGCAGGTAGATAAATACTGACATTCTCTTCTCTGAATAACTCAAAAGAAAGGTCAAAGGTAAGACAGGGAGTAAAGTGAATGTAGATTAGGCAGAACATCTGTTTAAGTGGGATAGTAGGGAAAATATTCAAACAGAATATTTTCAAACAGAAGCTCTGCTTTAAAAATGTTGATGGGCATCTGCTTAATTATAAATTCTTTACTGTCTGTAGCATTAGTCTCTTAATAATGTTTTTTTTTAAGTGGGGAAGGGGGGGAGGGGAAGAAGAAGCATAATTAACCCACAAGAGATAATTCCCTCCCCTTTCCACAATGTAATACCAGAATTTGCTTGAGCTGACAATACAAGAGGTGGCTCAGCAAGTAGGTGGGGATGAAGGCACTTTGAGCAATGTCACACTGTCCTCACTGTCCCCTTCAGTGGAAGGAGGATCTGGGACAAGTGGCTGGTGGCAGCTGCCGTGGTGTGATGCTCCCAGCAGGGCATTGCCCTTCTGCAGCAGCTGGGTAGACCTGGCTCTCTTCATTTCACACCAAAAAAACCCCAAAAACTTAGTGACATTAATTTCAGTGAGCACCAGAGAAGTAAAGACAGCTGTTTTATACACCTTTATGTGACCAAAAAAAAAAAAAAATCTCGGCAATCAAACCGAACATGTGCATGAAATATAATATACCTCTGCTTCCTCTGGAAGTCTTCATTGATACCCTGCTTCTCAGGACTGATTAAATATGGTCAAGATACTAATTTCATTTCCATTTCTTTGATGTTCCATTTTTCACCAGTCTCAGCTTGTGCTTTATCACATTGCCCATTCTGCGCTTTATTAATTCTGTGCCATTATTGGACCAATTGTTTGTAATGGGTGAGTAAACATATATTGACATAATTTAATGGGAAGAGGCAATCCTCTTTCTCCTGACCTTTTCACCAGGAAAATCCCATTTGATGTCAGTAAGCAAATGACTGTTAGTATTAAAAATGACTTATGCTAATAAGGCACCCATCAACCCTCAGCAACCTTTACATCATTCCATATATAACTGCAGCTGTGTGAAGGAGTTAAACAGCAGTGAATAAAACATGAGAGGCTGTGACTTGTTCTGTGATGATGTGGTGCATTTTTCTCCCTGTTCCTACTGCTAAGCACCTCATGGCTGTTGGATATTGAGAATTAAAGAGAAAGGATTTCCCATGCACACTGTGCTTGTGTGCATCCACACACACACAGACCTCTCCTTTTTGGTTTTATATTGAACTATGACTGTTGCTTTCACTGGTCTGGTCTGTTGATTTGAACTTTTGTGATATTATTAATGGAGAATTATATCCCATTTTCTGTATATTCTTAACCCTGTAGCTAAGACTCCTCCACTCTCTTAGTATTATAACACTACAGTGTGGGGCTGAGGAAGAACAAATCTGGATTTTGCTGTATCTGAAATTGGCCATTTCCACTTGGGATTCCAACAGCCAGGTCTTAAGACAAACGTGTCTTGAAAAAATCTGTTTCTAAACTAAGAAGGGACCCAACGTGGGGTTTTTTTTGCTTCTCTTTCTCCAAATATCTAATTCAAAAGACATGAGACATCTCTATTTGCTCTGTCATGTATACAAATATTTAGCACTAACCATATGTTTCTGTGTTTCCTTGAAGCCTAAAATAATTTCTTAAACCATCCTTCCTTTTCCATTTCTATGTTCAAGTGCCTTTTTGGCAGCCTAAACTGCTGCGTGTTTAAGTGAAATTTGTTTCATGGGAGAGAGTTTATATCCGTGTGTGTTTGCTTTTTCGCTGAGTTCATTGCAAAGTGCTGCTGTGTGATGGCCTGTGGGTCCAGCAGTGAGCTGCTACAGCCAAGCTGGGACAATTGAACTTGTCTCATTAGCTTCAACTCAGGTGTGGAAAAGAATGAGCATTGTGAAAAACGACAGTCACTTGGTTTTTAAAATTTTAAAAGTTAAATAGTAATAAAAGGGTTGTTAAAATAGTAATACAATTAGAGTAATAAAATTTAGGGTTAGGACAGTTACAAGACAATAAAAAGCAAAGAATTACGGACGTCCAGATGCTCTCAGACACTAAGTCACAAAAGCATGCCTTGTGAACAAAGGGATAACCCTTAAAACCATACACTGTTGCATATTCATAAATACTTTATGGTTATGCATACATTCTATATAAAACAAGAACCTCTGTCTGCTATATGTCAACTATTTCTTTTAATCCCCACGGCATCTTCAAGTCTGAGCAAGGCCTGAAGAAATTAGCTTCTTCTGATATGAGAACCATAAATTCCTCTTCTCTGCAAGATTTAGGTGTTCTGGGACTGATATCTCAAAAGGAGTATCTCATTTCCTTAAAAAAAACCCCACATACATAGTTTATATTTTAACATTATGTTATAACCTAAAACTCTATTTAACACGCTACTTAAGAGAATTAATACAGCATAACTTTCTAACATTACACATATAATATTCATTTTAATATTTGCAAAAAAGCCAATCATAAAATACGCATTTTTCACAAGCATTAAAATCAAGGGAAGTTAGGGAGGAGTGCAAGATTCTGGAGGAACAAATGGCAGAGGAAGAGCCCGCTGGATGACAGATTCATTTTGTGGTGGTGATAAAAGTTGCAGGCAAAGGACCCCTCGGGGTGAAGGCCAGACAATAACCCAGACAATAATTGTGTGATGAGTGGGGTCAGGGCCTCCCCTCTTACCAGTCAGCTGCAAAGAGCAAAGCTTCCTTGCCTTGAATAACAATCATCCAATTTACCAGGCCGGAGCTGCGGAGCTGAACCTGCTTTGTGTAAACGCTCGGGATGAATGTGATTTCAAAGTTGTGTTCTGGCTGCTGAGAGAGATTGCATGAGGAAAAGTAGATCCAGGCAAATAAAACCAAGGGGGGAGGTATCTAAAAAATATGGATACAAGATGAGTGGGAAAATTTTTTAAAAATCTAAAATCATTCTCCTAAACATGGTAAGTCTTCAGTGTTGAAATGCTGTAGCAATCATCCAGCTCCGAGGAAAGACTCTGGGTTTGGCCCATGACCCATAACTTAGATTTGGAACAATTTGGGTGCCTTTGCCTTTTCACACCACTCTTTGGTTGAATCTTACCTGCTGAGATCAATAAGACACATCATCAGCTTGAAATGAGGTGCAGGTTTGTATGTGGAGAGAAGATTCTTACCTGAAGACACATTTAGGTACAACCTTGTCAGCACTATCAGTTCATGGGAGTGTCCAAATTCTGAATTTAGGGAGTGTTGGAACACCTTGCAGTGATTTCACTCAGGCAACTACATTAGGATGCATAATGAAAACCATAATGACATAAATATTTAATTCTTGTAACTAGTTTCTAAACACTGTAGAAATGTTGTCATAACTAATTTTCAGCCAGTAACTTTTTTCTTCCCCTTTCTAATTAGTAAAGTACAGATGACATGCTACTGCATAATTGATAAAAACTATGTTTTAAATTGCATCTATATGATCATTCTTACATAGTTACATCAAATAAATCAAGTGTCATTGCCTTTACACAGCTCAAGGGCTAGAGAGGGTACAGCAGTAATTTTATGCTGGTGATAGAGTCATATTAATGCTCATTGCTCTTCATCTGAAGACATCAAAGACCCTTGCAAAGCTGCATGCAATATTCTGCTTTCATATGCAGGGAACTGGAGGCTCTGAAAGATTAAAACTCCCATTTTTTTTTTAATCAGGATGTCATTCAATCATGAAATCAAAATAAGTGAGTGGTGTTCAAATCTGCAAGTGTTACATATTTAGGGATGAAGCACAGAGCTCTGGATCTGCCTTAGCCCAGATAAATTCAACCATGCCTTATTCAGTGCTGTGTAGGATGCCCAGACAGATGATACAACAGATAGGATGGTTTCAAGGACAGATATGATGGTTTCAAGGGCAGATATGATGGTTTCAAGGACTGATATGATGGTTTCAAGGGCAGATATGATGGTTTCAAGGACGGATATGATGGTTTCAAGGACACCAGGAGTAGCTTTGCTCTCTGAGAGAGCAACTTACCCACACAGGCCTTCCCCTTGTCCCAAGATGGGATTGACAAAGACCTCAACTTGAATAGGAAAAGCACTATTGACCACAGCAGGGAGATATTGATCCAAATTTACTGCAGGAAAAATTATCTGGAAAATCAGAAAACATCAAAACTGGTCTTTCCACGTGAAGAATTTTAGAGCCCACACTAGCTTTTTCTGGATGTGGCTTGGAACATAAAAATAACGATTTCTTAATTCATCCACCAAGCTGAGAAATCAATTATTGCACTCGTCAGGTCTAGTGAACTGTTTGTTCCTTAATGTAATGACAATTGTCTTCCAAGCAAATTAAGTCCAGCACTAGAGAAAATAAAATATTCATTAGCAAAGTTATTGGAAATATAGATCAAATGATATTGAGGCAGTTTATTTTCCATGTTCCTACAAGGTGCTTGTAATACCATGCTGCCTGATTTTAAGTTAAATGAGGACAGTCTTCTGCTCTTCTAGGATAGAATGTCCCCTGGAATTCCTGGAAAATCCCATAGTCCATAGTGAGGGTACAAGCACAGACAGTGGAGTTTATCCTGGCTGACTGTGGCTTCTGTTGAGCACAGGAATTAAAGTGGAACAGAATGTAGCAGCTGTGTGTTGGGGAAGAAGGGCTGTAGTGGCACAACAGATGTGAAGAGAGGACTAAAAGTTGCATTTTTGTCCTACAGGGTGTCCTGATCAAAAGGAAACCCCAAACCTCTGTCCTTGAAGAAGTGACAGAGCTGCAGATGATTCTGAAGGATGAAGTGCTTCGTACTGGAGGAAATGTAATCAAATTTCTTGCTCTTCCACTCTGCACAAACTTGTGGCTCATTTGGTTCTTTTTCCTGCAATTGAGGGAGGAAAAAAAAAAGAATAGTCCAGAGTAAATCAGCAAGCAATATCTCCCACACTGCCTGTATCAGCCTCAAACTCTTAAACTGCTCACAACTCACACCCCAGAGCTGGCAGTGGATAATCAGGGCCCTGGGCATACCTGAGGTCTTCTACCCCTTTTGAAACTCTGGGATGAGAATATGGACATGCCAAACTCCTGGGATATTTTCCCCTATTTTTCCAAATAAATGATTGTCTTTAATCTACATGGAAATCAAACCATCCCATCATCTGGCAGTCAGTCACTAAATTTGGAGTACAACTTCTTCTACTCAGAACCCAACTTCCCATTCAGAGCACGGCTGCCCTGACACCTCAAGACAATTCTCATTCATCCAAGTAATCCTTTAGATTAATGTGAAAGCAGCAGCACAAAGCTGACTATTGGAAGCAAAAGTGGGTTCATTTGACAGAATTTTAAAAATAGTTTTAATTATTCTCTGTGATCTCTCTGAAGTGCCGAGAGAGAGAGGGAGGGAGAGAGGGGGAAAATGCAATTACCTTATTTGTGTGTGTTCATACATTATGACTTTTCCTTCTTTCCTTACATCTGGGAATCTGTAACACAGCTGACAGTGATTTAGGGTGTTTTCAGTAAGTGTTTTGGAACTAATCTCTGCTTTCCTGGGAATTTTCCTGGGAATATGCATTGCCCTTGTGTTCACTGACCTAGCTAGCTAATGATAAAGAAAAAAAATGCTATTTGGAGTAATAATGGGCAGCATCTGAATTACTGTTAATTGCTGCAGACAGGCTTAGCTCATGTGATGTATGTAAGTGCTGCTTTTGAATGTGAACTTGCATTTATCACGAAGCAGAGTAATACAGACCCAACCTGGGAATAAATATTTTTAGATAAATTAGTGACCTATTTGCAGATATACAGAGCAGTCAGCCAGGTTTTATTTTTATGTAAGAAATATGTTAAGTGTCTACCAGTTCAGCAGCAGATTCCAGTGCATTCTGCAGGATTGCAGCACTGATTCAGGCTGCAGACAGAACAGGTGGAGGAAATTCCTTCTAGCAATGAGACAGCCCTTGATGTTCATGAAGTAGGCACAATTATTTTGTATTTTTGCAAGCTGGGGCACATCAACAGCCCCTCTCTGTGCAGTGTGTTTTTAACAAGAGTCCTGTCACCCCTGGCAATAATCATCCCTTCTTAGCTGCTTTTAAATGTGCTGAGGAGACATTGAGGGCTTTGCAGCTCAGTACTTCAGTTCAAGGAATCATCCTTGTTAAGAAGGGTTCTTGAATGCGTGCTAAAGTTTAAATATGTATTTAAATGCTTTTCAGGGGGGTTTATAGTACACAGTAACTGTTTTCCTGCCTCAGGGCTTCAATTAGGAAATGATAGTGAGCATCTGTGCTTGCTGGCTGGTGAAGGGGACAGAAGAGAGAGTAGGAAATCATCCCACATAACCAGCATCCCACATTTGGCTCTTGGTTTTCAAGGGTTGGAGATAAGTGTGTCCCTCTAATGTCTTCTTTCTCTTATTCAGAAAAACACATACTGAAATTCTGCAAGATATAAATGGTCAAAAGTCTTTAAGACTAGTTTAAACCAGTATGTATAGAAAGGAACGTGTTGCTAAGGGCCAGTAATTTCAATTATAAGGCATAGCAAGCCTGATCTGAGGGTCCTTAGATGGTTTAGGTCAAACTACTCACACAAGATGCAGACAGGTTCAGACAAGATGGAACATAGGAAAGAAACCTGTTGTTTCCTAGTTTGTTAGTAAGAAAATCCTTAAATGCTGTAGGGCAAGGCAAGCTCCAGCACTGCAGGCTGGGAGTCATATCTGTGCTCAATCTCTGCCCAGTTTTAAGATTCTGTTCTCTGCTCTGTCACTTAGGCATCTGCTTACATTTTCAACTGACCAGATTATATATGGCCTTACAATTTTCTTTCTCCTCCTGTCTAATATGAAGCATTTGGCCTTTTGTTCTGGACGGTTTCTTGCCCTCATTGCTTTCTTCCATTAATCTATTTCAGTACTGTTTTTCCCTCTCTTAAGTGCAACATTTTCACTTTCTTGAGCAATGGACTGAACCTTTGCTTTTAACAAATTGGATTTTATAACATTGGGACTTTTTGATAGGTTTTAGCCAACTCTTAGATGAAGAGAATTTGGGGGAGTTTCAGCTATCCTAGATTAAGTGAGGCAAGGGAGGAAGGAAATATTGAATGAGCTGTTGCAGAAACAACTGCAACCTGATTGTTTGGAGGCAAAAAACCCTAAAGGGTTGTTACTGTACTGACTCTGTAGGAAATATAACAGCAGATCTGTGTTTTAATTTAGTTGATTCTCCTGCCTCCTCAAGCAAATTTTCAGCTTCTTTTTCACCTATATTTGTATTACTTATTTGCCTAGCTTCCTTAGTACCAATGCCCATTCCTCTCCTAAAAGCTTTTTTAAGGTTTTTTGGTTTCAGTAGGTTGGTAACAGCTTCCTGAGGATAAATTTGAACAAAGAAGTTCACATTTGTGTATTATTGGGTATGTCCCCATTCCTTCTCTGTGTTAGGAGGGTTTTTCTGAGCACTGCACAGACTGGTTGTGTCCACTGAGAGCAAAGCTTGGGGAGATCAGGTGAGCTGCAAATGCCCAAAGCACAGCACTGCAAAGGAGCTTAAAAGTTCTTCCCCTTCGCTTTCCTTATCGCTGTGCCCAAAGGCAGGAATAGGAGAAATTGGAACCAAGATGAACAAGGGCACACATAGTGCCCATGCCAGCTAATGGCATGAAATAAAAGTTGCCTTCAAGGTGATCAGGAGAGCAACTGCTCAAAGCTTCACTCCGATAATTTAGTTCATAGACCAAATTATCTACAGGGCAGGTAGGAGGCAGCTGCAGATCCAGGAATTTAAGGCTGGTTTGTTTCATAGTTGTTCCTGCAACATTTGGATTATTAACCTGAATTTTCATTCTCCCTTGCACTTGTCAGTGTTGGCTGTAGGTTGAATACATTTAAATATCTTTGTGGTTTATTTGTGTTTTCATACTTTTGATCTCTCCTAAAATGCTTGGTGGGACCCAAGTCTGTCAGTGCTGGTTGTAGACCTGCCAGATTTTACTCTCTTTTCTTGAGCAGTTGTTTTATATCCTTTCAGCCTGCACCCTTTTGAAATTTTTTTGGCCAGGAAAGTTAAAGAAAAAGAATAAGTTCCACTTTGACATATTTAAAGGCTAGTTTAGAAATGAGGGACAAGGAACCTGCAAATTGACCAGGGTATCACATAGATGCCACCCCAAAAAAGGTTTCAAATGAACAAACATAGGTGTGTTCTGTAACTGGCATTCTGTATTCTTTATTCAATAAAGTAAAGGGGTTGTCTTACACAGAAAAACTACCCTAGCACAGAATAATAGAATTAATAGCAAATAGCTAGTATTTATTTGAGTCTTCTTCCTTCCTCCCAAGGATTTGAATCTCTACATTTGAGTAATTCCTTCCATCCTTCCTGAGGAGCTGCTTGACTGACAGCAGGGAAAGGTGTATTTTAAATAGTTCAAGCAGTTGTCATTGCATTTATCTGCAGTGCACTAGCAAGGAATATCCACAGCTGTTCTAGGCAGGATGGGGAGGCTTCCCTGTTCCAGGAGCTCTTCCAAGGCTGGTAACAAAAGAGGAAAATGAAGGCTGAGGTCTGCCACAGCCCAGCCCTGGGTGCCTCACACTGCCCTGCCTGACAGGTGGAACATTAGCAGCTCAAAACTGTATTGGGGCAAGAAATGAGACCAGCTGGGGGAAAAAAGAGCTCTGGAAATAAACAGGCAGAGACTTGAAGGTTTAGAAAGCCCTTGAGTAAATGAACTGCCTTTTCTGAAGTGTGATAGTGATCAAAAGAAGACAACCCAAGGAGTAAAGCTGTCGTCCCCAACCAAATGGACTGTCACATCATTTATCTGGCTGCTTTCTGGCAGCAGGCACTCTGTCAGAGCCTGCAGCCCAGAGAAACAGGGGAAGGGAGAGGAATAGCAGCATCTGACAACTGAAATGATGCTCACTGTGTTGCCATTGTCCCTGAATTTTGAAAGGCTAACATCAAAATATTATGACTCTCCAAATGTCATAATTTCAGTATCTCAGCTCAATCTTCACTCTGTGCCTCAGAGCTTATGTTTAATCTCTTTAACATTCTATAATTACGACTTCAGTGTGGATCAGTTATCTCAGAATACGGAGACAAATTACCATCATTTTCATCAATTGTTCTTTACATTTCCTTTGTCCTTTTTAGTTTTCTGGCTTTCTTTACCAGTGTCAAAAATGTAGCTCACATTCGTGCTCCTTTGTCATGAATATACATTTGGCAGTAAATCATCTGCCAAGCAAGGATTTGTCCTTCCCTTTGCTTATATTCCCCAGTTATCCTTGTTGGGCAACTCATTACTTTCTGAGTTTATTTGAGGTTTATTTCTGGTTTATTTGAGGTGCAGTTCTCTAAGCAAGACCAAGGATTGGTAGCAGACAGACTCTTTTTAGTTTTTCAGGTTTGTTACTTAAAATACTTTATATTAACATAGACTACATCCCCAAGAATAGTACTGGTATCTGCAGGAGAGGAGTTTATAGTGACAGTAATTCACTGGTCAAAGCTGGCTTCATCTGCACTGATATGACAGGTAACAGCTCCTATTACATGAGTGATCCGTGAATTATAGAGTGACTTGTAACCATTCCACGACAACCATAAATAAATGTAATGAAGGTAGTGCTTAAAAAAAAGAAAAAAGAAAAAAGGCATTAAGCTACACCTCTGGTTGGGCTGCAATCCACTAAAGCAGAGAAACAGAACTCTCGAATTTCAGTGATTTCATCATTGGAGAGAAGCTGCCCTAACACCACACCAAGTATGGTGCTGCTTCATTCTGCACTCCAAAAGGGAAAATCAGCTCTTAAAATTCAGTCTTTGTAGGCATTTTGGCCTAAATTATTAATTTTTGTCTCCAGGACAATCCATCTCATTAAAATATGCTAGATGTGTATATTGTTTGGAATTTGGTAAAGAAATTGTTTCTTGTGTGACAGTGGGTTATTACTGACTGGGGCTCAGCTAGAATCTGTGACTGCAGCTGAGGTAACCAAGCTGTGCAGAATTCTAAGTTAGGACATTTTTTTTAAGGTGATGGCTTTGCTATAGGGATCATGTCTTATTTCTTCTGAATTGGCCAGGCTTTCTTTCAAAATGCTGCACTGAAAATCAAGTTTCATACAATAGGTATTACCAAGAAAGGCTTACAGTGGTAACTCTCTTGTAAAACAAATCATATCTTCCTGCCCTCCTCTCTCCATTATATGAGGTCCCTTTCCCCTTCTTATTGCTTTTTCTTCCGCTTCTCACCATCTCTGCTGCACACCAAGGCAATAAACTACTGAGGTGCAAAAAAAAAAAAAAAAAGGCAAGTACTTAGTCCAGAATTGTATCCAAACCTGGCTGTAATTTCTATCAACTGTATTTCAAATTAAAATGCTAAAGTGCTGGAGAAATGGGGTGTGGAAATGCTTAATTTGATAGAAAATTACATTTATGGGTTGAGAAAATGATGTCTTTTAAAAATGGGCCCCAGTGTTCAATGCATACCTGTTTTAATTACCCAGGTGTGGAAAATAAAAAATTGTGCTTTGTTGGGAGCATTTCAAGGACTGCTGATGTCAACAAAAGGCGAGAGGCAGCACAAGCCCAGATGGTTGGCTGTAGGCTTTTCTTAACCATCCAAACAGATTTCCTCAGAACCCCTAGAAATCAAGAATGCAGCACAAAGATGAAAGCTCTGTTTTCTTGTGCAGCTCTTTATTAGCTAATGTTGCAAGGTGTGGTTTTAAAACCAAGGCAAAGCACAAGATTTGGGGAAATTATGAACTGCATTTCTGGTTTTCATGTTTCTCTGCAGTGCTGTTTTTTTCGATGAGAATTTGATATGCAAGATGGCACTAAAATCAGCCTTGATCACAACTGCCTGGGCTTGGGCTGGAATGGAGCATCAGAGGCTCTAGTGAGGAGTCAGCCCTTGACTGCCCAAAATTAACATTTTACCAACACTGGGCTGAGCTGCAGCTTCAGAACTCACAAAGTAACAGTGGAACTAGGGCCACTCCATAGTGGGGCTTACACAGGAGAGAAGTGTAAGGTTTTCCTCTTTGGTAAAGCTTATAACTTCTGATCTAGAATGTTCTTTAGTGAATTATTCATTGTGATAGATGTCTGTGATGTTCTGCTGTGCAGTTTCCGTGGCTGTGTTGCAAGGCAGCAGCAGGGATGATGTGAGCCCACTGCACTCGTCTCACACAGGTAACAAGTTGTCTTCTGTGCCAGGGAACACTTTTCATTTGGTGATTATAGAGGAAGCCTGGAAATTTGGTATGTGGCAGGCTCAGAACTGCAGTGTTTGGCTCCCACCACAGCAGGATGCCAAAGATCAGCGTATCCTGGAAGAGCAGGAGGATGGAGCTCACCCTGGACCACCAGACCCCGCACCTGAGACAGGAGAGGATGTCAAATGCTGCCTTTTATTGTGTCTCTTTCTGTCCAGGAACTCTAATCCAAGACTAAAGAGTGCTCTGCTGTGGGGTGGACTTTGCCTGTGTTATCTTTAGTGTTGTCATGTCTTTATAAATCACCATCCCCTTGCTGCAGGAAGTTCTTTGAGCTTAGACTGATTTTGTGAACACAATCTGTATGACAGCTAGTGGAGAAGAAGTTCTAATGCCTTTCCAGTATTCTGAAGAGTAATTTTCCCTCACCCTGCATGTGAACTGACAGGCACTCCAGGGTTGTTCTGAGATCAGTAAATGCCATCTGCAGTAGCCCCTTGCAGGAACAGCAATTCCAAGGGGACCCCACCAAATCTCCCTGACGAGAAGAACAGTGCACCAACATGAAATTGCTGGAGCTGGATTTTAAGGAACATGAACTGCTTCATGGCTCCAGAATCAGGGCTGACTATCAGTATCTTTAAATATCTTTGGCATTTATTATTCTGCTATAGAAAAGGCACCAGCATTAAAATGACTGTCATACATTAGGGTCATGAAGAACAATCACATTAGAGAAGAGAGAGAAGCCAGCACAGCCCAAGCTTAATCTGAAAAATCTCTCTGTAACAAGCTCCTGTTACTTCAGGGATGAATCCATGGTAAAGCACTGATGTCAGTGCGAGTTTTCACTAATAAGCAAAATATTATTAATTGTATGCATTTCTGTTCTTGAGCTGCCTTTGTTTACTAGTGCTCGGTCATACAGACTGCCAGGCTTGCCAAGGAGCCTGAGGGTTACGTTTGTCTAGGGGAAGCTTCTTGAGAATAGCTGTCTAATAAACACTCTGAGCTGGAAGGTAAAACAAGTGATATATGTTGCAGTACAGAAATATAATGAATTAGTTAAAAGCAAACAACCTCCAAAAACAGTAGATTGCCAGGGCAGGCCTGTGTCTGCCAACCAATATTTCTGTGCCAGCTTTCCAAAGGAAACACAGCCAAAAATAGGAGTGCAATAACTCATCATGAAGGAAGAAAGCTATTACAGAGTGGATGAAACAGCAGCAGGCTCTCAGCACTAACCCCAGATTATGAGGCTGATTCTCAGTCCTTTGCTGGGTGCAGGAGCATAAACAAGTGCAAACTGTGTCCCACGCTGCATCAGAGCACTCTCCTGCCTCTCTGCATAGGTGCAGAACTGGGACAGGTGGTCAGGAAAGGCCTGGACTGGTGCTTGTTTGGCTCTCAGGAATGCTGGCAGCTCTAGTGGGAATATCTTCCCTGTGCTTACAGGTTTAGTGGGTGAGACAGCACTGGCACCATTCAAGTGACAGGAACACCTTTGTAAAGCATTTTACACCACAGGAGATAAAGTTGTTTTAGGCAAAACAGGGCAGGTGTAAAGCCTGACTTGTGCAGTCTGCTTTGCTGCCTGAGCCTGCAAGCCTGGCTGGCTCCAGTGTCAGCACATTAAGGTGAAATAGGATAGACACTGGTCAAGCATAGCTGATTTGTAGTCACCCTGCCAAAGCCAGATGTCTCCATTCACTTTGTAGTAAAGAAATGCCCTGTCATGCCCAACAACTAAAATAAGATTCATCAGCAAGATGACATTCAACTTATTACACGCCTAAGTGGCCATTAGAAGAGAAGGTGATGCTTGATTGCTGCTTGCAGCAGGTGCTCAGTTAGGAAGAAATGCTGGTACTCCCAAAGTGGGCAATAATGACAAACATCTGCCTCATTTGCAGTTTCACAGAGATGCAGGGCACGTCCTCTGACATGCACACTCAGAGCCAGGCCCTTCTCATCAGGCTCCTTTGCACCATCAGGATTAGTTGAGAGATAATTTTGCAAGGGAAAAAACAGTGGGGATCAGGGAGGATCATTATTCCATTCTCTCCACTGGATAATACCCCTCTATAGGCATGCTGGAAAGGTCACAGAAATTGAAGTATTAGGGGTCTGCTGTGATGTGAGACACACAGGCAGGCTTCCCAGGCATCACCTGAAGTTTTACAGTCCTTGCTAGACCTACTGAAATTGAAAACTATTTACAGATGTGTGGAAACAGAGATTGCCTTGGGAATTTTGACTAATAGTATACTGGCATTAAAATGAACATAGATTGCTTTTCTTTTTCCTTTCAGTCTTTTTTTTTTTTTTTTCCTGAGCCTTTCACTCTCTTAGTCATGAAAACTACTGTTGTGCATTTCACAGAATGCTCCTGCTTCAGGAGTGAACTGAGGTCTCAGCAGAGAGAGAGGGTTTCCTTAATTTGGGGAAGCACTTGAAATAATCCCTTGAACATATGTTTCAGGACCACAGAGTGTCAAAATTTCAGATGTTTCCCTAAGTTTAGATTTCTTAAACCAACACACTGAACATTGTGTATTCTGCTTTTTCCACTGCTTTAAGTAGAAGTGGGTTTCAACAGCATAAAGGACTGACATTTTAATGATTCTGCTTTGAGTGGAGGTCCTCAAAATCCAATGCTTTCTGCAGAGGAGATATAGAGCTCCTGTTCCCCGTTATGACTTTCAAGGGTATTTTCTATGTGATGCTACAGCAGAACCAAACAGATAGAACCAGCAGAACCTGGCTCCTCCTGGGCTGTCACAGAGAACAGGTCACAGACAGGGGCTGATCCAAACCAGGTGATTCCCTGCCTGCACTGGACTGGGTTGTGTATTTTGAATCACCCCTCACAAGCCATATTAAGTATGAAAACCAAGCTATTGCCAGCTTTAGGTACGTGGCAGGTATTTTTGTCAGGGGTCGTGACTCTGACCTTCTCTGTAAACAGTGCTTTTAAAGCAAAAAAAAACAGAAAGCCCATTTGCCCTCCAATTTTCACTTTGGTTTTCTTTGTTTTCCTACATTTACTCCTGTCTTCACCATGAACAAGCCTGAGAGCTGCAGGATGTGAATTTGAATAGAGTCCATGTTCCAATCTGCAGCTATCAAGGCAGGCTGCATTTCTCTGAACATCTTTCAGTGCTTCACCTCCACACAGGGTGGGAGCTGAGCACTGCTCTGTGGGCATTAACCCATTGACAGCAGTGCTGTAACTCGAGAAGGCTGAAAATCGTCCCCCAGGGCTCCCACCCTGCCAGGAAACATCCAGCTGCTGGGTGCCAAACCCAACAGGGAGCTGCCCAGCCAAACCCACAGAAACTGGCACAGTGTTCTGCTGCTTTGGATGTTTGCTGTGATTCCAGAAGAGGGAAAGCAAGGTTGGGAGACTGGAACAAGCTGCCAAATTCTTTCCACACCTCCTAAGGCAAAATTTAGTCTGAGGGCTGGCCTGTGCTCCCAGCAGGGTATGGCATGGAGCAGTGCACGGTGCTCTTCACCACTGCAAACGGGGATCTGTCTGCTCAGAAAGGGCTGTGCCAGCACACCCCAGCCCAGCCCCTGGATTCTGGCCCACTGTACTTAATCGAAAGGCAAATAGCATAATAGGCTTTTAAAATTCTGTTCCATGTCTCAGAACGATACCGGGAGAGCAGGAAGGATGATCCATACACTGACAGTAAAAGAGGGGAGAAATGTTCTTAAGAACTATTCACATGTATATTGTGGCATTAAACCTCCACCAGGGAGTGAGCAGAGCACCTAAAGACAGGACTCCATGTTCTGTCTCCTGCCTCTGACTCCTTGCAGAGCCACAGGCCACTCACACAAAGCTTCTGTGCTAGAAAGATCATCCCCACCCTGGATAGCAGCTGACCACAGCTGGAAAACTAAACACAGCCTTTTCATTGTGATGCTGGTTGTAAAGTCGTCCAGGACATGGAAATGTGAAAGGTGCTGTGGCTGCTGTGATGTATTTTTACACATATTTTACCTTGCAAGCAGTAAGTTAGTCCTAAATTAATGGGAGAAACATGAGCAGAATTAGAATTAGAATTATTAGAATTAGAATTAGAATTAGAATTATTAGAATTAGAATTAGAGGTGGCACCAAACTTGGGCTAAAACTGTGAGAGGTGTCAAGCTAGAACCACCCCGAAGGAGAAGGGATATGTCACACTGCCACTAAAGGAATGCCACTTAAAGACATGTATGTGATGAAACTAGGGATAACTGCACTCTTGTACTGGAGAGTTAAATATCTGAAGTGTTTTCTAGCTAAGTACTTCCTTCAGGATCACAGTTAATTGACATGCCTGTCCCTAGATCTATGGCAACATCTTTTACATCTTCTATGACTCCTTTTAAGTCATTTGAATTCTTTGTAGAGCCTTTCATGCAAACAGATCTGGCCAGAATGTGTTTCTGCAATATGCTCTGCGATACAGAAGAGAGACTTCTATTTTCCTTTTTTTTGTTTGGGTTTTTTTTCTTGTATCTGTATCCCTTGTTTAGCAAGAAATGGTAGAGTTGGTCACATAAAATTAAACCTACTTTTACTTACCAGTCACTGGATCACTAGGGAATTTTTAGCCAGGATATTCTTAGCTGTGTTTAGAAATGCTCCTAAGATATTAGGTAAACACTACAAATTGGATGTAAATGGAATCAGAGAAACAGCTGCCACCTCTTTTGCTAGCTGATTAATTTTTTTCTGAATCACAACAATTATATTTCTGCGTGGCACACCCATCAGGCTCTAAACACTGCAGTGGTTGCCACAGCTGCTTGTTGATGGGCTGGGGGCAGCTCCCCAGCAGTGAATTTTGATTAATTCATCCCATTTTACATGCCCTGCAGCAGTTGCCCCCGTCCCCCCGGGAATCTCTGGCTGGATGTACCTGCTGCACCCGGGACCACTGCGAGATGAGACAGGCGTGGGCAGGTATTTACAGACTGAATTTGCTGCAGCAAATCTCTCCAAATCTCCAGGTTATTTCCCAGCGCCAGGGGTTCTGACACACATTTTTGAGCTTCCACTGTCCTCTAGTGGTGCTTATTTCTTTTTGCAAACCGAAGATGCTCAGAGGGCTGGAGCACCTGTGGAGCGGGAGGAGCTGGGGATGCTCACCTGGAGAAGAGAAGGCTCCAGGGAAATTTTAGAACCTCTTCAGTGCCTAAAAGTGCTCCAAGAGAGCTGGAAAAGGGCTCTGGACAAGAGATGGAGTTACAGAACAGGGGGGAATGGTTTTAAATTGTCGGAGGGCAGGGTTAGGTGGGATGCTGGGCAGAAATTCTTCCCTGTGAGGGTGGGGAGGCCCTGGCACAGGCTGCCCAAAGAAGCTGTGGGCACTCCATCCCTGGAAGTGTCCATGGCCAGGCTGGAGCAGTCTGGGAGAGTGGAAGGTGTCCTAGCCTAGCAAATGTAAAGCTTGAATGTGTGTCTCTGCCTTTTCTCCAAAGCTTCTCTCCTGCAGTGGCTCCCAAGCCATCACTCGAACATCCAGACGTGCAGACACCAGCACACCCACTCCTCCTGCTTTCCCTTCATTGCAGCAGGAGCACTTATTTGCTTTTTTGACCAGGCTTTAAATTTTGAATTAGCCTGGGTGTCAGCAACAGTATTTAGATTAAATTTAATGGGTTTATTTCTTGCCTCACAAAGGGGCTGCCAGTGTGTGGGAGGCAGCTGGGTACTCAGCTGAGAACTTTGCAACTGGGCTGTAAAGGAGGAGGGATTGCACTTAAAATGTTGTCTGCATGTAGTTTGCAAAATGCCTTAGGGCATTCGTGGGAAAAGATGTTTGCAAATATAAAATATTAACCAGCCTTTGTTTTTAATAAACTTGGTTACTCCAAGGGAACAAATAACATTTATTATAATGTGTCTGTTTGTCCTATTTCCTGAGTTCATTTTATGAGTATCTGTCTTATCCCTCACCTGTAATAGGAGACCAACTGAATATTTTATAAAATCAGTATTTCAGTAATATTCATATTCTTGTACCAGTATTCCTACAGATTATGTAATATATAACAAAATGAATAATTCTCGAAAAGCTATTTATTCACAAAATGTAAGCTCAAAGTCCACAGAGACTCAGGTGTACACTTACCCTTTCTCAGGGGAGTACTCCTACTGGATGTCAATATTTGCATGAGTGAATGTTAACAAGTTTAAGGCTTTTTTCTTCTCTAATATATATTTGCATAATATAACAATCTTGAATTAATTAGATGACTGATTCTTTGAAAATCATCTTTATTTCCTCCTTTGAGGTGCCTGTGAGTGGCTGAGCTGTGATTTGGGTTGGTTGGCTGTGATAGCTTAGCTGTGATCTTGCTGATTTGTCACTGGGATAAACATACAAACACTTCTAACAAAAATTCTCGCATGAGAGCAGCTTTTTGTATGGTTTGGGTTGGCTGGGTTTTGTTGTAAAAGCTGACATGGAGAGGAAGGTAAGCCAATAATTTGCCGTGTGTTGAACAAAGGATAAGCTGTTCTTCTCCCATCCTTTATTTGGCTTTCCCAGTGCACAGGCTCTGCAGTAGAGACATTCTCTCCCCACCTAGGCTTTGTATCCTACCTTAAGCCTTTGTTATAGAATTTATCCTCTAGCAATAATGAATTTTTGATATTGGCTGTCTTTCTCTGAAATTCCTTTTCTTGAGTACTGGCAAGGAGGGAGATTCAGCAGAATGACTGGGGAGACTGGTTTAAGGACACAAAGTGATCCAAAGCGATCATGGCAGTAAAAACAGTGATCCAAATTAGCATGGCAGTAAAAAAAGAAGGAGGCTATTAATATAATCTGACTTCCAGTACCTAAAGCTGCAGGTTTTTTAATTGCTTTATGGTGCTCTAAACACGAGCTGCTACTGAGCCATCACCTGTACCTGTGCTGGCACCCAGGTGCTTGTGTGGGCAGTTCAGTCCAGCCCAGCCTGATGAAAAGTAATTAAAAATGTAAAATAAAATTTTAACTCCCCCACCAAAAAAAAAAAAGTACAAGCACTGGTGTTGGCTTGCAATGGGCAAGAAAAACCATCCAATTCAAGTGTCCTAAATCACTTTGTGAAATGGCCTGAAGGTCACAGCCAATGTAGGACCCAGACTCGCAGCTTTGCATACTCTGAGTTGTATCCAGGTCTGAACTTGGTGAGTGAACTGAGCAAAGTGAAGGCTGTGAGGCCCCTGATGTATCTGGGCCCTGTTATAGTTAATAACATCAAGATCCTGCACCTCAGTGCAAGAGCATAATTTACTCCTCAGACTTATCATGGGAGGGCCAACCCTTAATTAACTGTGCAGAGGAGCCTGGGGAGTTTAACCTTAGCAGGCTGCAGCAGTCCTTGTGAACCCTCATTGTCTCTGCATTAGCTCAGCTGATGATTAGTTCTCTTTTTTTGAGTGTCTTTCTACAGTGCATTCCATATTTGTAATGGAAATTATGTCATTGGGAACTGCAGCAAGTGGGAACTTCAACAAGTCCTGGCAAGACTGAATTCCAGGGCTGTAATGGAGATAACCAGCCACAGCACATCAGCAGGTACAAGGAAGGAAAAAAACAAGCTGTGCTGCTCTGACCACACTGTTTACTCTCTTGCACTGCTGTTTGCATGTGAATATGAGAGATATTTGTTATGCCCTTCAGCAAATACTGTTCTTGTCAATACTGGTGGGTATATTAGCGTTGCATTAGCAGCCCTCATCCTCTCTGGAATGATGTTTTCAGTTCTTACTGGAGAGCCTTCAAAAGGAAGATCTTTCAGCTCTGCAAGCAGCTCCTCAAGGAGAAAAAGAGCACGTGACTTTTGATTTCAGAAAAATTAATCTTTGGGTGTAAATCCATACTTCTGGGGAGGAATCTTATAGTGGAAGGCCCGATTGTTCTGTAGAAGCAATGTTTCCTCTATGAAAATATAGATCTTTAAAATGTGCAATGGAATCTGACCCACCCCATGGGATGATGGCTCCCAGTGGGGCATCTCCCCTTGCACCAAGGATTGGTGTCTGTCTGAAATGTCCATGGTATTTCTAACCTGTCTCCAAAATTGTGTTGAATGTGAGAAGAAAAACACCAATGTTTCCATTTTTCTTTCTGATTTGCACTTTTCATGCTGCATTTCAAGGAGAATTAAATATGAAATATATCTTGCTATTTAGACAAGACTTTAATGTGCCACTCAGCAGCAAAATACGGCTGAATACTTGCCTGTGTGACTGAACTTTTGTCCAACCTCTGTAGATGTTGATGTAGTTTTGGAAGAATAGCAGTAATTTCCCTCACAGTTTCATTCCAGTGGTTTATTTCTCCAGCTTATGCCATAAGCTTCTTCAGGGGAATCTGAAGAGCCAGATTTATAAAGAGAATGGATAATTTCATTGCAAAAAGACAGAACTAGCATTATGCATGTTAAGTTAAGGGTAAACAAATCTCATGCTTCAGGGCACAAAATGATTTCCTATTGGGCTCAGGAAAGATGTTTTTCTTCATGTAAAGCATTGTATGGTTGGCTAGACATATTGCTAAGGGGTTTATTTATTCCGCTGCCCTCTGAAGCATCAGTTTAGGAGACTTGGTTTTAGGTTGTGCTAGAGGCAGAATGCCAGATGCTGTTATAATTTCACTTAGCATGGAGAGCCTGCTCTATAAACCTCCTGCTCAGCAGACCTGTGATGCCTGCAGTGGAGCTCCCCAAAAGCACTCCAGGCTCTCCAACCACCTTACCCAATATCAGTGGGACCAAATGAGGGCAGAGCTGCTATTTCCTGGTACTCAGAAAAAAACCAATATAGGATTAATCTGATTTCCATCCTATAATATTTACCTGTTGCTTCCATGGTGCAAGCAGTCACAGCAGAGACATGATTCTCAGAATTTGCTGTCAGGGCAGTGGAAATCAGCCACTCTCTGGAGTCTGCCTGCCAGGAAAACTGAAATACCCCACAAAAAAAAAAACCAAACAAACAAACAAAAAAACCCACAAAAAAAAACACATCCCAGAGAAGGAGCAAAGTTGTGAGAATCTTTCAGCTGAGGGCAAGGAGCCTTCTGTCTGCATCCTGCCTGCTCTGAGCAGGGAAAGTGCCCGTGGCTTCTGCCTGAGAACACCTCACACTGCCCAGATCCAGGCTCTGCCCATCCTCCTGTGCCAGCAGTAATTCAGCCTGTGACTGCAGCACAAAGAGAAGCAGACATGAAAGCAACTTTGAAAGTCCCCAGAAGAACTGCCTTTGTATTTGATGCCTGGAGTCAGGTTCCCTTAAGGAAATGGAAAGGGAGAGAAATAACTTCTAAGAGCCTTGGTGGATTTTCTTGTAAGTGGGAAGCCTATATGTAATTTGGTAGAAACAGAAGGAATTCAAATCTGTTAATCCAGTGAAAGCCACAGGAATTTGGATGTATGCATTTGGGAAATTCACTGACAGGAAAGGGAAGGCTTTCAGTTAAAACTTTCCCATATACCATCTGAACTCAAATTCAGTTCATGTGTTTGTCGTGCTTGTTTTGTAAAGTCACCTCTTATCTCTGTGACTGTATTTTGCATCTGTAAAATGAGGGTGACAACACCACCTTTGACCAATTTAGGATGTAAGCTGCTATGGCCTGGAGCAGGTGCTTTATACACAGTTTAACACAACATTTAATATAAATAGTCACAATGCTTTCCAGATAGAAATTATTTTATTGTGAATAAGGCTGAAACACTTTTTTCTCATTTGAGATGTCTTGGGTCTTGTTATTGTCTGTCATTTCCTTCTCTCTCTAGCCTGATTTATGTTTTTGAAAGCTCTGACAGTCCCATGAGTTAATTGCAACCATCAGACTGGGTGCAGCTATTTTATAATGAATTAATCTGCGAAGTGAGGGGAGCTCTGTCTGTAGGTCACTGGCACTTTGTTTGGGGTCTGTGTGTCTCCAGGTGTGCCATGGTGAGATCAGTCGTGTTGAGCTGCAGTTGATGGTGAGATCAGTCATGTTGAGCTGCAGTTGATGGTGAGATCAGTCATGTTGAGCTGCAGTTGATGGTGAGATCAGTCGTGTTTGTTGAGCTGCAGCTGCAGCCTCTGGGGTCAGTCCCCCTTCCCAGGGAGGTCTCTGCTCGCTGGGCTCCCGTGGCTGTGGCTCTGCAGCTCAGCCAAGGCCCAGGGGCACAGCTCTGAGCTCCAAAACTTCCCTTCACTGCTGGTTTTCTGTGCAGAAGCCGAGCTGGTGATGGGATTCACCCCTTGTAGCCTGATGGAAAACAGCTCATTTCCCACATCTTCACAACCTGTATGGGAGTCTGCAGGAAGAAATCGTGTTTTTCTGGCACTGGGGGAGGAAGAGAGGAATGCCTTTGCATGATGATGTTGCAGAATGGTGTTTCTTTATGCAGACGATGTCTGGGAGCTTTAAGAGTGTTTCTAAATACCTGCCTCACAATTATCCCCACATTTAATTTTGCTGCACAGCAGAATTGGGATGACCTGGACTGGAAAGGATTAGGTGTGAGAACAGGAAGTACCACTGCAAATAACAGGAATTACATGCTGTGAGGGGAGGTGGCCATGAAATAAGATCGACAGCTGCTTTATTGGGAGGCTGCTGGTGGCTGGAAGAAGTGCCTTGCTTGAAGGTTAGATGGGTTAATTTTTAAATTTAAATATACATATATACGGTGTTAGGCATGTCTGGAATCATAAAACTATTTTTTTAAGGTAAAAAGATATAATTTCTTAAAATTTAAACTTTTGAAGAGCATCAGACTTCAATTTCAGGGACACCTTGTCTTTAACAAAGACAAATATTGCATCTCCATTGAGAATTGCTCTTCAAATTAGAAATTCAAGCCTTAATCTCTCAATCAAACCCCACTAAATAAAAACAGCATTTAACTTCTGCTATCACTGTTCCTTGAAATAGGAGATGAAAAGAAGAAACTGTGTTGTTGGAGCCTACTCCAGAAATTCCACATTACTTTGTTAAAGATTTTTAATGTTGTAAGAGAAGCTTCTGAATTGCAAATAGCTGGGTTTAGAAGTAATAAAAGAGTTGCTATAATACTCAACTGAGTGCACAAATGTTACTTTTTAACATGCTGCTGGGATAAGGAGGAAATTGGGATGTTGAAGAGAAAGTCACACCTGGGGGAGCTGTGTTACCCCTTGAGGCCACAGACCAGAGCAAACCTGGGACATCCTGGAGCACAGTGTGATATAATCACAAATAAGAAATAGCTCCTGTCCAGTGGGGACATTGCCATCCTCACTGACAATGGTACACGGGAGAATTCCTGTTGTAAGGTTATAGGTGGTAAAATGAGGCATGTGGCAAACTCCTGACCAGAGTCTGTGGCAAGAGTTGTACTTTCCTAAAGAAATTACCAGCAAGTTAATCACAAGATCTGTTTTGTTCCTTTGCTTGAGGCACAACTCTTCTGTAAAATAATGGGTAATATGTAGCCTCCATAAAATTTGCTTCCATTCTACAGGATTAAAGGTGTCCATCGGGAGATGTCCCTATGTAACTGAGCTGTCTAGGAAAGCCTAATAATCACTTGTGGAAACCCATAAATTTATCTCATTCCCATCTCACTCTTTGCTTAGAGCTGGACTACATAGCAAAATCTGCCAGTCAAAATTCCCTCAGCAGCCGCTGTGAGCTCGCTGGGGTCAGGTTTTCCAATCAGGTCCTCTCAATCCGAGGCCACACGTTCTGCCTTTCCTCATAGTCAGAGTTTAGTAGTTCCTGCTCAGGAAAACACAGTCATGTCTTCTCCATGGTGGTAGAAAAAGGCCATAACTGCAGCAGATGTGCCCAGCAGGAAACAACTTCAATGCATGGAAATATTAGAAATATAGATGAGTAACAGCAGCCCTGGTTCCAGCTCTGGAGCTCCAGCTGCTGCCAGAGCTCCTGCAGCTTTGCCAGAGCAGAGTGAGTTAAATCACCTCTGCCTTGGAGCTTCTTTGTGCCATAAATCAGGGGAGGTACTTGGAGAGGTGCAGAGGAAAGGGCTGCTGTAAACTTGTCTGCCTTCAGCACAGCTTGAATAGAGGAGAAAACTGACATTTTCTCCTTTATTATGCAATGCTCTGCTGGATGGTTTTTGCACAGAATTAGTTCAGTATGCAGGAAAAATCAGCTCTGAGAGGAAAATGTCTCTCAGTGTAAGAATTTACCTGACGGGGGAGGGAAAGCATTAGATCAGGAACAAGCCCTGTCTTTTTCTTCTGCCAAGTTTTGATGATAAACGTATCTTGCAGGAGATGTCAAACTAATTTGACTTCATTTTGCAAATATACAGAGACTGTTCAGTGTGTGATAGGAGCTGTCTGGAAAACGCTGTTCCAGGAGGATCAGAAAGCATCGAGCAGCCGTGCCAGGTGACACATTCAGGGGACATTTGCTGCCTGCTGATGTGGAGGGCTTGAGGAGTCCATCCCAGGCAGGCAGATGCTTGCAGCTCAGCACTGGGACCTGTGACAGTGTGGAAAGCTTGGTTTCTTGTGGGTTTGGGTACTTTTTCCATGTTTCCATTCAGTTAAAAGAACAATGAACAAAACAAATGGGTTTGAAATACTTATAATGGGATCAGCACTGTTAGGAGCAGTACAGGCAGTTTTAGTAATAAAGGAAAGGCTGTCACATGAAGAGTGTGACTGATGTCAGGTGAAGATCCACTTGCCACACTTCCAGTCAGGGACATTGCAAGTTCCCCAACCCATACATCCAGTCACAATAGGGAACATTCAAATTTATTTACCTTTTTAAGATGACTTCATGGGTGAAGTCAAACGTCACTGCAGTCCTGAGGTCGGAGTCCTTACCTTGGGTCCATCTTTAAGCTCCCTAGGGCAGGACTGGCCTCAACAGGACCACAGCTTTGGAATTCCTCCTCCAACAAGTGCATTTATTGATTGCTCTTTTTCCTTAACATGGCTTTAAAAGAGCCTTCGGGGAAGAAGCTGTTAAATTCTTCCCACTGAAGGAGCCCTTCTAGTTTGTAAGAACCCACAGTAAGAGCTGTTCCTTGTAAGCACAGAGAGCTTAAATTAGTGCGGTGTGGATCCTTCTGGGGCTTGCACATCATCAAAAGCATTTCTTCTGTGCTCTAATTCTTCCTTTTTCAGTCTCAGCAGCCAGAAGAGATGGCATAGCTGCAGGCCATGTGATGGCTCTGTGGGCAGACACAGAGCATCTTTTGTTTTGTTACTGGCAAGGAGAATCAAGTTGAGATTTGATTTCCGAAATGGAAAAGGTGATGGCTTGTCTGAAGATTTATGAAACAAAATAATCAAAAGAAAAATTGGATGGCTCCTTTGGTCATTTCTTCCTGAGTGTTCATCCAGTTCTCTCTTGCTGTGGTAATCACCCTTGGAAGTGCTCTGTTATCTTCACAGTGTCTTCAGCAAGTCCTGGTGCTGCTCATGAGAGCCCTGAGTGTTTTTGAGGAATGGGAGAGTCATTCTTGCTTCCCCCCTGTGCCAGCAGCTTCCAAACAAACTTCCCACAAAGAGCTGTTACAAGATCAGGAGGAATTCTTTGTCAGTGGCAATGAATTGAAGAAAAACAGTCCCAAAAAGAGCCTTTCATCAGAACTCCCTCTTACTCTGCTGGTTTGGGGCAGAGAAATCAGAGCTTGGATGTTCTGGCTGGAGGCATGGAAATTTATTACATCTGCCATCTACTGTGAGTGCAATTTTCTGGAAGTCTGCTGTGTGCTGCAAACAGCTCCATCTTGGTTTTGCTCCAAATGTATTAAAAGAAACCCACTGTGCTTTGTCATTGTATTTACTCCTGCACCTCACCATCTAAAAATAATTTAAGCTGAAAGGAGATGAATTTTGTTTGTGGATGGGAAAAAAAAAACATAATGGTTTTAGCTACTGTGATTTTGGGGAAACAAAGATGACAATAACTTAGAAAGTCAGTCTGTCTATGTTATCTATGGATTTAAGAAATGTTTAAAGCAGCAAAATTTAGAGCCATTTTTTCCATCACTTACAACTAAGCAAGTGAAGTCAAAAGCAAGTATAAATCAGTGCACAATTATACCAAAGCATGCAGCTTGAGAAAACAGAAGAAACTGGAAATTATCTCAAAGACAAAACGGCTCTAAATTTAATTTCAGTAACAGAAATTGATGGCAGTCATGGTGGAAAGCCTATAGTTTTGTTTTAAGCCTCTATTCTTTTTCTTGACCACTGTAGCAACTGTTTAGGAAGCAATATACTGTAGATGAAGCTTGCTGAACTGGAGAATGGAGTATTTCCCTGGTGTCTGTGAGGGACTGTGGAACAAATTGGACTGAGTGTGACAAGCTGCACAGTGTTATTTCAGTGGCTGCAGATAACTGGATTTCTCCTTCTAGGCATTAAGTGTCACTAGTTCCTGTATTAAGAGTCAAATCTTGCTGCTGGCCACAGAAGTGAAGGATCTCCAGTGGAGACTCAGCAGTGACTGGGGAAACTTAGAATTTATTGCTGTGCCACCCCGAGCTGGGGCTGCCCCTCAGGGCTCTGCACCAGCAAAGGTGGCTGTGTGTAGTTCAAGTAAAAACTGCATTTATTAAACAAAATTCTCCACTGTTTAATACAGTTGTAACTTATTTCTGCAGATCCATCATGGTGATAGAGGGAAATAGCCAGATTTTCCATAGTCCTGGACCAGGACAATTTGTTGGCTGAGTGATGGTCTGGTGATTGAATTTTGCTCATGCTGCTTTATCTCTGCCTGTGCTACAAATTGTGCAGCTTCTCCAACACTTTATGTGTGCTGGGAAAAGGGGTGGTTGTGCTTGGGAAGGAGAACACCAGGAGACTGGGATGGATGAAAGACAGCTGGGCTCTCTTCATGCTTCTGCCATTGATTTCTGGTATGACCCTGAGCAGGGAATTCTGCACATTGTTCTGAGCAAGCCTATGGGGAGGCTGCAAGTCAGCTCCAAAACCAAGGGCAAAACAGCTGTGCCAGGGTGAGTACCCCTAATTACCCCTGATTCTTTGGACCTTGAGCTGTGTTTTGACACAGCACCATGTATTGGGCCAAACTGCTTGTGGCAGCTTATTAGACACAAGCACAGATTCCCTAAAACTGGTTTTACCATGCTCTACTGCAAAGTGCAGGCATGTCCTACATTTCTGTATGGCTCAATCACACGTTATTCTGATCATCTTCTGGTTTGTTATGAGGGAAAGTGAAATGGTGGTTAAGTGTCTCACAAGCAAGGGTGAGGGGGAGTCAGCAGAAATACATAGAAAAATGTACCAGAGAACAGCTCCCTGCCCCAGGGCTTAAACTGGGCTGTATATATGTGCCAGGGACCATACAGGAAAAAAACACAGGACATAATGAGCAATACTTTGAAAACTGATTTAAAAAATCCAAGAAATCCCCACTGGACATATTTGTAATCATGTCATTGGTCTGTTATAGCAGTGACAGTGTTTAAAAGGCAACACATGTTTACTTGTGCTTAATAGTTGCCCCCAGCAATTTACATCTGCTAATGCAAAAATAGATAAAGTTGTCTCACAAACACTGGTGACAAAACCCAGCATCCACTTCTTCTTTAGTACCTAAACACATGCAAGGTTTTATGAATCGAGAACAGCGTATGCCATTTCCAAACACAGACTGCACTGAGTGGAGCCAAATTTTTTCTTTATTGCACCTTGAAGTACTATTTCATTAATGGAGGAGAGAACAAATTTCCTTTTTATCTCTTCCTTTACATTGAATTAAACCAGGTACTTTTAAATTATGGGCCTGAAATTACCAACACTTTGGACTTGTGCAGTTTCCCATTAAACGTGCTAATATGAATTATGTAACGTGTATTATTTCAGGTGAATTAATACATCAAATCTGTCTGCACCCATTTAGTGTCTCTAAAAAGTGCAAATGTATTTGATCTGAGAGAAGTCTTATGTATTTTATGTGGCATGGTGAGATGACAAAATTTCTCCAATATTTCACAAGCATTTATATCTCTCAATATGACTAGGGTCAAATAGAAGGTGCAGTCACATCTCTCACCAAATAACGTTTGAGTGCAAAATTAAATATTTGCAATCAGAACCTACCAAAATTTGGCTCTGTGTGTATTGTTCAGACAGAACTCTGCTCTTGGGTTTGTTTTTAGAGCAGACTGATGTTTGAATTTTTTAGCCACTGGACGTGAGAATTTCTGTTGATTGTTAACAGTGCTTTTTCTCTAATTAGCTGTCATTTTTGTGATTGTATGCATTATGAAAAAAAAAAAAAAAAGGCTTCTAATTTAAAATTCAAAGAATTCAAAGAGACCTTAATAATATAAAATTCAGTCCTGGCTTACTTTCCCCTGTAAATAATACAGAGAGCTCATGTGTAAGCAGGAGCTCATCTCCTGGGTGTGCAACAACTCCGGCACAAGCAGGTGAGCCAGTTCCCTTTTTGGGGGATCATCTGGTTTTCCTGAGCCACCTCCAAATGTGTCTGTTCTGTACAGGACCGTGAAGGTACCAAGCCTGGGACCTCTGTGCTGCATCCCATTTGTAAATGCAGGCCCAGGGAGGGAGGGGAGCTGGTAATGCCAGCAACCAGGGGAGCAGCAAAACAGGGATGAGTTTTACAAAGGTTTACACTTTGCTTGTCCCAATGAACTGCTGCTGTTGAAACTTTTAACAGTCACTCTGGAAATTGGACGGACAACAGGGAAAGGCAGCCAGGATCATAATCTTCTGAAGGATGCCATAAAGATGGAACTAAAACTCCTCCTGAGTTACCTTCCTCACACACACACACACATTATAATAGAATTAGTAATTCTCATGATTCACTGAAATGACAGTTTCTTGCCCAGCATGATTTAATGGGGTGGTTGTTCCCTGCCAAGGGCTGCCACCTACAATACTGGATTTATGAGGTGGCTCAGTAGCTGAAACTCTGTAAGGTCTCATTTTTAAAATCTAAGAGGCTTGAATAATCTAGGCTGGCTCTCTCATTTTTGGGAGGAATGGTAGAGAGGTAAAATGAGTTGCATGGAGTAGACCTACAGAAATGTTTCTGACAGGAATATCCTTCCCATAACCAATAGAGCCACTACTGATATCAAGGTATCAGGAAACTGTATTATTTTTCATTTCTGTTCATAAGAATTTAATCAAAAAGCCACTGGAACTTATTTCTTTCCTCTGAAGGACTTCCACCAGGTGCTGTTAGCCCAGCTTTATCTCCTGAAGGTCTGTTACAGTGTTATAAAAGACTGATGAGAAGAGGGAATTTTCCTACTAAAATGAGAATAAACCATCATTTTTCATTCTGTAAGACCTGCTCATACAAATGGGACACTACTACCACACAAAGGCAAATTTCTCAGTGCTACTGCTTCAGTAACCAAGTCCAAATTACCTCTGGAAGGGCAGGTCCCATCCTCCAGCTCCTCCTTCAGCCAAGCTCACAAGCTCAGCGAGCCAGATGGAGAAGAGTAATTTGCTTTTTGCTGTGGCAGAACACTAATGGCTGTTAATGGAATGAGCAGCAGGTCTTGTCTCCTGCTCTGCTTGGCTCGAAGGAACAAATCTGAGCAAAAGCAGGCTCAGGCCAGTCCCAGTGATGAGTCTGGGCAAGGGCAGCCTCAGATTAGTCCCAGGTGACACAAACACTCCTGCTCTCCTTAGAAATGATGAAATCTGGAGAGGCAATGGCTGTGGCACAGAGGGGAGTTACAGGGTGCGGTGGCTGTGCCATCACTTGCTGTGTAGCCCTGCACAGGCACTGCCATGCACACTCCCCTTCCTTCATTATTTTTCCCTGTAACATTCCCCTTCTTCCTCACAATTAGGTGTTGCAAACGGTTATTAATATTTATCAACTTTTTTGTTGTTTTCTGGGAGGGAGGCTGGATTCCTGCTCAGCAGTCACCCCTGAGTGTCTCCCAGCCGTGCCATCCTTAATTAGTGCAACCCAGCAATTCCCTGGACCTCCCCATTGCCATGGCAACGTTATTTAATTGCAGAGTCAACTGGACCCTCTCACAGAGTATGGCACAGCTCCTCTGTGTGTTCTGCTCTAGGTGCTGTCAGGGGTAATTTCATGTTTTATTCTAAACTGTTAATAATTATAATTGCAAATTATGAAGCTGAAAAGTACTGAGTTACAGGAAAATAAGAATAATCGGCTCCTTGTCAAGGGATAAAAAACGGTCTTTCAAATAGTAAATAACATAAGTGGGTTGTAATACCTGGTGCCTTAGGAGGTGTCACAGGGCAGTAGGATTCTAAAGAAATACAAACGAGGATTTGAGACTCCATAAATTTAATGGAAAAATCCCATTAGTTTCAATGGGAGAAAGAAAATAATTGTGTGTCAGAATATTACTAAATTAAAATTAATTTGGGAAAGAGCATTACCATGTGTCTATTGCTGACTTTGTCTAGGAGAAAGCACTTTTGCATTGCCATCAGAAATTTTTTTGAGTAGCATCCACCTTGCACATAGCAAACTCTCCTCTTCTTCTGGCAGGAAAAATGTCTCAAGGATTATTTTAATGCCATTTTTCCTTTCATGGGATATGAAGTTTTGGAGCAATATTTTATAAATTGTTTTTTTCTTTGGATCAGAATGAGCCATCCCAGTTAGGCATAAATGCACATGCAGGACAACACTGCAGGCAGACTCAACCTGGGACAGAGTCAAAAAGGGAATTTCAGCTCAAATGGTTCAAATCTGGCAAAGTTACTAGCAACAAGAAATGGCCTTGTAATGGAAAGAGCCTGACCTGCCTAGGGTGGCTATTTTATGCATCCAAACCACAGGACAGGCATTGTTGTTCTTGCTATTAAGTGGAGACTTGCAGCGTGAGTTGACAGAAGGGGTTTTTTCCCACTCTGTAACAAATCTTCTGAAATCTCATTGCCTCAGGAAAGGAGAGGAAAAAGAGAAAACTTCCCCAGTATTTGTGGTATATTTAAAGGGTTCTTTTCCTTTGTTTGTGCCTATCTCAGGCCTGTCTTTTCTTCAGACAATGCCAGTTCTTCTGCCTCTCCCAATCTTCTGTCCAGAACACGGTGTTATTTCAGACAGATTGGGAGTTCTCCTAATTAGTGTAGCTATTTTATTGGAACTCACATCCAGTTGAATCTCAAACAATTTGGCCAGTGAAACTGGAACTCAGGAAAACACTGAGTTTGTCCCTGCTCCTAATTTCTCATTTTGCCTCCCCTCCCTTCGATACCATTTTAATCTGACCCCAATGTGACGCAGCACAATGCAGCAGGAGCACGTGCAGAACCTTGTTCTGAGCTCCCCACATGGCAGGGAGGGAAGGAAAGCCAGTGCAGCTGCAGATCCAATCCAGCCAAAACAAGGTTGCTCCATTACTGCATTTGAAGCCATAATTTAATTTGCTGACCATGAAGAGGTGCCAGACCTGCCATTTCTGTGGAACATGGGATATCTGTCCAGTGCTAATGCTAATATGGGATTTGAGAAGAAACATCAAAACTTCCACTAGTTTCTGCTGTTTTATTTCTTAATTTAAAAAAATACTCTACTTGTTTTCAGTTTGACATTTCTTGAGGCATTTCTAGTGCAGGCACCCACTCCAGCAGCTGCTGTTCAACCAAATGCCCTGCAATGAGAGCTGCCCCTTGGTATTTCAGCATCCAGGTCCTTTATGTGGGAGATGAAGCTCTGTTCTTTGACACTCTGTTCTAACACAATGTAAAACAGATTTAATACATGTGTCTGTCTTCACATTTTCTTCTTCACAAGGCTTCTACCTCCCTTGCAGTGGTTCAGAGCTGAGATGACTCACTCTTAAAATGATAACACAATTTGCTAAATGGAATGTCAAAATACACAGGGAGCTGGATGCACTCTCATGGTATAATTTTCCCCCAATGAGTTAATGTTTTTATGAGTTAATGTTCTTATTGGTAATATACAGGTAATATACAGTGTGGTTATAAAAAGTAAAAATAGAGCAAGACTGTGTAGGAGGGAGAAAAAAAGCATCAAGGTTCAGGTAAAATGCCTCTGGAGAGAGTTGGAGAGAGGATGATGGATTCAGCTGTTCATTCCCAAAGTACATAATGGCTGTAAGAACAGGCATTGAAAATATTAAAAATTAAAACATGGATTTCCTTTATTACCTTCAAATGGCAGCTGAGAAATTGGTGAGGTTTAAGGTTCCGAGTGCACGTGTTACGATCTGGCCTATGTGAACACCATTGGCTGTGATCAAAAGGGAATGTAATTACACTTCTAATCAGAAATTCATGTTCCATAATCACATCACACTCCCAAATGCATTTTTCTTTCTAGAGTTTCAGAGAGAGACAACCCAAGAGAATGCACGGTAGATATGTTTATAATTATTTCTACACATGCATTTGGTTGGCAGCCTCTGAAAGGAAAAAAACTGCATCTGGTGGTGTGGAGCACCTTCCTGTAAACCAGGAGTTCAAACCAGGTAACACCTTGGCTCTTTTTACTGGTCAGCCAGAAATTCTAGTTACTCACCAGAGTCTGAGTAGTTAAATAATAACAGTCTCTAAAATTACAGCAAAAGCTTCAAAATTCTTTACAGTATGAGAAAGACTTAGAGACAGCAATGAACAAACAATGGCACATCACAGGTGAATTACTGAGTGCTATTCTGAAGGAGGTCTGGGAGAGGTTCATTGAGTTTAGAGTGGGTCTTTTGCCCTGTTTCAAGAGGTGGCTTTACCAACACTCACCTGTGTCAGATCATGGTCATCCAAATCAAGTCAAAGTTTTCTCTTTGCTTTGCAAAAAGCTGTGCAAAGCTTCAGAGAATGCCAAACAGCTCAAATGAATAATAATTTATTTTTATTACACTCACCCTTGCACAGATTTCCCTGAAAGGTGGCTATAGGATATAATTCTCTTTATATTTACATACCTCCTTCAAAAGAGTCTTTGGAGCTGGGTTCATAATTCAATTTTATTGTTGGTGAGACAGTAGATCCAGATGAGCGCTTCCCTTTGGTTATTTCACAAATTCTGTTAGGTTTTTTTTTTTACCTTGACCAAGCTCAGGAAAGAGACTTGTACAAACAGAATTGGATATGAGTTTTGTACAAGGACATCTTCTGGACCAGTGAAGTGCAGCTGATGCTTTTAGAGCTTAAGAGGGCATTTTCAGGTGAGCAGTGTTTCCCTGCCAGGCCATCTGCTCTTCCTTGAAGGACTCTTAACAAGTTCTTGATGTTGAGATGATGCTTAGTTTCAAGTTGTTCAACTCATTCTCATCACCACCATCTCAAAATCAGTCCCGTAACAGTTCTGGACTCTGCAAAGGTGTGGGTTTTCCTTCGTGGGAGATTACATGGATGTGATAAGGTATCACTCATGGAGACATGAAGCAACATTTTCAAGTTCATAGTGTGTGACACAGCAACAGGGTTGTTCTCAGGAGCACTGAGGTCACTGAAGCTTGGATGGAAAAGGCTGCAAGGGATTTTCATTTTTTCAGTGACCCTGAAGAGAAGACAACACATACAGATACTAATGTCTTGCCCATAAGTTCAGGGTTTTCTACTAACCAGACATTTCTGGTTTGAATATTTGATTCTGTGGAACCCCACAAAATCTGTGTCAGTGCCAGGACCTGGTACATGGTCAATACTTCTGGGCTGTGTTTTATAACATAGATTTGCAGCATAGATTAACTTTTGAGGTTTTTCTTTACCTCTGGCAGATTTTATTTTATCGTGGGATAGTCAAGGTTTGATAAATCTGGTGCTACAGAGCTGAATGGAGTTAAGCTGCTGAGGGTATTTCCAGCTTATGTGTTTGATGCAGTTTCCTGCAGTTCCAGGGAAGTGGCTCAGTGACCTGAAGGATCCTTCCCTGTCAGCAAGACAAATGCTTCTGGATTGAACCTGTAATGTTCTGATTTCATGTAATGAATCACTGCTACCAGCCTGCCATGAAATAATATAAAAAATGCAAGATAACAAAAGTGTTAAGTTATATACCAAACAGCAATTTTCATACCAAATTTCTTTTATTTCTGGGACATTTGGGTGTTTTTCTTGTGTTTTTGTTTCAACATAGATTAATAGGTGTTTAGAAATGTTTTGCAGTGTAGAAGTTCTGAGATTTGATGAGCTATTTGAAGTAAATAAAGGTTTGAAATTCGAATAGTGAGACACAACCCAAGCCAGATTCAGTGTGATTCCTGCTAGGAAGGTGGTATTTCAAACAGGATATTTTACCCCTCTGATCATTTGTCACAAGTATCCATTCCTCTGGTTTCAACAAAGCAAAAACAGCAAAGGATTATGCACCTTCTTACTTAATTTGGTGTTAAATTAGAAAATACTATTTTGGAATAAAGATTCCTCTTGTAATCAGGCTCCAAGCTCACAGCAGCTGTCATTCTGCAGCATAAACCTACAAAATTAATGTAAATTTTGCTTCCCAGAGGAGTTTGGGCAAGTGTACCAGGTCAGTGAGTGAGGCTGGGTTTGCAGGGGTCTGATAGGAACAGAGAGCCATTGAGCTCTGAGGGGATTTGAGTTCCTAAATCACTCTTGTACATCTGAAAACCCTGCCCAGATCTCTGAAGGTCTATTCACACAGCACATCTGGCTGTCAGCAAGGGAAATGTAAGCGCTAAAAATTCCATCTTCTCATGGTTTGTTTTTTTTTTTTCTTCCCCAAAAATACTGACCTTAGAGCAGATCCAAGTCAGCAGATTAAAAGGGACTGTTCACAACAAGAAATCTAACAGAAGGAGCTTCCCTGGAATAAGCTGGTGTGGGAGGAAGCCAAGTTAACAGTTCTTTTTAGCAGTACTATAGCAAGGCAGCCAGGTCACTGTAATGACCAGTGCTTAATGAGCAACTCAGCACTATTCAGGAAGGATAACTAAGCCTTGTGTGGTTATTAAGAATGTAGTTTTTAAGTAATTTTGGGGTTTCAGTACTTCAGCCTTTCAAGGGGACTTGCTTCCCACCAATGCTGCCACAGGAACACCATCCTTATTAACCCTTGGAGGATCCAAATAAGAGCAAACCTCAAGGCACACATTCCTAGAAATCAAACTTCAGTGTTTCAGCTGTTCACAAAGCTATGGATTTTTCAATCAAAAATACAAAGTTGCCTAAGTGGTGGAACAAGAACATATTTTGACCAGCTCTAGAGATCAGCTAAGAAGACAGAGACCATTCATGTGTGTCAATGAAAATATCAGTTTAATATGAAGTGGAATTGCAGCCAAAATATTTTCAAGTAATCACACAAGCCTTAAAGAGCAAACACCAGTAATGATTTCCAGAATGCCAAAGACCTTCCTCTCAGGGAGAATGGTTAATTTACTGATGGGTTTGTACACTGGTTTTTTTGGAGAGTGGTGGCCAGTGTGTTCTCCAGGTGGACAGTCCTCTCTGGCACATCAGTTCTTGCAGGTGAATTTATGGTCACATTTCACTTATGGCTTCATCATTGTTTTCTCTTAGAAGGCCAGGGACAGAAGTACCTGGATTTCATAGGGAAATGAGGAACAGAGAAGCAATTTTTGTGAGCTTGTATGTTCTGGACCCCGATAGGTATTGGATAGTATTATTCTTTCTTCTATGAGACTTTGTGAAATGGATTATCCAAATTTTTGTTTAATTGCCTGGTTGAAAAAATGTCCTGAGAGTAAAGAATATCTCATTATACCAAGATAGATAATAGTATAATAAAATTTATGTGATGAAGAATAATAGCAAGAAATAATTTTTATGCCTGGAACTAATTTCCTGAATAGGGAGCCACTGAACATGCCATAATGAGTGCATCCCTTAGAAACTATTAGCACATTGTTTTCAGGGCTGAACTTCCTTCCCATGGAGTTGCATTTCCACTTTTAAGTGCTCACCATCATCAGCTGAAGCCAGAATTCTGAGGACACAATTTCCATGTTGACACCAAGAAATTGGCCAATGCATTTCTAGATCTACAAATTAGTTCACTGTGTTTGTTGCTTTAATTTCAACTGATCCTCACCTCTTTAAATGAAAGTAAAGTAACTCGTGGGATATTTTCTGGGCTTACAGGACACTAAACTAAGGCCTAAGGCTCCTGTGCTCAGTCCTGGATGTTGGAATAGGAAGACAGCAGATGTTTTCTCACACAGGTTTTCAGTGGGCTTGTGAAGTTGGGCATTGATTGCAAATTCTGCCCCCATACCATCTTTGTCTGCAGGAGAGTTGGAGAGTTAGCATTCATGGTGTCACTCAAAGTGAACTTTTCCTGCCCACAACAACCTATTTCTGTAGCAAAGGTCACATTTGTTCTCTATCAGGATGTAGCAGCACAGTGGAATAATGAGTTGCCACAATGAACTGGCCTTTTTACATCCTGAATGGGCTTCTAAATCAAGAAGAGGGAGCATTGACTGAAAATCATTGGGTCTGTCTACTTGAAAGGTCACAGTGTGAAATACTGCAGGATCATTTCACCCTGGTTTGTGCAGTGAAGCAGCTTCTGGTACAGAGCCCACCACCTACACCAATTGTGCAGGTGTCTGGCCTTCTTGGGAATGGAGATGGTAATGGGAGAAAAGACTGCTTGGATCTGATACAGCTCTTAGTCAAGGAAAGATAAAAATCAATAACGGTTTGCTGCTTTTTATATATTTTTTCTATTTTTTTTCTCTGTGGCAAAATCCACCCGAGCTTGCAGTGACTTTCCTTAGAGAGAGCACACACTTCCTGAAGTGCAAGCAGAGCTGCCTTCCCTGCCAACAGGGATCTCACACAGCCACATATGGGCAGTACATCTTTCCAGGCATTTCTTTTATCCTACTCAGTGCCCAGTTTATTGTATCCATTTCCTTCCAGCCTTGCTTCCCAATTCTAAGGCTCTTCTCTTTTCACTCCTCAGTCAAGACAGGGCATTTCCTAAACACAGGGCTGCCATTTCCAGTGTAGCTAAAGGAATCCACATGTTCCTGTGGCCTGTGACAGCATTTTCTTGTTTGCAGTCTGACATTCATCAGCTTTGTCACATGGAGATGCTTCATAAAAGCAATACTCAACATTATACAAGTAAAATATAAACTTCAGTGTCCGGCAAATTAGGCTGTTAATAAATAAAACTGCTGTTTGATTTGTTTTGGAAAAGTATTTGGCCGTTGGCGTATGAGTGAGCATCCAAAGTTAGGTAAAATCTTCTCTCTGTCCTCACTCCCATTTCTTTTACAGATGAGTCAAAGTTCATTGTCACTAGCATTTGACACAAACAAAATGCTGCTATTTAAGTGAAGAACATTGGTGTAGACAAGGTCCAATTCTCTATCTGAAATTTGCTGTGCACTGCTGTGTTATTTACCTTTACAATGCCATGTCAATATACTCAGGTTTTCCCAGGAGCCATGAAAATATTTAGTTTTACTGCTGCAAGAATATGACTTACAAAATACCCTGAGGTCCTGGGCCTGAGAATTTGATCTGAGTGGATTTGTCCTCCTGACACAAATGCTCTGTGGTGCAAGGCAATGTCCCCTCTTCGCTGCAGGAAGCAGAGCTTTTCTGGCTGCTGGTCTGAGGCTGCAAAGCAATGTTCCAAAAGTAAATGATTCCATCAGACCTTTCCATCTTCCCTATCGAAACCCACCAGGCACCTCTGAATATCTTTTCCTCACTGAATACAGAGCAGTGGATAAAAAACCTGGAAGTACATGCACATAGTATGAAAATGAAGCAGAGCACTTGGTGTCTCACATGGTGCTCTCCAAGGCAAGATGAAAGGAAAATGAATAAACCGTGTCTGACAGATGTCAATAAAGCACAGAGACACATTTTAATGAAGCACTGGAGAGTGGCCAGGCTGTTGTAGCTGGGACATCATGAGCCATTCAGAAACAGGACAGGCCATGAAGAATGTCTTTGCTTTTCTCAGAAGTGTTTTTCTTTAAAGATTTTTGGGAGAGTTTTTTGTGGCATGCTCATGGATACAGCAGAAAAACCCCCAGCTCCTGAAAGGCACCAGAGGCCCTGTGCTGACTGGAGATCTCTGGGATCTGCCTGTTAAATCCTCCTGCAGCTGCTTGAGGGAACACTTTCAAAAGGTCAGGAAGCACCACAAATTCCAAATGATAGTTCTTGGATTTGGCTCAGAATTTGGCTCAGAACGTGGCGGATCTGTCTCTGTTCTCCTGCTGTAAATCCAGCTCAAGCAGTTCAGAGGAATGCTGCAGAGCAGCTCTTCCCAAAAGCCCAGAACACCTCCAGCCCTCCCCAGCAAAGGAATCAGCTGGTGACAGCGCTGCTGCTGCTTGCAGCAACAGGAGACTGTGCCTGGCAGCTCTGGAGCAGACTTTGTGCTGTGTGCAGCTTTTGTTTAATCTGCCATCATCCAGGGAGATTGGGATATATAAATGTATTACATTTGAAACAGGAATAAAATATTAAACTGAATGCAATCAAGAGATAAAGAAACGTGCACAAGGTAAAATGCCAACTTTATACACTAAAAAAAAAAAAAAAAAAAAAAAAAAAAAAAAAAAAAAAAAACTGAGTTGAGGGAATTTGTGGACCAGAAATCTTAAGATGTATTCCACATTATTAAATTAACTTCAGAATTTAAATTTGGCTTTTGTTCCAAGCAGACTTCTTAAGGAGTTGTGGCTAATTTTCAGCCTATTTAAGAATGTACACTGAGCCCTCCCCAAAGAGTAATTTCATTACTTGCTTGGTACTTCTGCTGCTTGGACTTATAATCCTTTTGTTTAAATAACAAAATATTCAAGTCATGACACCTTCCTTACATGCAGCTCCACAAAAGATTCCCCTCCATCATTCTGCTGTGACTGTTGACACAGTGCTCCTCTGCAAATTTCAGAGTATTTCTGGAAAAGGATCTGTTTGTAATAATATTTGTGTGCAAATGATCCCTACAAGTCTTCACTTTAATCTTGGTTAAATAGTGAAGCAATTAAATAGTAATTCCTGGTGCTGGAAAAACATCATCCTCCCATGAGACAAAACAGGAACAGGGAATGTTTACGGCACTGGCATTTTAAAGCTAATTTAGAGAGGCTTTATCACAATTAGAAAAAGAGTTAATGAGGGATATATGCACATTATCTGGCTAATAGTGATTCACATTCCACCACCGTCATCAAGCTAAAGCAGAGGCTGGAAGGGGCAGCTCAGCCTGCCTGCAAACATCCATGTGGCTGCCAGGGCTCCAGCATCACTTCCCAAAGAACCAGCATGAGAGCAGCTGTAAGGAGCATTCAATAGCCCAAGACAACTGCAATGTTATTGAAAAGAGAAATCCTGTGGCTTAAGGCAATATAATTAACCCTGCCTTCTACTCTGGTTTATCTACAGAAGAAATGCCTGTGACAAATTTCATCAACTGTGCTGATGATCTGTGGGAAGAAATGTTTGTAGAAATGTGACTAAATCTTCTCTCCTGCACCACAAAACCCGTGGCTCTGCTTTGTGAGGCTGCCCCACCAGCCAGGTGTTGCCACAGGAGTTACTTTAAAAACTAGAACCGATGTAAAACACCAAAAAAAAACAGCGATCACCTTGCTGGTGCAAATAAACACATCTGTATTCAAAAGACTGCTGACAATATTGCACATTTTCTGCACCTAATTTTAGCAGTGGGAAGAGTGAGGGTCTAACTGCAGCTCAAGTGCCCTGTTCACAAAAGGATGGTGCATTGTTAACCAAGTCAAAGCTAAAACTAAGCAGCACTTGAAGCTTAATACCATTGAAGTGAGTCAAAAGCAAGCACCAATTTCCAGGTAGCGACCTTGAGCTGTGGGTGTTGCATTATCAGCTGCAGCTGAAAGGGATTTTTTTCAGCTGAGGGGTGTGCATGGACTCACAGTAAAGAAATTATAAGTAACAAGGCACTGCATGAGATGCTCTGTCTGCCTTGCTCTCAGTCCCTGCTCCCCACAAAGTCAGAAAATTGATGGTAAATGCACAACGTGTTATCGTTCATGGGTGGTTAGAGAATTCCAATTTGAAAGGGTTGAGGTTATTCTTGCCTAGCAGACTAAATGCTAACTATATTCCAGTCCATTTGTGTATAGCAATGGAAAACATGATTTATCTAGGATGTCAGGAATGACATTGACTTTCATTAGCCATAAATAATGTTATGAGTCTCTGCTCTACCACTAGGTAAGTTCATGTACTATCAATTTCTGTGCGTTTATACACATGCAGAATTAGTAAGGTGGAAATTCCTCAAAACCTTGCTAGGAGAAACCTGTTAAGAGCTTATAGGAGGTATTTATTTTATGTTTTAAAAATTCAATAGACTCCAGTTAATCTGCCCTCTGGTAATCCACAGAATAATGATTGAGCCAGACACTTAGCTGGTGTAATGTACTGCAGCTCTTCTGAAAGCAGCAGTCAGGCTGCTCCCTAAGATATAAGAGGCTTAAGCTCAATTCTCTAATTTACAACAGGTCTCCTGTGTAACTTTGGCCAAATTCCTTCTATCTAGATAAAAATAGGGGTTTACAGGTAGCGAAGAAAGTTCAAATCCCAGTGATGCTCAGACTTCCTACACGATGCTTAAGAGAAAAGGCTCAATGGATGGAGTGCAGAATTAAAAACACAGTGGCTGCATACTAAGGAGGCACCCTCAGCACCCTCAGATAATTTCTACATGCTTTAGGAAGCTGATTCTGTAAAAGAAGGCATAAATCTTTGTATTTCCAGTGAGAATCCTCTGCTGCTGTTTACAGTAACAGGAGAGCACCAGTTTCTTACTGCTCCTGAAGGCAAGTGGAAATCAGGGGCCAAGCAATTCAGTTCAGTCACAACAAAAGGCTTTGTGGGCAGGCATGGATGCAAAATTTTCCAGTCTCTGGTCAAGCCACAGCTATGAGCACATCAGTTCTCTGGAACTAGACATCAGAAGAAGGATTTTGGAGAAATTAACAGCTCCAACATTTAATCTTCCTATTGTTGCTTCAGAACTTCAGTGTGGGATTCAAAGGTAAGTGGATTAAGGAGTGTAAAGCAGTCATTATTGTAGCAGTGGGGAACATCTAAGCAGCTAAAATTGATAGGTGCTATCATTTATAATTGCTGAGAACTTGAGCACCAGAGAGCGTTACAAGGAGTGCAGGGGGAAGGTTTGAGCTGTTCAGGGGCAATGCTCTGAGCTCTGATCCATACAGGTACAGCTGGCTGGGGGGTAATTGTGTGCAGATACGCCAGTCTGGAAAGGTCTGCCCTGCAGGCAAGACTGCAGAACAAGCACTTCCACTGCAGTGATGCAAAGCCTGAGTGGAAGTGCTCTGTAAGCAACTGGTCAAAAAAGCAATGGTGTCAGTGCCTTTTGCTAGCTTTGATGTTTCAGTTCATTATAGAAGAAATCTTTATTGTGGACATAGTTCCAGGAATAAGTGAATGGAAAACACTTTAGGCAACTATTCTGCCAGAAGAAAGGCTGGAGAAGTGGGCCTGGTAAAGATTCCAAGAGGCCAAAAGTAACTGAGAAACAAGGTGAGGAAATATTAAATCAAATAAGGAATGTATAGTGGGCCTTCTGTGAAATGAGAGAAATTATCTGGGGCAAATTCAGCAGAATACGAGAGGACAAGTACCTGAGGAAGGTGAGTGTGTGAGCATGCATGCAGTGCATCAGGAATTGTTTCATTCTTCTCTCCTGCAGGATGCTGCCTTGTCAAATGACATCTCACCATGAGCTAAAGAGTTATTTGCTTTCTGTTACACTTGATAGCATTTTCTTCATTCTCATCTTCTCCCCTTCTTCCCATTTGACCCACAACAGGTATTAATATCCACTTTGACTATTCAGGAGCATTTTCTGATGCAAAATCTCAATTTGAGAGAAGTGTGGCAATTTATAGTTGAGTTACTTATCGCTGGATCTCAAAAGCTCTTAAAGCAGGGCTGCCAGAGCCAATGATTTGTCAGGTGTGTCAGTGGGAGCCCAGGGCTGTCCTTGATGATGAGAACAGCCTGCACCAAACCATGGACAGCTCCTGGCTTTGGGCTTTGTGTGGAACCTTTTGATTGCTTGGCATTGCACTTACTGAGGTTTTTTTCCAATTATTTCAAATTGCAAGAGAGCATTCATTGCAATGCTAACAAGCTGTATCTGGAGCTCAGTAAAAGAGAAAAACCAATATGGCTGAGAGGGAATTTTCCTCAGCCACCCTTCACTTCAAGCAGCTGCTGCATGAAAAATGAGGAGATTCCTTGACCAAGCTTGCCCTCTGCAGGCCTCTCCCTCTCTCTGGCACTGCCAGATTTGTTCCTTTTCTACACAGGCAAATTAAATGTGCTGCTGACATAACAGCATTTCGACATTCCTTCCTTCTTTTGGTTTTTTTTTTAAATAAAACTGTAATTACTTAAATAGATATTTGGGGGCAGCTCTGTATTCTTAGTGCAACTGGGTCCCAAACATTAATTGAATTTGCCCAAATAGCTCCTGATTAGGTTTGCTGTTATCTGAAGCAGTGAGCTAATGGAGATGATGCAGAAGGGATTTGATTTAACCCTGGAGCTGTTTGCTCAAGTAAAGCTCCCAGCACAGGCTATAACCAGCATCTGGTCTAATGAGCCACAGTGAGAATCCCACCGACTGCATCTCTTTTACTGGATAACAAGGAAGAGTCATACTAAAATAGGCTCCTGGTGAAGGCAGTGAGAGTAAATACAGCCCCTGGGAGATGGAGGAGAGAGTACTTTGCAGCTCCTCACTTAATGTCTGATAAATAATGACCTTTTAAGAATCTCTCATTTTTAAACTAAACCAAAAAATCACTGCAATGGCTTTTAATTTCCATATAACAAATAAAAGCAGGTAGAGTTCAATACCATAAATCAGTTTATGAATGAGAGCAGTTTAAGTATTTCACTCAATGTCCTCTGTACCTGTATGTAATTCTTTGAAAATAGGACTGAAACCTAAATAAGGTAAAGATGTGACTTTAAAAATAATTAATGTGATATAACTAAAATGTGAAGCCAGCAAAACTAAATTAAAAAAGAATCTCAGCATAGCTATAGCAATTTGGGTTAATTTTTTTTTATTTGTAATTGACATAACATCATCAAAATCTCTGGTACAAATGAAACCACCTTGACAATCCTGCTTCTGTTGGTGTAATACATGTTAGCTGAGCTGAGGCAGACAGAAGCTATGCCACTTAACACTTTTGCTTCAAACATTTTGCTAAGAGAAGTTATTTAACCTCTTCCTTTTTATAACACTCTATGTGCTTGCGAGAGGCAGAAAATATAAATTAATAGTAATAATTAAATGTAATAGTATCTCTTCAATAACAGTAAAATTGTGAGAAGTGCACTGGGGCTCTCCTGGGACTCTTTGATCCTCATGAATTCTGAGGATTCCAGCCCTGAGAAGGCTGAAGAGCCAGAGAGGTTTTGCTTCAAGCAGAACCTGAAGCCCACTAGGAGTTCACAGATCTATACCAAAAGCTGATTTCAATTAGTAACTTTAATCAGTAAATTCCAATGAAAAAATGCTTTACTGGAATTTTTTCCCCTGATTAGCCCAATAAAATATGCTCTTTGAAACAAGATCTGACTCGTGTTGCAGGTTTAACAAGGGCTAATTTAAACAGGCCCTCATTACAGTTCCAGTGTTAAAGAGCAAATTAATGAAACACCTATGTTTAGAGGATATCTTTAAAAATTCTGCAAATAAAAATAAGTATACTCCTGTTTTGAAAGCTGGTGTCTGGCTTTTAGCCAAATAACAGGATAACAGAAGTGTGGAAAATCGAGATGTGTTCATTAGAACAGTCTCAAATGGAGCCTCACTGGGCTGCATGATGGATTCCACCCATTTACTACAGAATGAGTAAGAAAAAGATTCCTACATTCATGGTACATGAGCAATTTGCCTAAGAGTTCTTTGATAACTTGTTTTTCATATAGATACTTGCAAGTACACGAAAAAATGTGGTTTTCTCCTGCATTCGCGTTAAAACCATCCAGTAGATGGGGCCACAGAGTTGCACAAACCACAAAAGAAAGTAAGATTAGTTCCTCTTAGGAAAAACTCTCCTAGTGCAAATAGAGCTTTGTTAATCCATTAAATTCTAATGTCAGGCAAATAATTTATTTGCTTACATCGTGTCTTGACTGTATGACTCATTAAGCTCTACTCAAAGGCTAGTTAATATGATTCCGTTTGATACTGAAATAATTACAACTGTCAGCCAACAAAAATTACAGCTGAGATCCTAATTTTCATTCATCGTTTGTTCCCAGGTATTGTACAGGTGTGAGATAGGCTTGTGATGAAGCGACACGATGGAGGTCATTGACAGTAACTGCAGCAGGAACGTCCCACGTGTGGAAAGGTGCTGCGGGAGGAACGCGTTAGTGGCAGAACACGAAGAGGATGACTTTATCAATGTAACCTGGATGCACCGTGGGAATTTTTCCCGTTTCTCTGAGATCTTTGCTTGTATTCTTTTCAAATGTGCGGATCGGGAAAGAACGTGGGGGTTTGGCAGCGCCTGTCGGGGGATGAGGTTTAACCCGTGTCTGCACGTGGGGCGCAGCGAGGAGCCGGCAGCACAAGGGGCTCTGAGCGTGCTCCTGAGCTTCGCCTCGCCAAAAACCAAGTTCCTCGGGAAATCCCATCTGGGAGCCGGCTGAGCCCCCGCTGCCGATGGGCAGGAGAATGAGCCCGTGGCTGTGTGCCCGGGAAGGCCGGGCGGTGCTTTAGGTCCGGGCCGCGGTGAGGGGCGCGGGGCTGGCACCGGGGCGCGGGGCTGGCACCGGGCCGCGGAGCTGGCAGGGCGGCATGGAGCAGCCGGCGTAGGGCGCTGAGGGCAGCGGCCCGAAGGACAGCTCGTGTTCCCGAGGGAAAGCTTTGCCTGAGGGCTGTCGGGGCCAGCAGCGCTGTCAGGGACGCCCGGCCGGGCCCCTGTCCCAGGGCAGGCGCGGATGGAGCCGGCCCCGCCGCGGGGCGGTGCCGGGGCCGGGCCGGAGGGGCCGCGGCGGCACCTGGAGCGGCCCCGCCCGGGCGCGGGGAGGGAGCGGCCGGATCCGGCGGCGGGGCCGGGGCTGCCGCCCCGCAGAGCCCGCGGGACGCTGCCGGCGGCGGCCATGGCGTTCGGGAAGGCTCCGCGGGACCCGTTCGGCACGGCCGTGGGCAGCCTGGTCGGTGAGTAGCCCGAGCGGAGCCCCGCGCCCACCTCTGCCCCCGCCGGGCGCTGACCCTCCGCTCCCCTTGGCCTTGCAGAGCGGGCGACGCTCGGCTCGCTGCAGACGGAGGAGTGGGGACAGTTCATGCACATCTGCGACGTGATCAGCGCCACGGAGGAGGGGTGAGCGAGCGGGCCGGGGCTGCGGGGCGCGGGGCGGCTCCGGGCAGCGAGCAGCCGGCCGGGAGCTGGTGTGCGGTGTCCCGAAACCAAACAGCGCGGGCAGCGGCGGCTTCGGCTCCCAGGCACAGCTTTGCCTCTTGTGCAGCCATCAGGGCTTTTAGGGATTAGGCTCGGAGGTTCTTCCCCATAGACACACGCTAGAGAGACTGGTGACAAAGAGCTCTTCGCTAGAGAAACTGGTGACAAAGATTTCTTGCCTGAGTCTGACGTGTTTTGTGCTTGTCAGGCTGAAGGGCTGCCCCTATGCTCTTCAAACCCACCTGGAAAAAGGCTTGGAGCACTTGGGTGCCCACGACACTATTTAAAACTCTAGGCTTTTTGCCTTGGAGCTCCCTCCCCGTGCAGGGTCTCAGCCGGGTGCAGGTGAGCCGGGATGCTGTGCAGTGGGTCCATCCATCCATCCCTGCCCAGGATGTGCTCCAGGACTGAGCTGCTCTCCAGCGCCGGACGGCCACGGCCAGACTTGCTCAGCCACTGGCTGCTCTGAACTTCCTTGTTTCCACCTGCTAAAGGGGAAAAAAGGAAACTTGTTCTCATGCAAGATCTGCTTCAGCACTGTATTGCGACAACTCATTCTAGCAGTGGCATATTTTAACACTAGCTAAAGAGTTTTCTCCAGAACAATGAGGTATGGTTTACTTTCTGCACAGGTGTCTTTTTTTTCTGTATCAACTTTTCTTTCCTCTCCTTGTTTTGGATTCCATGCTCTCACCCGTGGTTCTTAGTGCTTGGAATGTCAATAATAATGACTTCCTTCTGGTTATTTCCATAAGCAACAGCACGCTCTGACAGTCAGTGTTAGTTTTTATGTTAAGTTTCCATGCAACCGAGCCTTTTTTTAATAAACGTTTCCTTTTGTGCACAGCTTAGGCTTGCAGAGGAGCTCCTTGTAACTTCCTCCTAGGCAGCTACTACTAGTCACAGGCTGTAACAGGAGAGTAGGAGCAGCAGAGCTGCTGCACCTAATTAGGCAAATGGTTATTTTAATGCAATATCCAGACCCTGACCAGAGCATTTCCAGATGCTGCAGTGAGGGAAGCAAGCAGGAGTGGGATTGTAGTACAGGGGAAACTTCTCCACTCCTGTGCCTCCATCTATCACTTGATGCTCTACTGATTTGCCTGGGTATGATACATGATTAAGAAAAATAGAGACATGTCTCTTTTTTTTTTTCTTTTTCTCATGAAGTATAGCACTTCAGACAAAAAGATGCAGTAATGGTAAACACCCACTTAATTGACTTTGACATTATTTCAACAAAGATTACTTTTTTTTTAATAGTGAAACATTGTGTTTGGGCCTCTTGCTCCATCTCAGATTCTAGAGAGATCCTAAAGAGATCTTAGGACATCTTGTTTATGTTGATCATGAGTGTTGGGCTGGCCCTAATAATTGTACACTATAGGTAGTCCGTATTGATGAGGCAAAACTGCTTCCCACATGTGATAACCTCGATACCATCTTCCACCCTTTTCCTCCTACACAGATAGTTAAAAGATACGGGGTGTATATATAGAAATGAAAATGGCTGGGTTAGAAATGCCCCTATCTCTGGGCTGGGGTGGGTTGTCCATCCGTGGTAGTTACTCAGATGAGTTAAGTGCATCCTGCAATTATAAGATTGGAAGTTACCCATGACACCCCTACTCCTGACAGCACTCCCAGGAGAATATTTTCTAACTGCATCATACAGGCAAACTGCCAGTCAACTCTTGCTGCATCTGGCAATTGATATTTCCTTTCATGGCAATAAAAGCTAGATAAGTAATTCTGTTCTAAAACAGTGGAAAATGTAATTTTGGAGCAGATTTTGCAAGGAGAACAACTTCATTTCTCTGCACAAGTCTCTGGAGTAATATGCATAGTCTGCTGTAACAAACCTGATTCACTGCTTTGTTGCTCTAGTTCAGTGCTGAAGAGATTTTGCTGAAATCAGTTGGGCAATTGCTCTGGTTTTATGTGGGTGTAAACACGGGGTGGATTTGGTCTTGTATCTCAGGCTGATATTTTTGGTTCTTGGATTAAGTTATGAACTAGAAAATTTCACTGATAACTTTTCCTCTTTCATTTCTTGTCCCAGACCTAAAGATGCAGTTAAAGCACTGAAGAAGAAGCTTTCAAAAAACTGTAACCACAAGGAGATCAGGCTTACCTTGTCTGTAAGTACAGCTATATTTATATTAATTAGACACTAAGAAGGCAAACAGTCTAAACGATAAGGTGGCATGCAAATTATCCCTGACACAACTCTCCAGGATGTTTTCAGTCTTTGTTGTTTGTGTGTACAGCACTGGCACAGTGCAGATCAGATGGTTTGCTGGCATTCCATGGACTTCTGGATGATGCAAATTCTGGTGGTGAGGGGGGTGGGGAGGTGACTTGTTCTGGGTAAAAGTAGGATAATTCTTATTTGCCCCAGCAACTGTCCTGTGAGAGCCCCACCTGTTTGTGAAAGACACAGAGGTTAGGATATTACATAAAAGCTACATTTGACCATTCTATTACTCACCTTGTGGTGCTGATCTTAGTCAAACTAAGCACAGTGTGCAGCATTGGTGGAATGTGTGATACGTGCTTGGTGAAAGGAAATGTTATCACATATAAATGATAAATTTGAAGGAAAAGGTAACCAGGGTGGGTTAAGTAAGGGAGCAAGAGGCAGAGCGAGCTGTGTGAAATTCAGATGTTATGGCTAAAGGTTGGAGTGTCTGGGAATATCCTTACTTGACATGTGGTCTCTAGAATCTGACAGTGTTCCTGAACTGCCCCAGGGTTTGGGGAGCTGTTGTGATTTCAGCCAATTTAAGATTTACTGGAGTATGTTAATGCAGGAAGTTCTTATACTGTCCTAAGTCCTGATTTTCTGACTTGAATTACTCTTGACTACCAGTGGTGCTACTATGACAAGAGTAATATCTTTTACATTTTAAGTTCTTGAGGATTTTATTTTTTTTTTAATTTGGCTAAAAGTATTTTCTTCACCATTTCCTTTTTTGAGGTTTTGGAGGCCTATCTGCATCACTTGGAGTACTATTACTCATGGGTTTGGTATTTGTTGTGCAAAATCATAATCTATGTCAAGATGTGCTGAGAAGTGATTAGAGAAGATGGGTGATGGGTAGTGCCAAATTGTAGGTTGCTTAGCAATTGCCCAAGTGTCTCGCGACAAGTTAGAGATGCAGATAATCATTAAACATGTCAATGGAGACCTTCAGCTCACTCTGTTTCCGCACTTCTTCCCTGGCTTCCTCCTCCACTGTCCCATGAGTCACATTTTTGTGTGTTCTGTGTGTTTACATAATGAGAACACTGGCTTTCCACTGTACCTGCAGCCCCTGTCTCAGGCGTGTCTCCTGCAGCCCTGGTGCAGCAGGGTCCTGGTGTGTTATCTGACAACCTCTGCTGATAACCCGGGTCTGGGAGCTGTTCCTTGAGTATTTACAGTGCAGGTATACCCAAGGTGACACTATAGATTAGCTTTTGAGTATGTAAAAGTGGGGGAAGGATCTTGTTCCAGGTCTATCCATGGAAGAACTTTATCACACTGACCTGGAAGCTCATTGTGCTGCAGAGGGAGCATGCAGCAGGTTCAGCTGGGAGTGCAATTCCTGTCCTGTACCAGCCCCTTTCTCTGTCCTCACCCACTCCCATGCACACCTGTAACTCACCTGCCAGGCAGTCACATCCTCTTGGCCCAGCTGCAGTTTTCTGTTTGCAGAGCTCTTATCCCTGTATTCCTTTGTTTTTTTTCCTTTTTTCTAAGTTTAAATAAGTTCCAGCCTTTCCTCTAACTCCTCTTTCTAGCTTTAGTTCTTGCATAAGATCTTTTATACTTTGCCTCTCCCTCTGCCTCTGGCTTTTTTCCTTTTTCTTTTTTTTTTTTTTTTTTTTTTTTTTACCAGTACTGCCATAATTTTACCATGTGTAAAATCTTTCCTTTGATGACCTCATTGCTGGCCATGTGTGGTTTTTACCTTTCCCACATCACTCTTCCTATGTGCTGTATCTTCTGTTTTTATCTTCTTAATTACCTTAATGTAATTGTTCCTGTGTTCCATTTTGAAATGCTTAGATGACAACAGCAATTAATTGCAAACGGAAAAAAATAAATAATTTTCAATCCCTGAAACACAAGCCCTTCCCTCCCTGTACAACTCTCATCTTTTAAAAATTATTTTTCTCCCAGAGTTTTGCAAAAATAAGGGTTCTTTTTGGATGAACTGTTAGTGCCTGTATTTCTTACAGTAAGTGTGGTCCTCTGGCTTTTGAGACTCTACATAAGATTGTCTCTCCTACCTACATTTGATAAAACTAAGAAGTTTCTACAAATCTCGTTTCTTAGAAGTGCACTTTGATCCACTTCTATCTATTTAACCTTGACATCCTTGAATTTAGTATTTCTAATGAAGCTGCTTAAGGAGCTCATTCCCAGAGGATGCACAGTGAGTGGAGTTTGGAAATCTTCATGGGAGCAGTTCAGCTGCACTCGTTAGCCCTGATTCTGTTACTGGGATGAGTTAAATCTCAGCAGTGTGCTCCTCCTCCTCGCTCTTGGGTGATGCTTTATTTACTCGGGGGAAGAAGGCTGAGTGCCAGCTGGATAATGTGCTGGCTCTGTCTTGGCTTCAGGTGCTCTGAGCTGCTGAAGTTCCTGTGAAGTCACGAGGATGGAGGTGTTTGTGTCAGGCCATGGAATTGCCTCACTCCCAGTCTTTGATAACACCCAGAGATCAGGGCTGGCACTGCAGGTTGTGCAATCGGAGTGAAGAGGATCAGAACTGGCAGGCAGGAATCCAACAGACTGTGTGTGTGTTACCTGACTTTTTATTGCTGGTAGACTTTAGATAGATAAATTCTGTTTATGTAATGAGTACTGAGACAGCCGTTCAGTCACCTGCACAGAGCTCCCTTGGTTTTGTAAAGCTTTGTTTGCTGCAGCGCCCCAGTTCCAATCCCTGTAAGGGCTCAGGAGCTGAACAGCACGTGGGGAAATTGTTCATTGAATGTGTCCCTCTCACTCTTGCATTCAAAGCAGTGGGCAGAAATTTAGGATTAAATTACTGTTTCACCTGTGTATTGCATTGTTGGCAAATATTTTCAAGGAAGTCATTTTCCCAGAGAAATTGTGGATGCCCCATCCCTGGAAACATTCAAGTCCAGGTTGGATGGGGCTCTTAGCAACCTGATCTAGTGAATGGCAGGGGAATTGGAACTAGTTGATCTTGAATGTCCCTTCCAACATAAGCCATTCTATAATTGCCTAGAATTAAATTTTGACAGGTTTTTTTTCCTAAGACTATTTCCATTTTCCCTTTTAATTGTGTGTAATTTTTCGGATGCAGAAAAAAATAGCAAGGCATATGTGGCCTTCAGAGTTTAGTTTGTTAAAGTAACATTTCACAAAGCATCTGAAGGTTTTTTTAAAGGATCTGAAAAACAAAAGCATGAGAGATTCCTCCAACTCCTCGGTTACAAAAGTGTTACTCTATTTTTGTTATACTTTATGGTATATGCTGACAAAGAAGAGGACATAAAGTGGGAGCAAAAGAAATCCCAATCTCAGTGTTTGAAATGTGAAATCTGAAAAATTCAAGACTTCTGAAAATTCAGTGTTTTTGAAATGCTGAACTTTGATCAAGTGTACCCAGCTCCTGCACTGTAATTGGTGAGTGGCAGCTGAAGGAGCTGCTCATTCCGGTTTGGTTTAAATGCTGGCCTTGGAAAGAGCATATTGCAGTTCCAAACCCCAGCTGGGCAGGCATCAGGATGTGTTGAGCAGAGTGTAATCCTGGAGATGGATTAGTGGCTTGTTCCCTTGAGTCAGAAATGTGAAGAAGCAGGCTGTTCATCTGGCTTTTCTTGCAGCCGCCGTGGCTCTGTGGTCCCTCACAAGCTGCACCCACTGCTCAGCTTTGGGGACCAAACCTGGCTGCTTCGGATGTGCAGCGAGTCCTGAAATCTGAGTGAGGTCTCTGTTGATAGGAACATGGCTGGCTTTGCTATACTCACCATCTTCTCCCATTTCTTGTTTCTGCTTCACAGTTTAGCTTCACCTCTCTGTAGATGCCTTTTATCATTTTAGTTCTGTGATTCAGCCCTGTAACCAGAAGCCTTGGGTTACACAGTTTGCATCTTTTGCTGAGTGCAGATCTCTGGGATCAGTTATCCTGGAACACAGCAGCTCTGTCAGTTCCAACACTTCTCACATCCTGTTTGCCACTGACAGGAAGTTTAATGGTTTGATTGAAGTTAATTTGCCAGTTTTGTTATTAAAACATGTTTCTGTTGAGTTTCCATTGTGCTGTGTGGAGCAGTGGTTGGCTTGGCCAGCTTTGATTTGTTCCTTCCAGTGGAAGTGCTTGGGACTATGAAATCCTCCTTGCACGATAAATGCCCATATTGAAATTCTAATGACAAGTGTTATTAGTGTGAAAGTGGCTTGTTCATGAATAGTCCAGTTAAAAATAATTGAGTCAAATTCTTCTTTTTCTTACACCAGCTTAGTTTTACCCTGAGTGGGCTGGGCTGGCATAATTGAGTGGAGGATCCAGACCATTAGTTCAGTACTTTCATTCACTGGGTAAATACTCAGTCCCCTAAGTAGGGAATTAATAATAGGGAGTAGTATAACAAGTTTCCCATGCACTGGGTTGAAAATATTTTACACAAAGTATCTTTGAAGTACTGCACAGGCAAATGACTTGGCTTATTAGCATATGTTTCATGTACTCTCTATGAAAAGTAATGTTTTGAGCCAAGATATTTTTGTAATTATCTTCCAGTTAGCTTTTTGCACAGCAGTCTGTCAGTGTCTCTTTGTTTTACCCTGTTTTTGTTTTGGCAATATATTTTCTTCCAGTCTTCTTCTGTTCTCCTGTAAGTGCCTGATCACACTGGGAGAAAAATCCCTGAGTCTTGGGGCTAAAATATGAGTTACTAAAATGATTTCACTTAGTCAAATGTAGTCTGCTCTGAATAGGAAAGTATACTTAACCTACTTTTATCAAGATCACAATATCATCCCTTTAAATACATGTATCCTTTTGAGAATATGTTCTATCTGTGACATGATTCAGGGGAAGTTTTGTTTCAAAATCCATGAAATTTTGCAGCCTTTTGTTAATGTCAGCCCTTTGCTTTCACCTTTCTGTCTTCCATCCTTGGGAGGGAAAATGAAGCTGCAATTGAAGAGAAAGAAGCACAAGAATGATAATCTTTCCCTGTGTGGGTCATCATCCATCTTCACATTTGGGTCAGGCCAGATGAGTTCTGTTCCTGATTCTGCACCTAATCTGATTGATCTCAGTTTCCTCTCAAGTCCCAGGTGACTGGGATGTAATGGCAGCTTTTGACATCTCTTCTGCAAAAGGAGAATTGTAATCAGCCACCTCCAGATGTACAAGGGAGAAAGAAGTGTTATGTCCTTACCACATCCTGCTGTGTTTGACAGGGCAGGCATGGTGCTTGCAGAGATCCTTCTCTAAGCATTTGAAGCATGGTTTTGGAAGTAGACTTCCCTCATGAAAATGAATCTGAGAATTGGAACATTTCAACTCATCTGGTTAAAATCAATGTGACCTTTGAAAGGCGTGGAGAATTTGTGTTCCAAGTTGGTGAATTTGTTCTTTCCTATTTTGTCATTAGTCTCTCACTTACAGGGCAGATTAGAGGACAGGCATTTAGTAATCTGATTTTCTTCTCTTGCAGAGCTCTTCAGAATCTGTCAGACCAGGGTACCTATGTTTAGGCAGTGAATTAATTCTATTGCTGAACCTGTACAAGTAATTTTTTTAAGATATGGGAGGATTTCCTGCTGTTAAGGTACCATGTGTTCAGTAAATGCTGTGACATAGAAACAAGTGTGACCACGCTTCTCTGTTAAAAATAGTGTCACTGTGGCTGGCACAGCTTCTTTGGACTGTGCAGGTATAACAGAGCACACAGGGAGCTGCTTTTTACCTCTAGTGACCTCATCAGGCATACTAGTAAGCAGTTACTTGTTCATATCCATTCCTACTCTTCCCTCTAACTCCTTGAAACAAATTAAACAAAAAGAAAAAAAAAAAAAAAAAGCTGTCAAGTTGTGAGTTCCCCCCCCCCCGCCATTCTTTGTGTAATCAAAGGTTTTTTGTGTGTGCAGCTGCTAGAGATGTGTATGGAGAACTGTGGCCCAAGATTCCAGTCTTTAGTTGTCAAGAAGGATTTCTGCAAAGACAAGCTGGTGAAACTGCTGAACCCAAGATACAACCTGCCCATTGATATGCAGGAGAAAATCCTGACCTTTATTATGGTGAGTCTGGAGTACACTGTGAGTGTTTACAGTGTCTCTGCTGTGTGGTAGATGTTTAATTGTGGTTAAGTGCTGGGAGGCTCTTCTGAAAGCAGAGCTTAACTTCAGAGCTGTTGTGGTTCCTGTTGCACTGAATGGAGTTACCCAGAGTGGAAGAAGGGAATGACCTATCTTTAGGACCACATGTTTTAAAAGCATTTGTCTGACCCCCTGACTGGCCATTTCTGTGACTGTTACTGTCCCTGATATTTCAAAACCAGGTCTGGGCACGAGGTTTTCAAGGGATGGTGGATGTGAGCGAAGTAAAAGAAGTTTACCTAGATTTGCTGAAGAAGGGAGTGGAGTTTCCATCCTCTGACACCAGCAGTGGTGGATCTAAGGTGAGGATACACAAGGACACTTCAGAAATGGGACATGTTAATTTTATGGGATGCAGAAGGCGTGTTGGGTTTTTTTACTTAAACGCTTCAGGGCAGAATATGACCAAATTATTAATGCACATGAGAAGGAATCAGTTTCACTTACAACAGCTAAGCTAACAACAAAGAAACCTGACCTATATAGTAGCTTATTTCATTTTCTAGTACAGATTCATGGATATGTTCTCAGAAATGAAGCATCTCTGTCTTGAGGCTTTGGAAGATCTGTGCATGCTGTTTACTTCAAAATAAATGAGTGCTTAGTGCTCCAAACTTGTCAGCTTCTGAAAGCCTCAATAAAAATGAGTAAGATTTTCACAAAAACACATACTGTTGAGAATATGAGCGTCATCTATCTTTAAGATTAAATGGAGAGATGTAGAAATCAATAAGAAAATATTATTGTCTGTGTATCTCCCCAGCTTCGCACAGTAAGTGTTATTTAAGCCTATGTCATAGGTAGTATTGTGTGGCATTTAGGACATTAACTATAAGTATGGTTTGAACATTGTGCAGTAGCTGGAAATACAGTACATGGTTTAATGCCATTCTTTCTAGATTTCCTTTTCTTTTTAGATGAATTTTCACAAGAGTTTTGGGCAGTGTGAAAGCCATCCATCACTGCATGGAATCTTGCAGTTACAGAGTTTGATGTCTATAATCAGTGCAGACAGGAATAATTCAGATTTATCCTGAGTTTGATATTCTGGTTGAATAGTGGAGTGTGCAAAAGCCTGTGTATTTAAAGGTTGTTGGAGCAAGCTGTGTGAAGAATGCTCTCAATAGATACTAATTTTTTCCCTCACCTAGTGCATTAGAGATTATTTTGTCTACCTCATGTACTTGCCAGTAAAAATCAGTGGCAAACCTTCTGTCTCTCTTAGCAGACCTGAACACAGTTTTTACCTCAGTCTCCAGGAAGTGAAGGGTTTGTAGTGTATCCTGCAGGCTGGGGTTTACATTTGAGTTTTTTTAGCAGTCAGTTCAGATGCAGTGCAGGTGAAGCTCTCTCAGGCTGTTACTGTTTTTCAGTCCAGGTGACTTTTGTATTTTACCTTCTGCAGAGACCCAGACTCAGCCCTCCAGCCTTTCTGCTGCTTCCAAGTGTGATCACATTCCAAATTGTCCTTCATTGCAAAATTGCAGTGGCACTCTGGGAAGGACTCTTTCCTCTTAGATGGCTTAATTATTCCTTTCTAGCCTGTTCTTAAGGCATCCCCACTTCATCCTGTGATGGAGTTTATTTGCAAACCCTTTCTAAAAATATTTGATTTCCAAGCCTTATTTCATTACAAAATAGCCATTAGATTTATTTTTATAAATAGGAGCACAACAAATTCCTTGGGAGCACTGATTATGCTGAAGCTCCTGCCCAGCTGTGTAGTCTGAGAGATGTTCCTCTCTCAGCAGAATATCTGCTGCAATTTTATTCAACCCAAGCTCTGTATGTTTGTGTTTTCACAGATTTCACCCCGGCCTTGTGCAAAGTCATCCCCATCCTCTGCCAGTCCTGCCAAGCGTTCCTTGCTGCCTCTTCCCACGGGCCCAACGCTGCTGTTGGCTCCGGAGCAGGTGCAGCACTGCAGGTTTAGGGGAGGGTGGGAGCGCTGAAAAGTGCTGTGAATGTGGGCCTTGAGCAGCCTGGGTGCCCCTGGAGGGACCCTCAGTGCACAGGGTTCCTGCTGGGTGTGTGGAGTTACTACTCGAGTGTGTGGCTATCTAATCACATCTTACAGTGCTCTTATGCAAATTGATAAAAGCCTGTTCAGAGATAAGCAAGAAAGCCAAATTTATTTCACATAAGGCTTCTGTGAAGGGGTTGTTATAAAAAGCAGGAAGGCAAGGACAGTTCTCTTGCATTCCTGCTTGCCCTGTATGTAACTAAAAGGAGGAGCAGGAACATCAGTAAGAGGCATTAACTGTAAGGAAACAAATAGTGCTGTCAGGCTTGGATCTTAGTTTGAGTGCACATTTAAAAGCTGAACTAATTCTGTTAATTTCCATGGTGTGTTACCAGAGTAAAACAATGCTAATTATTAATAATAATGCATATTATACCTAATGGGAAAGAAAGTGTGTATTAAAGGTAAAAATTAATCTATTTGCTCTGTTCACCTACACCATATTCTCCTGTTGAATTCCAACAGATTGGGAAACTGTACAGTGAGCTGGATATGGCAAAAATGAATGTGAGAGTCATGTCATCAATATTGAAAGAAAACGTTCCTGGCTCTGAAAATCCAGATGATATGAATCTTTTACAGGTACATGATAATTCATTGATAGGGCTATTGGTTTGGTTATAATTGTTTTTTAAAGTGTAACATCTTGACTTTTAACATTTGGATTCAGACTGACAAATGGAACCCAACAACAGGTTTCTATCTCTCATTTTCTTTCATCTCCTTCACCTTCCCTTTGACATCTTGATAGTCAGGAAAGGACAATACATTTGCAATGCAAATTTAAGCTCTAGGGAATTCCAATGGCAAAGGAATTTCATAATGGAGCGTTCTTTGTTGAGCATGTTCTGTCAAACAGCCCCGAGAACATTCCAGCTGGAGAATAGATGATGACACAGTGTCACTCTCACATCCATCCTGGAGTTTGCAGAGCTCTCTTTATTATCACCAGTCCCTTGGGGGCAGACTGGGGGCCAGTGAAGAATATGAAGCATTGGCTTTATGTGTGTGACCTCAGAGATTGGGAGCTTGCTGTGCTGCAGAGGAATTCATGTGCTCTCTAAGTGTAGCCTGAAGGAAGTGTATTGCAATAGTCCAGTGGTGTGACAGTGAACCTGTACATGCTCCTTCTGGGATATTATGCTTATTATTGTGCTTATGCTGTATTTTCCAGTTTAGAGACTAAAAGTACAGTATTACTTCAGCATTGCAATAGTGACCTATGTTAATGGAAGCTTTTCGGTTCCATGTTGTCTCTGAGAACTTAAAAAGCTACATCCTTCTGTTTCTAACCTTACCTCCAAACTGCTACAATGAGGAAGCATTTTTGATAGTTTTGCAGCATTAAGTGTTTTGAAGAACTGGTCTAATTTTTGCAAGCCTTCAGTGTGCTCCTCCTCCACAGTGTAGAAATCCTCCTGTGCAACGAACCCTTACTGGGTGCTGTTGAGAATACACTGGTTAATTATTCTTGACCACCTCTGTCCAGTTCATTACAAGGTTGGGAAACAGAAAAAGTTTGTCTTTTATTTCCTGTCACCTGCCATGGCACTTCTGTATGTGGGTGCACAGATTCAGCTGCCCATGGTAAACCAGTGGATTTGTACTGACACTCCCAGTAATAAAATTGTTGGCAAAAGGTTGAGGACAGGGTGTGGAGCTGCCATATGTAGGAGAGTGAATGAAAACTCATTCCTTTCACTGTTGTTTTTTCTGTTCTTTTCCCCCTGTGCACAGAGTGGTGTAAAACATCAGCCACAGCCAACCTATTCCTTGAACAATGCTTAATATTCTCTTTTTGTTTGTGGCACTACCTGGAATGCTTGGATTGGACTTCTGTTGTCACAGAACAAAATCCTTTATTAAAAGAGCTGCTTGTTTAGACTTTGAGTGAGTTGGAGACATTGATTTTAGTACTTCAGATTATCGGGAGTCCCTCAATAAAAACTGTAACGAGGTGAACTTGATCAGTGTTTACAGTTCTTTATCTTCATTAGTGGCCAGGCTGCTCTCTTTCCCCACCCTGTTTTGGACAAGGTTTAAAATACCATATTTCACTGGAAATAATGTGCTGGCCAGTAACTGTAGTTAAAGAATAGTTCAGGATCAGCCAAGAAGAGTAATGAACTTTTGTACTGGATGGTGAATAGACATAATGAACAAATAGTGGATGGATGTGCAGGCATTTGGGTCCAGATCAGCAGCTGGTAAGAATTAGCATAAATGTATTGGAAGGACTGATGACTGTTATTCCAGCTGCTACTCCATCATTGTAAAACTCCAGTTTTCAGGCCTGAAATGAGTATCTCCATTTCCTTCTCTATTGACACTTGCCAGTCTGCTTGTGTAATGGAGTCTTTAGAAATACACATTTTTTAAATGCAGATCAATAAGTAAAGTGTGGAGTTTGGGAGATTTTAAATGTAATTACAGACATTAGGGTGAACACATTTTTATGTGTTTTGTCCTGGGCTGTGAAGGTACAGTACTGAAAAGTACAGCACTCTGCAATCCTGACACAGATTTAGCAAAGGGGTACAAATTTAGTTTTAAATAAATAATTGATTTATGTGAAGTACTGTGTTTTTTTGAGGAAAAATCAGATCACTTAGAATATCAAAGCAATTTCTGAGTAGCAGTGTGCAAACAGAGTCATTTCCCCCTTCCTTTTTTTTTTTTTTTCTTTGTTTCTTTAAGCAGACCCAGCCTGCATTTGCAAGTGTAGTATGAAGGAGAAAAAATGTTGGCTGAATTAAAGTTCCTGTTGCTAAAGAATTTGTTTCTTTGAACATGCAAAATCTGCAGAGGGGAGTAATATAAACAGACTATCTTCCACTCTACCAGGCAATAATGCAAAATTCTGCTTAATAAACTCTCATAATTCTCCTATCTGCTGATTCTCTAAGGTTTCTGTTACTTTCTCAAAAATCCATAGATTGTTTATACAGACTTCCCACTTAAACGAATAGTTGGAGCTTGAGATTGTCACAGAGCACTTCTGACCTTTAGACTAATATTTGTCTTTTCTTCAAGCAGACATTGAACGGGATTATGTCCAAGTATCCTGCTGAGTTTAATCAGCTTCAAGCAGGATCAAATCACATTGGCTCTACATCACCCAGAAGGGTCTCTGTTATTTTGCAATTTGTAATTTACGCTTTAGAGACACATATATCTTTAGAAATGAAGGTGGGTCGAGAGGTAGGGATTGTGTAGAAGGGATGTGGAGGTGGGAGTTGTGATCCTGCATTGCAGAGATCAAGGACATGGGCATTGTTCTATTTGCAATGGCTGGTACCTCAGTGGTTTGTGTAAATTAAGAAATCTTTCCTGTGATTCTACAGTGCTTGAGCATCTTGTCATTCATTTCCAGAAACACACTGGGAGACCACAGTTATGATTTTGAATTTTTTTCTCCTTCCCTTGCCTCGGGCAGAAATTGTACAAGACCTGTCGGATGATGCAGGAGAGGATCATGGAACTGTTGGTGACAGTGGAGAATGAAGATGTGATTGTTGAACTAATACAAGTAAATGAAGATCTGAATAATGTCCTCCTGGGACATGAAAGGTAAGTGTAGGGCCTCTCTCCTCACATTTGGAAGCCTGCCTGAATAAATACTCTTAATGGAGAGATGGTCCCTATGCCTATTGTTGATCCTCCCAATGGAGACAGATTTTAAAATTCAGAAAAGAAATATGATTGCAGAGAGAAAAAATTCAGAAAAGAAATTTGATTAAAGAGAAAATTATGTATTTGCTGCCTCATAAACACCTCAGAAATGGTTCTGGAAAGTAGTTAGGAAACATTCGAGTGGTGTAAACTGAGTTAACAGCATGGGCAGGAAATCAGATGGAGGCACACAAAAATAATTTGGAATTTGACATCCCTTTTTGGCACAGTCCAGTGAATTTGTCAACAACAGCTACAAATCCTTTGGTGCTGGTGCTTATCTGTGTTAAGTGTCTGTGTTTCCAGAAAATAATACTTGTCCTTCTTCCTAAACAATTTTGACAGCTTTACTGCAGGAATTGGCCATAGAGCAGCCTTCTGCCTCATTGCATGCTTAGGAAAGTTGCTTGCTGTTCTCAGCTGGATTGAAACATACTGTTCTGCTTGTCTTACAGCAGAAAATGTTTCTTTCACACATGAAAGCACAGCAGTACTCCTGTTGACATCCTGGGTATTTGTCTGCTATGGCACTGGTAGCATGACTGGATGCGGGCAAAACTGAAATTAGTTTTCACCTTAAAATTCTAGTGTTGTTCCCCAAAATATCACATGAGTATACTTATGGAGAGTGTTCTGATTTAATAGAAGATACCCTTCCATCTTAAGAAGTTGATCTCTTCCATGTCTAAAAAGTGTTCAAGGAATCATTATGCATCAAGTGCAATTCTTCTGTATTAAATTTAGCAAATTTATAGAATTTAGTGATCTTTTCTTTTTAATCCTCTTCTGAATGCTGCACTGAAAACATCAGTAATTCTTCTAAGTGTCAGGCATAAACTTTAGGCATAATCATGACAATGTTAAGTTTTCATTTACTCTTAAATCTTATCTACTGTAGTGTTGGTGGATTTTACAGCAGCTATCTTGAAAGAACTGTGTGCTCACTTCTTCCTTTAGGAGGTTTTTCCTTTAAATAAGAAAAAAAATTAATTTTATTCAGCTTTTGTGTAAATCCTATGAAGTCAGATGTGGACTTCCACTTTTGTTACAAGTCATGAATACTGGTGAAGCTGGGAACCTCAAAGTGTGAATAGGAGTTTGTTGATATAATTCAACAGATTCCTCACTAAAAGACATGGTGATGGAAAGAATGATAATTTGGGCAGAAAACTACTGTATTCAAGTACTGTAAAGCTATGGTTTGTATGGTACAGGTCTTCCTGAGTGCAGATCCATTGCACTTCAGAGTGGATAAGTCTGAAAATGTATCTGGTTACTTTTGTGTTGCATAAGATTTGTCCTTTGTATTTCCCTCTGAACAATGAGGTGTGTAAAGGGCCAACTGATTTTAATGAGCTGCATCTGTTTCACACTGTGCATGTCGTTGGAGGATGAGTCTACTGCATTTTCTGTTTCTGATTATTAATGTAGAATCCAAATTAAATCCAGAGCAATCTCAACTGTGCAACCAAAGCTCATGTGTGTAACAGTGCCTCCCTCTAGTGTCTCTGCAGCTTCTTGGTTCTTCCTGGGTTACAGATTTCTGCTCTACAGTTGGAAGGGTTTTTTTACTGCTGTTTCTTCATGCATCTGTACTCTTTTTCTGGGCCTCCCTAATACAGTAACCCTGAATAACAAATGCAGTTGGATAAACTGTCCATACAACTCAAGGCTCCAGGTCCTGAAACACAGTGACCTTCCAAATGCTCAGTGTCACCTGTGTGGGTCTGCTCTGGACCCACAGTAGTGGGTGGTCCACTGTTATTATTCCTAGAATATACATATTTATGCAGGTAGACTTTTTTTTTTGTTTGTTTCAATTTAAAAAAAAATATATTGCAAAGGCCTGCACTAAGGAGAGGGCTGTGTGCCAGAACAGGTCCTGGGAGGGTGTGGGGGAATGCCCAGAGCTCTGAGGACAGAAGGCTTCCTGGGAGAAGTGTTCTGGTCAGGAGGAGTTGAATTTGGCACAGAGGATGTTCACAGTTACCTGCTTGGTGTGAGCAGAGACAAACCACTGTCAGAGGAGCCTTGGTTTTGTTTAGGAGCAAGCAGATGGCAGTCTCCAAACAGGGGCCAGGAACAAACCAGCTGATGTTGGTGTAGGAGATACCAGCACCACAGCCCTGGAATGGGAGTCAGGCTGCCCATACAGCCAAGTGCCCCACAGACAGCACCTGGAGTGCTTCTTTGGTGCCTCTGGAGTCTTTGGAGAATCAAAAGTTGATTATAACTGGTTTTATATTCTTCTGAAGCACAGCACAGGAATGTAGGAATGAGCATTTAACGCTGCACCTTCAACAGGTTCTCACGGAACAGAGTTCGTTTCCTGGAGAACCAGAGGATCCAGCGGGAGCGGGAGGAGGTAATTAAGGACGAGCTGCTGAGCTGCAAACATTCCTTCTGCTCTTCCTTGTGAAAAATATACTTCTGATGCATGCAGAATTTTATTCTCTAGGTGAAAGGTACAAGAGACAGCAGAGTAACACTACTCTTACTGATTCTTTTAAAGTCTCACTTGCAGAATTTCATGCAAATTCATGTACCTAAAGTAGCAAATAATGTCAAATGTAAGAGGGAAGCTTGGGCGTGAAAAATGAGAGAGAGTTTTATTCAAATGCTGATTTATTGCCTCTCCAGCTAAGCACAATTATCTGCCATGCAAAAAATGAGAAACCATAGGTTCTTTTCATTTGTTTCCTGCTAATGATCTAGAGACTGAAATACTGCTGCACTTTGAGAATTCACTTCTTCTATTGATTTTTTTTCCTGAGTCAAAGCTTTTTCTGAATTGTGAATAATGACTTGTAGCAAATCTTTAATGACTGTTCTTTATTGATTGATAATTATGGTTGTTAATTATATTGCCCAAAGTAGTTTTTCACATGTTTCACCTTCTTCTAAGCCATAATTGTGCAGTCATCTAGGACTCAGCATGAAAATGTATTGTGAATGCTGAAATACTGCTGACAATTATTTAAACAAAGTAGAAGTTGGTCTTGTTTTCCTTGAAAAGCCACTATTATTACATTCTGGTTATGTAGGTGGATGGTTTTCTTGATGGATCCACTGTTGGGTTAATTAATAATCCAAATGGTGCAGTCTGTGCATTTTTATATTATTAAGCAGACTATAAGTTTAAAATGCATCATCTTTTATTTCTTTATTTTTCATCTGATGTTACCAAACCTGTATGATTCAAGCATGTGGTTTTATTAAACCTTTGGCTGGCTATGTTTTTAATTCCAACACATTCACAGGAGAAAGGAAGGCAGCTCTTTTCTGTGTCCTAGGAAACATTATTGTGGTTTTGATTTTTTTTGTTTTTTCCTATCCAAAAAGGCACTGGAAAAAAATCAATATCCTAAGTACATATCAAATTTAATTAACACAAGTAAGTAGCATGAAAAGAATTGTACAGGATTGATCAGAAAAAAAATATCAAACTTGTATCTAAACAAGTCAGAATGGCTTTATAGAATCGAATCCTTTCTAAATTCTACTTCAGAACTGGTTTTCTTTATTTTTAGAAATTGATTGCTTCTGAAATGTATATTTTGTTTCCGTAGCTACATTTACACACACAGAGTCCTGATCTTCTCTTATACTTACTTATACAATTTTTAGTATTAAGATTTTAAAAGTTTGTGTTTTGTGAAAACAGCAGTTTGTTTAAACTATGCAAGTTCCTTAAAAAAAATGAAAGTTCTTTAAAAAAACAACAAAACAAAACACTGGGAAAAACCCCACATAACTTATTCTTTTTCAAATATTAAGCTGTACAGGAAACAGCCATCTGCTCCCTCAAGTGATCTCCTTGGCCTCTCCATAGATTCTCCATCTTCTGTGTCTGCAGTGGTGCAAAGGGACCCTGCAGGGTCTTCTTCAGGAAGTAAGTGGTGAAGGAAGTTCCCTTCCACTCTGATTTCCTAAAACCCACAAAAGCTTAGTGGAGGAATCTAGAAGTTCCTTGTAAGAAAGAAAAAAAAAAAAAAAAAAGATACTCCTTAACTTTAAGGATGTTCCTTGAATTTTCTTAAAAGGAGAATTGAAATGTGTCCATAGGAACAAAATTGTAAGGTATTGTAAGGTTGCCTGTAATTTTTTTACAATGATCTTTCTCCCCTTGTACATAGATTTGAGCAATAGAATATGCTCTGTTTTCTACTGCAGTGATGCCTGTAAAACACTCTGGTAGCTGCTTGTTCTGTAGACTTGGCAGGAAGAAACAGGAGTTTTTTCAGGAGTGTTAGAAAGACTTGGCTTCGAGTACCCTGAATTACTATTTGCAGAAGCCCCTCCTCTACCTGCTTTAGGGAAATCCATATACCAAAGCTAAAGGTGTGAATCTTCCTTGGGAATAAATCCCTCGATTTCCATTTTAATCCTTTACAAATAGCAACAAGAGTTTTAAGTGGTATTTGTCATGTAGAGCTCTCCTGATGCTCTAAATATAGAGATAAATACCTTGGATCTAAGACTTTTCAGAGTCATTTAACCTTTGCCTTTCATGTGATAAACAGCAATCCACTTCAGACTGGCTGTATGGGCCTTCCAAACAAAAACTTTACTCCTTCAGTGTTCAAAGTACAAGTAGCCACTTTTGCATAATAATGTTTACATTACCATTAATTATCACTTTGAATTTCAGATGGCCTATCTGCACACCCTGAAGATAAAACCAGGTCTCATCCATCAGTTTACCCACAGCTGGATTCAGCAACTCCTACAAAAGCTCATCAGTCCCCGTGAGTAGTCTCTTACAAAGGAATGGGAATGGATAACAGATCCTTAGGGGTATTAGTGCTCTGTAATTCATCTAATGAATATTGGAATCTCTGAGGACACAGATTTACTACTTTTACATATTAGTCCAGTAAAACAAGTGAAAATTCCCTCTGTGCTAGACATTGTTTGAGAGGGTTCAAAATACACTTGTGCCTGCATCACTGTTTTGTCATAAATAGACATAAATGTCCCTGACTTTTGGCAGGGAAAGGGAGAAACGTGAAACAGGTCAGGAAAAGAGTTCAAGACAGGGCAGGTGTCTTCATAATTCCTGTGCATGGGACACTGGTCCATCTGCCCATGCTGCTCTTAGTTGTGACACACAGGAAAGACAGACCAGCCAAAAAAAATAATGGAACAATCAGAATAAAGAGTTCTTACATTTTCTTACTTATATTCAATGTATTGCTCTCTCCTAGATTTGCAGCTGAAGCACAAAGCAATAGTTTAAGCAGCCCAGCTGGACACACATATAGCAATGTGAACACGTATAGCAATGTGAGTAATACTTATGTTTGGGATGGTCATTCTTGTCTGGCAGCTGTCAAATGAGAATTTCTGGATTTAGCCCAGCTGCAAAGATCTCTTCTGTAACCAGGTTAACCTTCTTCTTTTGCTGCCACAGATCCTAATGTGGAAGCCTGTTTCCTTGGGCCCAGCTCAGTCCCAGGGGGATTTGCAGAAAGCTCTTGCTTTATTATTTGTATTTAACTTGTTGCTATGCAAAGCAAGCTGAGCTCTCCTCCTGTTGCCATGATGTTATTCTGGTGTACTTTCAATCTCAAATAAGATACTAAAAACAAACATATAAAAAGCCCCAAAAAAATCGAAGCCTCCATAAAAACAGCCCATGAAAAAATCACTTAAGCCCCAAGTACAGTGCAGGACAAATGTCATGCTGCAGAGAAACACCCATGACAGAAGGAATGGAAAGAGCCTGAAGGGACTTTGAGGTAATGTTATGAAGGCAGTGTCAAATGGAAAAGATGAGAAGCAGCTCCCAAACAAATATGGACAGTCCTTATTTTAATCTGCAAATAAAACAAATGTTTGAATCTGTGTGGTGGAACAAGTCACACAGAAGTAAATTATGCACATGTGCTATAGAACAGTAAATGTTGCTTTGAAGGTTGTGTGGAGAATGAAGATTAATTGGTTTCCTAACTGTTGGCCATAGAATTTTACCTGCAGTAGTCAGAGAGTTTAAAGATAAGACAGCAATTATTTAAGTTAGGTCAAACCAGTTCTCTCAGAACAATCTGTTTATGTATTGTTGTGCTTGATGTCCTTAGTTGACAACTCTTTTAAGCCCAGTGCCTCTGAACCCAATAAATCTGCAGGCTGGACAGACTGTGCCATCAAATGGACCATCACCAGGAGGTAATGAATACTGCAAATCACCTCTTTGTGCTCCCTTTTCTTTTTAGAACTTAAGGCCTTTACATAATGGCTATCAGTGGCTCGGAACAGCAACCAACAAATTGACAAAGTCATATTGCACATGAATTCTATTACACATCTGTCCATTTTAGCATGTAAAGCAGCTGAATCAGTAGCAGATAATGTGCTACTGTCAGGAATACACAAAAAACATGCAGTAATCATGCTTTTCATTCTCATTTCAATCTGAATGTGTCTGTCTCTGTATTCTTCAGTTACATCGAAGAACAAGTCACAGTCACCTCATTACTATGAGATAATGGAATTTGATCCCTTGGCTCCCACTGAGTAAGTAACTTTTAAAATAGAAGTTTAAAATTCTGTGTTACCAAAGGGAAAATGGCTTTTTCTTCTGAGAGGAAAAACATCACTCTACTTAGGTTGGTAACTGACCAGCTTCATCACTGATGTCAATGACAGTGGCTGCATTTTGTATGTTGTCTTCAAATATTTCTGGCATAACCAATTAAGGAATAAACTGTAGTGTTCTCATTAACTGGCATCTGTAAAAGTGGAAGAGTAATGCTCTATCAAAATTACTGAAATCTTACCCAGTGATAAGAAAGTGAAGGAAATATATTCAGGGTCCTGCTGGAGGAAGCTGATTGAGCTTCAGCACAGGTAGTTCTGGAACAAGGTAACCAAAGGAATTCATGCTCATAGCAATTGTGGGTTTTAAAGAGTGTTTTTCTACTGCATATGAAAAGAATCCTTAATTTAAACTACAAAAGGGAATGGATGCTGTGTCTCTCCAGAAGGCCAAAATAGTGAGACAGCAAACTAACACAAAACCTAACAGATGGCAGAATTCCCCTTTCTAACAGTAAACTGCAAAAAAAAAAAAAAAAATTGAGCTATCTATACAAAACTTATTTCTAAGGAGCCACTGCATTTTGAGGTAGGGAAATCTCAACAAGGCTTCCGTTGTTTTTTTTAATTAATGCAGTAATTGCAGAGTGGTGCACTGCCATTGTGTTTTGCAGTCCTGTTCCCAAACTTGTTTGATCAAAAGTGACAGCATCCGGAGGTTCCTCGTTAAATGTACAGTCAGATAATCAGAGCAGGGTTGGTTCTTTATTTCCATGGAAACCTGGGCATCCTGCAAGGGAAGCTACACTGTAAACTTTGGGCAGGATTTCCCTGGTGCCTTTTGTCAAAATGAAATGTGATGTAGGAGTCACCCTCCTCCTTCTCTTTCAGAGCTATTTATGAAGAAATTGATGTTGTGCTGAAGACAGAAGTTAAAAAGAACACAGACTGAACGTGGAGGTGGAATCCTTTCCTGAACACTCTCCAGTGCTGGTCCTGTGCAGTGCTTCCTGTAACTACAAGTGAATAACAGAAGAGGTTTTGCATTTTGACACAATAATTAGTGTTGGAGTACTAAGCTGTGTGCAAGTTGAAGAGTTACTTGGCTCCACATCTTGACAATTTGTCCTAAATGTTCAGCTGTGTGTTCTTCAAGGTCACTTGCACTGCTATTTTAAATTATTTTGGATGCCTGTAAAATGTGACTTCCAAATTCACCTGTGTCTGAAGTGACACTTGACACCTGGTACAAGTCAAAAAAGACACACTACATTCACAGAAACTGCAGAATCCTGTTTCTTTTGGCCTCACTGCAATGTTAATCTCCCTAGAAATCTATAAGGGGGTTTTGAGATATATTTCTTTTTCCTAAATTTGGCCTCTTAATAGATGTCTGAAGATGTGCAGTGTTACTTTCCTACATCCTTAATACAGATTTTTCCTTTATTACTTTCTTCCTAAAAACCCACAGTATAGTTGGATTTTTGTCTTGGGAAGAACCTAAGCTGGGACACAAAGTGCTGTCATCAATAATTAACAGAATGGGAAAAAAAACCTGCTTGTTCCTATGTTGTTGTTGTTTTTATTTACTCAGTAAATATTGGAGGGCAATCAATTGTTTCTTTCAGTATTCCTGCCCTGCAGATTGTTCTGGTGAAGGAAAAATTAATCATCTACAATGCAGATGAGCAATAGCTACCCATTTACTTTAATTAAGTAGTTTAATCCTGTTAATAACTGTTTTATCTTTTAATAAGTGCCTTATCTATTTTAATGCTGAATGTAAACTGTGCACTTTAACAGGTATAGTTCTCTGAATTTATAGCTGATACAAAATTTGAGAACTTAGTTCATGTTCATACCAGATAAGCTAATGTTTTGCATTTTAAACATTCCTTATATTAACTGTTTAAGGATAAGAAGTTCTCAGCTGCTTTTGCAATTTTTGTAGCATAAAATTCCAAATAAAAGCAAATGCTTACTGAGAAGTAAACTCTCATTGCTTCCAAGTTTTTCTCTATTTGTGTATTCCCTGAAATATAAATGTAGGTAGTATTGGAAATATTTTAGTGTGAAATTGTGCAGTTTGCTGCAGGATCATTAGAACAACTTCCTTCTATCCAAAACACAACCTTGAAGAAGTCTGAGAGTTTCCTAAGTTGAGGTGAGAAGGTGAGTTGCTTTACTCTCATTTTTCTTGCAAATTTGCAGTGGTCTGGACAGCAGCCTGAGAAAACAGCTGAAAATAGCATTGGAGGTGGATTGATTTTTTTAAATTTTTCCCCTACAGCTGGGTTGTATTGGCAGAGCCTCCCCAGTGAAGGGTAACAAATCAAACTGGGCTGTTGCAGTGTAACCCGTAATGGGCAGTTGCTGACAGAACCTCTCCATGTTGAGAGCAGCACCATGTCAGAGAGAGATGGAATTGGCTAATTAAAGGTTAGAGCCTGTGTTACAGGGGGAGTGTGCTCAGCATCTGTGCAAATTTGGGCTTTCCAACTCAGGCTGAGAACACACATTTTTATGGAATTTCCACTTGCCAGGGGGATACTCCTTTTCTTCTAAAGAATGTGGCCAGAATAAAGCAATGGGTGGAGAACTGCCACGACCAGTTCAGCTTTCAGGACAATGGACTAAAGACAGCTCAGGTAAGAAATTGGGGTTTTTTTCCCCTAGCCTGGATTCAAAGATTTGTCTTGATGTTACTTTTTTTTCCCCTGAAGCATATTAGAATTAGAAAGCTTGCTGCTATCTTTATACACCTATATTTCACTTGTGTGGGCTCAACACGTTCTCCTGGATAAAATGCATTAGAGAGATGAAAGAATGAAAAGTTTTTAATCTTTAATGTACAGTAAAGACTTGTATGTCATCCAATATCTGTTTCACCAACACAAGTAATTACTACAATAATGGATTTTAAAGGTAGCATCCATTTATTTTCAAAAAAGCAGTTTTTGAGTTACTGTATGCAAATATAATTGAGACTTAAATAACTGGAAGTTATTTCTGAAGTACCATTGCCTTTTCAGAGTCCTAGCTAACCAGCATTACCCTTACTTTGTTAGATCTTCTCTGCAGGAAGGGGTAGAAGATGTGGCCCAGCAGAAGAGATGCTGGCTGATACCAATTTGTCTGAAAATGAGGTTACTTGAACTTGCTCTGCAACTCGCTCCTGATTTGCAAGGCAGTGATGAAGTGTTATTAGACCCACCACAAAGATAATGCCAAAAGGTACATTAGCACCACTCATGTGTTCTGCTGGTAAAGAGAGTCCCCCTGGAGAGCTGCTGCCCTGCTGGGCAAGCTCAGGCCAGCTCAGCCTCTGAATGGGCTGGTGCTGGTTTTTGAGGAGACACCTATGCTGCTCATGCAGCTGCAATTCAGAGCAGCTGTTACACCCTGCCCTCCCCTAAAAGCATGTCACACACAGGCCAAGATTGCCTCTTGTGGAGGTGCCCAGAGTAGAGCCCTCTGCAGAGGCAAAGAGCACTCACCAGCAGCACAGGTACTTCAAATGAGTGGGACACAACACAGAAATAAAACAGTGTTTCCAAATGGAAACCATCCCGCAGATCTGATGTGCTTATGCTTAAATTACTGTTCTCATGATAACAGCTTTAGAGCAGTCTGCTCTTACCAAATGAACTACTGATTCAGTAGTAACATGAGAGGGTGCATCACCTTCTGAATCATCTCCTCCTGTGTCAGGGAGGCTTGCACAGAAATAACAGTCTAACTTTGTTTAGTTATGAGATTAAACCTTAATTTGTTACCTGGGTTTACCTTTTTCTAAAGTTACTTAACATGCAAATTATTTTCCGGAGCCAGCAATGGAATTTTAGATGCTTCATCAACTGATTTTTTAATTCTGTATTTAAATGAGGATTTTAATTTACACATTTGTTTAAAAATTTGTCTTGTGGTATTCAGGTAACATCTTACAAAAAGATGGCCTGATAAAACCCTCTCTACTTCATTAACAGTTTGTTCCTTCCACTGAAGAAATACTATCCCTAAGAAATAGGGATACATTAAGTTGGTTTAAAAAAATATATATACATATCCTTTCAAAACAGCATGTGCCCATGGAGGTTTAATAATACAATTTCATACTGTACAGTACTCCTGCAGCTTTTTCTTCCAAGGAAAAATGGCATCAAAGTGGCACTCAGATGTAGCAGAAGTCAGATTTTGTAGAGAAGCCCCATTATTGATACCCAGGAAGTGGCAACTTCTGTCCTTCCTTTGCTTCGAAGAAGGTGTAAGAGAGAGTGATCAAATCAACTTTAGCCATTTTAGGGTCCTCTGCAAACTCTGGGTCAATGTAGAAAAAAACAGGCATGTCCACTTCCTCCTGGGGATTTAGCCTCTGTTCTTCAAAACAAAAACACTGCAGGTGGGAGGAAAAAAAATTCCACAATTAGACAACAATAGTGATAATAAATTTTATCTCTGCCAACATGAGAGACATCTTAATGGTTTAAAATAAACCCTCATTCCCTTTACACCCCTAAAATCCTGGGAAGGATCAATAAGATGACCAACAAGACAGCAATTGTGTTACTGGTGATATAGGAAAAAAATGTATTAGCTTTTAAAGGAGTGTGTAAAGGTTTCAAGGGGCCAGACCAGCTCACATCATTCTGCCTGCCCTGAGAGTGGTACTAAATAACAAAGATTTTGGAGCCACTCTGATGGGATGAGCAGTTGGTGTGAGGACAGTAAGGCTAAGAAGGAACTGATGCACTTTATCATTTGAAAAAAAAAAAAAAAAAGATATTTTCTTAAAATGTTAGCATACTAAGAATGTTGTCCAGGATAAAAACACAATTTATGGGTAACCATTTTCCTCTGTGTAAAGGAAAATGCAATCTTTGCTTTGTTCACACTTACTTGTATTTTATTGAAATACTGTCCTGCTTCAAAGGGGACAACGTTGTAGGTGGAGATTCCAATTACTGGCTTGTCAGTAGGATTTTTTGCTTTATAAAATGCCAGTGCAGTCTCACCTGGTACCACCTGTGTAACAGAATTGTACAAATTGTTTCAATTTGGTTATTTCACAAGTATTTTTGATTATATGCAATTCACCTGTATTCAAAATTAAGCGCTTCAATACTGTTCTATGTATTTTTAATCTTACCATTTTGCCTGAGTCTTCTATTATCCTCAGCAGTTCAACAGCACACAGACCATTTTTAATATGCAGATTTAGATATGGTGTGGATTTAATTTCTGAGGTTATTCTTTCAGTACTAGTATCAAAGTATTAAGAAGCATAACTCCTTATTTTGACAACTAATTTGAAACAGAAAAGTTATTCTGTGATTTTAAATATAAAAAGAAATTCTTATAAGGATAGGGCAATGGGAGAAACAGTACAGATTCAGATATACTGTTATACAATATATTTTTCAGTGTATATATATATGTGTATACTAATACTGTATGCACATATACAGTGTATGCATCATGTGCATGTGGTCTATATACCAGGAAGCGTATACATGAAGTAGTTTCAGTAACTTTTGATAGCTTAAAGGGGTAGCAGAGGGGCAACTACACACAATGTCCTGCAAAAAGGACATCGCCGTGCTGGAGCATGTCCAGGAAAGGGCTACAAAGCTGATGAAAGTTCTAGAGAACAGTCTGGGGTTGCTCGTTCTCAAGAAGAGGAGGCTCAAGTGGAACACGACTGCTCTCTGAGCTGCTGACAGGAACGTGCAGTGCACTGAGAGCACCGGCGGAAAGGGCCGTGGGGTGAGACAGGGCCGATTCCCATTAGCTATCAGAGCATTTTCCAGCGTTGGTGTGGTCAGGCTTCGAAAGGGCTGCCCGGGGAGGCGGTGGAGCCCCATGCCCGGAGCCGCTCCCTGATCGCCGCGGCTCAGCGGTCACAGAGGCAGCGCCGAGCGCCCCAAGGCTCCTCCAGCAGCGAGGCGGGCCCTGCGCGGGGGAAGGCGGCCACTCACGTAGATCTCGCTCTGCTGCGGCTTGAAGCTCCACTGCATGCTGGCGTGCGTGTCGGCGTTGAAGGTGACCCTGATCAGCCGGTCCCGCACGGGCTCCATGCGCTCGATCCGCTCCGCGCTGCGCCCCGCGCCCGTCGTGCCGCCGAGCCCCGTGGCCTGCCAGGGAAGGGCGGTGAGGGCTCCGAGCCCCGCGGCCCGTCAGGGAGGGGCGGTGAGGGCTCCGAGCCCCGTTAGGGAAGGGCAGTGAGGGCTCCGAGCCCCGCGGCCCGTCAGGGAAGGGCGGTGAGGGCTCCGAGCCCCCCGTACCTGGCAGTAGAGGCGGTAGAGCGGCACGGCCGCGTACGACAGCCCCACCATGCCCACGGCCGCCGCCGCGATGTAGCCCACGGCCGAGCGGTTCCGGCGCCGCCACTCCTCCTCTTGCTGCCGGGTGAAGGGGTTGGAGCCCCGCACGCCGCGGGTCCCGCCGAGCCCGGGCCGGGGCAAGGCCCCGAGGCGCAGCCCGCGGGCACAGCGCGCCCAGCCCCGCCCGCACAGCGCCATGGCCGCACGCGGGGGCTCTCGGAACGGGGCGGGCAATGGGACGGGACCGGGGCGGGCAATGGGACGGGACCGGGGCGGGCAATGGGACGGGACCGGGGCGGGCGGAGGCGGGACGGGGCGGGAGAGGAGGAGCCGGGAAGGTAGAGGGCGGCGGCGGTGGCGGACCGAGCCGAGCCGAGCCGAGCCGCGCCGCCATCGCATCCCTGCCCGCTGCGCCCCCGCAGAGCGCGCTGAGTCCCGGCGCTGCCCCTCCTCGCTGGCCGGCGGCACGGCTCGGCCGCACGGTGTGTACGAGGTAACCGAGCATCCCGCAGGCCGGCGGGGATCCTCCGCTCCGGCCCCGCGCTGAGCGGGCTGTGCTGCCCGGCGGTGGTACCAACAGGCCAGGAGCGGGGTCACGGAGGGGCGGTGGTCCCGCAGTACCGCACTTCGGTACCTGGTGCCAGAGGGATGACCCGGCTCCCGCAGATTCCTGGTTGTCCCTCTGGTTGTCCCTCTGGTTATCCCTCTGGTTATCCCTCTGGTTGTCCCTCTGGTTGTCCCTCTGGCTGTCCCTCTGGCAGCCCCAGGACGGGCGCTGAGCACGGGCCTGCTCCGGGTGGTCCTTGCGGGCCTGCAGTTTCTCCCCCTTTGTGGACATTTGACACCGGTTGTGTTTCTTTCTTTTCCCCCAGGTGCTTTGCTTCTCGTTAATTTAATTTCTAGGGATTTGGTTTTGTTCTGGCAGAAACAGCAGGAACTTGAGGACGGGCAAAGTCAGGCAAGTTCACAAACAATAGTTTTTCACGAGGCTGATGCCATGCACTGTAATAAAATTTGCTGTAGCAATACTTGAATGTACTGCTTTAGAGCTGTGCCTCTCTTCTATGGTGGTTCCAGTAAGGTGACTCACACAAAGACTGGCAGCTCCTGAAACTTCTCAATTTATCATATTGAATAAGAGAATGGTAAAGGCTCAGTGTGTTATTTCCCCTGTGTTCAGATAACTGGGTTTTTTTCATTCTTTAGTAATAAAAACCTGAAAATGTTTACTGTAGGAGCATTTGTGGTATTCCAACGTAGATTTACCATCTTTTTCACACAAGAAGTACAGACACACAGGAATTGGAGTGGTTTTGTAGAGGCTGACACTACACCTGGGGATTCTGCTGTATCTTGGCCAGGGTCTGTGGTGTGACCCTGCTGCCAGGAGCACCCGTGCTGTCTTTGCCTGTGTGTTGGGAGAGCTCCATGTCCCTCTTCTTTTGGAAATAATTCCTGTTCTGGGTTGTGAGGGTTCAGCTGTGCACTTCACAAGGTCAGAAAGATCTGCTACTACTGATACAAACTGATAATTTTTTTGCATTAATGCTTTTTAAGCAGTTTGTGAAGTGATTGTAGCTCAGTACATCCAGAGTTTTACTTCTTGTCAACCTGTTGTATGTACTAATATAAATACAGTGTGAATTTCTGGAGGCTTTGGCTATATTAATGGCATGTAAGCCTATTTTGTGTGTTTTGGCCTGTTCTACATACTTCATGTGAGAAGTTCAGAGACACTAAATACCAGAGAATAAGTTAAAAAAACACAAGAAAACAAGACACACAAACCACCATTCCCTTTCCAAGTAACTTTAAATGGAAAAAAAAAATTGTCTTTGCCTTTAGCAGTTATGTTGCATCATCCTAGAATTGTAATCTGTTTTTTTCTGTTTTAGAAGATCTTGATCCTGGATAGGAGCCTGTTCTTCATGTGTCAGAACTCTTCATTTTGAACTTTTATTTTAATAGTGCCTCTAAGAAGATGTCCAGTACAGATCCCCTCACAAATACAGAGAAGGAGTAAGTACTTTTTTTTCCTATATGCAGAAATAAAATTAATGGATTGTAATATTAAAATTTTTGCAATTTCATTGGTAGGATCTTGTCTTGATGAAGACTTAAAGAAAAATGACTTTGATATTGAAGCAGTCTGCAGTAATGTAGGAAAGCTGACACCAACACCAGTGAATTTACACTTTAAGGGAGAAATTGTCCCTTAAGCTTTTCATTAATTTAATCAGCACTTGGTTAGGACTACTTTTTGTAGAGATAAAACCCTGCATACAGATTTCTTAATTTAATGCTTCTGAACTATGAAAGCATACTTGTATATAGTAGATCACTTCTTTGTACAGCTGGGGTACCTGCAGTAGCATAAGACTGGAGGTTTTGTGTTACAGTGCATTACTTTTTCAGAATACACTGTCTCTATACCTTTAATATTTTATGTGTAGTACTTGCCATGTTTGTTGTACTTGTGCAATAGAATCCAGAAAAGAGTATCCAGAAGAATAATAAAAAATTTAATATAGATTTAGAATTATGCCACTTCATAAATAACTTGATTGTTTAGAAAAGAAAAAGCACAAAACATTAAAAAAGCTAACTTGCTTTTTACTGAAGACCTGAAGAAGCCAAAACTCTGCTTGTCAGATGGAAATTCAGGGTATGTGATCACAAAGATAGCTGTGGCTAGCTAGAATCATGTGAAAGATGAGTAGTTTACATGAGTAGTTCCTAGCTCACTGTATTCCAAAGGTGGTTTTTCACATTAGAGATGAACAGGAAAGGCACCTAAAACTGCACTTCTGCTGCATGCTGATGGCAGGCTGTCATTTTCTGTACTTTTATCTCTTGTAGGAGATGATGCTTCCAAGAATGTGCTTGTTTATATGTTAACTGAAGCTTACCTGAACATCCAGTCATACCTTTCTTCTCTGTGGAGGGGGTTAGCCTCAAACTATTCATGCTTCTCCACAATTACAATGTTGCCCAAGCTTTTTTTAGGCTTAACAGTTGCTGTGTAATGACCTGTTTTCGTTTAACCTTTATAGCCTAAGCAGCAGAATGTATTTTGAATAATGAGTGGGTTTGGATGAATCACAGTGAGTGCTCATCCATGCTGTATGATGCAGCATTCCTTTGCCTGTGGTCCTTAAAATCTGAACTTGGGGTTAGTGAAGCTGTAAGGCTACAATTGCATAATGGATTTGTATAGGATTTTTGTAAAAGGCCTTTGGTTTATTTGTAACAAATAAGATCTTGTGAATCAAACTTCCAAAGATTCTGCAGATCTTTTTGTCATCTGCTAGATTATCGTGGTCCATTTCAGTTGCTAAAGCATTGCAAAACTTCCCTTGGGAAAGGCAAGTTGTAATTACAAATGTTGCCAGAATGGAATAGTTTTCCAGCTGTTCGGAAATTAATCTTACTGAACAACAAATGACAACTCTTGAAAATTTAGTCTTACTTATTTATACTAAATTTCATGGAGTTTTGAGTTACAATTTTCCTAGATTTTTCTGGAAGTAAAAAGTAATTTGTGTTCCTCTGAGTGTGGCCTTGAAAGGCAGAACACTTGGAAGAGAAGCAATAATGCTGTCATTCATTAAAAGTGGCACAGCAACAGAATTTGAAGGTAAAGAGGGATAGAAGCCTTGGGGACGAGTTCAGGAAGCTGAACAAAGCAGCTTACTTTGAAGAAAGGGGTGGAGGAACAATCTTCTGAACAAGTCATGTATTACTGATAATAACTCTAATAAAAGGAGAGCAATAAGGCTAATACTACTTGGTATCTTCTTAAATTGTCCAGAAGTTTGTCATGTCTGGTTTAATAAAAATAACATTTGCTTTTTAATAAGGAAATTGCAGAGCCTTGAGCCATATGTTAATTGGGGGATTTCAATAGCAGGAAATGTGACACTGGTTGGTCTCAGTGATGTATTTTGACAAATGCTCCTGATATTGATACCACAAATTAATATACCACTGGTGTTAAGTATAGAGGTCACTTTGTTGGAGAAAATCTATTGGTACTTTATCTTCTGTAACCTTGCCTAGAGCAAATCTAATTGATACGAGGCTTAAAATATCAGTGGCTTTTCTGTAATGCTGGTAACAGCAGCAAAGTGAGCTGACTGAGGAAAAGCTACAAAGGGGCAAATTTTCATCTCTGAATGCATGTGGTCACTGTGCCACTGGGGCTTTTCGCTATTTGGGAACTGGGAAGGCTGCTTTATGTTCCCATTTCCCTCTCTGATCTGCTCCTTAGTCTGTGGTGGGTCACTCTGCCCCTCCTGTGTGTGCATTGCAGGCTTTCAGGACTGACCATTCTCTATGAACACTGTTCAGCAGGCTCTCAGCAAAGGGATCCTTTCCTCAGAAGGATTATCTGCTAATGAAACCACAGTCACTGCAGCTTTAAAAAAATAAATAAATAAAGGGTGCCTGAGATAAGCTTTTGCATTCCTGGCATAGCTGAGCCCTCCTGCTGCACCTCCAGACCTGACAGATGCTGTCTGATCACAGGGTTGCTCCTGGTTAGAGAGGATTCACCTTCCTACTTAAAGCCCTCAGTGAACACCGGGTAGTAGGCTTTCATTTCAAGCTGCAGCCTTGTTATGATCTTTTGAGAGAGGGGGAGTAGTAGGGGTACTTCTGAGGCAAGCCTGGAAGGAAACATTCATTAACCAAACTGGTGTCAATGCTCAGAATTTCTGAAAATGTACATCTCTCTGCAAGACCAAGTCTCCTCTCACAGGATCTGTTCTCTGGGAACAGGGGTGATACATTTGACTTCTTACACTACATTATTCTCAGAGTAATGACATAAATTTGGCAGTTTAATTTCCTTTCACAGAAAAGTACATGTCAGCTTCCATTTCTAGAGAAAATATATAACCCAAGTTCTGTGTTCACTTTTGACTGCTGTATCTTGAAAGTCTAAAAATCAAGTTCTGGCAGAAGCCAGAACTGTGATTGAGAATGAAAAGTAATAGCATAATGGCATTTGTTTCATTAATACTCCCAGTCTGCTTTGTTGGCTTTCCCTTTCGTGTGGCTGTGCATTATGCAGTCTGCTAGGAAGATTTATTTAGAAAGGTTATGAGTTAGTGCTTTTGACCTTGTTTGCAGGGAGCATGTAAATAAATTATTAGAAAAAGAGGAGGAAAGAACTTGCTTTTAATCATCACATTTGCCTTTGGCTGCTGGATCTAGATTGCTTAATCACAGTGTGGTAAATTTTCTCCTTTGCATTTATCAGTCTTTAAAATTACTCTAAATGGCCATTTCAAAGAGAGAAAAAGTAAGCTTTACCTCTCTAGGTGAATTAGTGCATGTGACGCAGAGGCTTTCAGAGAAGATTAAGTAGGCAGAACGCTCAGCTGGAGCTCTGTGTTTGGGTTTTTTAGTTGTTAGCAGAAATCATCCTGCTCATAACGTTTATCCGGCTGAACTGGAAACTTGCAGTGTGTTTTGGTTGCGTTGTCCTTGTTTTTCCTGCCGTGCTGAAGGATGTCCTTGCTTTCTCCAGGGGCTGAAGATGAACCAGAGCGTTTTGATGGTCTCTCTCTCTTATACTGGTATGCTGAACCATTCAGGTCTGAGGGCATTGCTCTAGTCTGTAATTGGGCAAAGTACAGGAAAGATAATTTAAAAGATGATAATTTTCAGCTTCTTTTCATCAACAGACAGAGTTTGTAATTTAGATTTTTATGTGTCAAGTGATATGTGTTTTGTGAGCAAAGTGTATTATTCTCAGGTTGATAAACATGGCTAAATGTTTTGTTTGTGCAGATAAATGACTAATAACTTCTCAGAAATGGAGATCAGAAGAATATCTGGTGCTGTATGTTCTGATAAGTACTAAAAGAAATAAAACCCAAAGTTGTTGAACTTCTTTGTGTATGCTGCTAAAAAGTAATAGAAGCAGGTTCATTTTAATTGCCCTTACTGGAGCATCTACACAAAATGTTGCATATCTGTTAGCATTCCAGGACTTCAGCTGGAGTGTTGAGTTCAGTATTTTTCAGTCTAAGAAGGTTGTAGTGTACATTTTGGTGGGTTTTGCTTGTTTATTTAATCTCTTGCATCACATCTTCTCTGTATGCTAAAACCTTCCTTACAGGTACTTTTGCCTGACCTCAAAAAATGAGTAGTGACATCTGATTATTTAATTTGCATCTTTTTCTGCAAGAAACATTGAATTATTTTTTGTTACGACTGCCAGCTGGCCATTTCCTTATTTTTACTGTTGAGCATGTTTCAAAAGCTCTGGAAGAAATATTCTAATATTTCACAAATATTAAAATTGATGACATAAATGTTGAATGGGAACTGAATCCAAGTCATTTTACAGTGAAATTGTTAAAGCTCTCTTTATTTTATTAGAACTATGACAAGTAGCTTGACTTGAAGGTCTCTGTCATATGGGGAAAAAAACCCCAACACTGAAAGTCAACTAGACGTGAGATGCTAAACAAATTTGGGGCATTTGAAAATCTTTGTCTTTACTTTTATGTGATAAAGTAATTTTAAACTGCATGTGTGGAGGGATTTAGTCTTTAGAGCCTAAACAGACCTGAGTACCTTGTAAAAGTTGTCCAAAGTGTCAGTTCTTTCTAATTATAGGTGGCAGCATCACAATTCCAGTGTTTCAGAGATATCTTACTCCTCTCCACTGACCATTATTAGCTGTGTGTTCTCTATGTTCTCTTTGTCAGAATCCATTTTACTTTCATTAGAATCCCTCTTTTGAAAGTGTTGCCAGTTACTTCTGAAAATGTAGATCCTTTCCTATTAATTGTCCTGTTCTTAGATTTGATCATATTTCATTATTATTTAATATGGTAGTATATAAGGAGGTTCTAAAACTTCTGGCAAACTCTAAACTTCAGATTAAAGTCTGAGATTTGATCTTTTCAGACTTTGCCAAAGTAAAACCTCTGTATCAGTTTGTGTGAGGCTGAAGTAACTTTTGTTCTTTTTAATTTTAACAAAAAACTGCCATGTTAAAACGGCCGAGAGGGAATGGCAGAGAAAAACCAATAGCAGTAGCAGCAAAAGGCAAGGGAGCAAGGAATGGAATATTTGCCTGTTTTAAAGATTTAAAATTTAAAAATTACCTTGTTTGAGATTTCAGAGACGGGGACAAGTCAGGACAAAGCATGACTGGGATGCTGTGCTTCAGCCAAAAAACAAATTTGGGATAATTGCAGTGACAGTACTGGGTAGTAATGCAAAATACTCTGTTCTTGTCATGGAGTAGGAGGTTGTCTGTTGTAAAATGTAGGTGAACCTAGTGGGAAGAAATGATGACATCTTGACTCTAGTAATTTAATTATTATAACTATGTTATAATACATTAATATACTATATAAAGGAAGATACTAAAACTACAAACTTACTTATTCTAACTACTATATCTAATTTATAACTCGTGACTTTCTGTTGAGAGTCTAGAGACAGGTGGATCTGATTGGCTATCAGGCTTAAACAATTTTCATTAGAATCTAATTAAGTAATTACTTCAGGTCAGTAATTTTCTAAACACATTCTATACGAGAAAAAAAAAAGGAGTAGACATAGAAATTGTTTTCTCGTTCTTTCTTCTGTTGCTCTATGAAAAATATTGAAAGAAAGAAAAATGTCCCTGTGACAGTTGTCCAAAGTGTATTCTTAAAGAAGTATTGGGCTTGGGGATTTGTCCTTTCAGGCTGTGATTAAGTAAAAGCACTTTGGTTCATTTTTAGCCTTACAAAGAGTATGTTCTGACTTATCATAGCATAGTCATGTGCAGTCCTGTCAAACACACACCAAATACCCTGGGTTTCATTATTTCTTTTTAGCCTGTGAAACAAATACTTCAAGAAATACTACAGTGAAAATTATACAGTGCATGAAGCATAGGTTTACTTTTTATAGCTAAAGGTTTTTAGAATTATTAGGTCTCTTCTTGTGACCAGCCTTTCTAAAGCAAAGCCTAATTTTGCAAATACTTCAAAATATGAGGTTTTGGGAAATTGTTGCATTTTCAGAGCTATTGCTTATCCTTTGATAAAAAAATCTCATCCAGTTTTCTTCTAGAAAACCAAAAGAACTGCAGATGTTCTTTAGAAGCTGGATCTCTTGGCTAGTGCTAGAATTTTAAGAACATTTGGACCTTCTGGATTTCTCTCTTCCTTCTGGCACAGCACCTTTTAATGATGTGCTCTGGGTTTTGCAGAAGTACCCAGTTTCAGGCACAGAGTTCAGGCCGTGTGCTGGATTAGATTGTGTGGAAGGATTTGGGTCACTGTGTCCTCCACTTTGATCTTCTTTCCCACCCTGATAATGAATTCTTCTTGTTCCATTTCACTAGGACCCTCTAGAAAATACAACTATCTAATGTAGAACAATATGTAGGTCAAAGCAGAAAAACCTCAGTGGTGCTTCTGCTCTTTTCTAGAAGAGATCTGCTGAGTCTTCTCCAAAAATGTTGCAGTGAAAGGACAGAGGAGCTATAATACAACTAACAGGTTTTTTACCCATAATTCATCTACATGAAAATAAAACCTAAAAGGGGTAATCTGTATTTATTTCCATTCTTAATACTCTGTGTTCTCAGAGCAGTGTGCTGGTCACAAGTCTGATGAAATTGTAAATTTAGGTTTCAAAACTCTTGATTTTACTTTGTATTCTTTTTTAATTCTGTTGCATGATCAAATACTTTCAAAATATTTCTCTCCCTTAAGACAATTCCAAGTGCCATCGTGGTGTTTTCCCTTGGGGTGGGAAGGTACACAGAGGATCAGGCAAAAGAATTTGGAAATAAACCTTTTTTACAATAGAGAAAGAAATCAATGTTGAGTGAAGAAATTAGGAGATTTGGAAAAAGATTGTCCATAAATATAAAAAATTATATTTTAGATCTCTTAGGAAATAATTTAATGCGCTGGCTGTGCTTTTGTTCAAATATTCATTGCCTAATGAAAACTGATTTTACTGTATGTTTTTCTTGCCTAAATAGTAAGGTGGACCAGATTGTGGAATTTTGTTTATATTTAATCACAATCCTTTTATTACACAAAATGGGACTCACAGTTCAGCCTGAAGTCCTTTGTGGGAACAGGAAGTAAATTCTGTATGTTTATTGTACCTTTTCATCTAATATTTGTGATTAATAGATTGCTTTTTGGCTGGGGAGATGGTGGCTCAGAGATATCAAACAATACAAAGTTGTCAGTGGAGAAAGTTGGTTTGGGTTTGTATTTGAGTTGAAAACACAGTCACTGTAATTTATTTTCTGTTAAAATAGCTCTGCCTACATTTCTGTAACTTAATTACTTTTATTTTGTTCCTTAGGACCATTATGGGCCCTCATGGAATTAATCGAGCTGTTCACCGCATCTCTTTTTCTGATTGTCAGAATGGATTAGGTAACTAACATTGCACATTCTGTTATGCTGAGTAAACCAAACCTAAAAACACCTTTGCCAGCTCATACCTGGCATCAGGAAAGTTTATTTGGCTTTCATGGATTTGACTGCAAATACATTTTGCCCAGTAGGTGGAATAACCAATTTTTCACTTTTGTCTTTTTGTTTGTTGTTCAGGAGTTAAAATTATTGGAGGTTATCGGGCACAAACAGCAGAAGATTATGGGATTTTCATAAAGAGAATTCTACCTGGTGGGGTGGCTGCTGTAGATAGTAAGTGATTTTAACTTTTTGGCTACAAACACACTGCATATAAAAGGCTGTCGAAAGAAATATTTATTTTACTTTGTGGGTAAGGATATTTAAAATAGTATGGTTCAGTCAGCATCTATGAGGTTTTAGATTACTTTAAAATAGAAAAATGAAACTTGGACCCTTTATGGAAAAAGATTTAGTACACTCAGGTCTTGAATATGTGCTCAGATCTATGTATGGCTGGTGAAGACAATTGACAATCTTTCTGGCAACTGGCATCACTGTTGAGTGAGCATTGAGATGCTGAATCACTTTTAATTTATAAGGTATGAGAGTATTGTTTCCTGTATAAACCTAGTATTTTTAGTTAGTTCTGATAATTTTTATTACTATTTTTAATAGTGGTGTCTTGGTGGCTAAGATATGTGGGGAGGGAAGAAATTACTCTCAGCTGAGTTTGCAATAATTAAGCGACAAACTTCTGTCCTAGATCTCTGTATGGGTTTTTTTTGAGATTCCATCTTGTCTTGTGCAAAATGATCATTTAAAATAATCTGATTCAACTTCCTAAACTTGAAATTTTCAGAAGGTTAAAAAATAGAATTGGTTCTAAAAGATCTTTTTGCTTACTTTATTGATGTCTAAAACATTAATATAGCTACACGTGGTAACTTACAATAATGCTAAGAGCAAGAGTCAAATAAAATTAGTTCCACAACTGTAAAATATAAATTCTAGTCTCAAAATATTTATGCTGTGTGTAAATAATACAAATAGCTAAATGGCAGTTATTTTTAGTAGCTATTCGGTTGTTAGTAAGACTGATTTATAGGTTCTAGTCTTATCTGAATTATCTATCTTACTTAGGATCGGTGCCAAGTGTCATAAAGTTGCTTAATGCATAAAGTCACATAAAACTGAAAGGAAAATTCCTGGGTTAATAGCTGGTTTAGTACAATACTTTCACCATTTTCTTGTTGATTCATCACTCACTGTTGGTTTCCTTTAAAGGCCGTTTGCTCACTGGGGACCTTATCCTGGATGTCAATGGAGAAAACCTGGTTGGAGTAACAAATGAAAGGTATGAAACTGATTCCTGAGTGTTTATTACAGCTTGGAATGTTATGTATGGATTATTTTGGACACTATCAGTGACTGACTGAAAGAGCAGAGCTCCCCTGAGATCCTTGGTGTTCAACTCACAAGTAATTTATCCTGTAAAGCAAATTCAGCAAATCTGTTGTAGAAAAGTGCAGGACTTTATAGCTTCTATAACAGCAGAATCAGCTGGTCTCTTAATGACACAGATTACAGAAATGTGTGTGAAAACAGCAGTTGGAGCTGTTAATACAACTATCTGCTGGTTCAGTCCTGATAATAGGTGGCAGCAATCATGTAATGGCACAGTGAAGGGGAGAGAAAGAGCTGTAGATGGCTTCTGTAGCTGGATCTGTAGAGATTATTGCAGCTTTCAATGCTGGAGATGGAGATTGAAAGTGCAAAGGAAAATTGCCATTTGTATTGCTGAGGGAGATTCTGAGCCAGGCACACCTGAGCAGCAGCTTCTGTTGGGGTGGGCTGTTAATCCTGAAGGAGGCTCAGGAGGGCAGCAGGATGGCCCAAGGAGGAATGGGGACAGAAGGAAGGGACAGAGAGGTGAGTCCCAGTTTATTGCTGTCAGCAGATGCACCACAGCCTGTCTTTTGCTCCGTTCCCTGGTGCTCACTTGAAGTTTTGCTGCTGCCAAGCTCTTTTCTCTGCATCTGCCCATGAAAATTATTAAGTACCTTAGCAATTTGTCTATTTTCCTGCTCTTTTAGCACTGCTCACTTCTTGCCAGCACTCTGGTATATTTATTTGGCCATTTTCTGCCCCCTTCTAGGGCTGTTGACATCCTGAGAACAGCCTCAGCCTCGAATCACATGTCTCTGCTCGTTGCTAGAGATGAAGAAGCAAAGTAAGAGAAAAATTGTTTTAACCTCAAAACTAATAAAAGTCCAGTGCTGTATCTCAGGGTGGGTGGGTGGGCTTGCATGTATTTTTATTTCAAATTAGTTTTAATTGCAGAATTGCACCACATGTCACGTTTTTCTGTGTGGTATTTGATACCAGTTCATTCTGAGATCCCTTGCATCAATCACTTCAAGTAGCAAGCTCAGGCCAACTTCAGTTTAAAGAGGAGGATTGTAATGTTATGTTTACAGCTAATACCATTAAAAATTGTCTGCTTTAATAGTTTTTTAAATACTCCTCACATTTTAAAATAATGAAAAATGAGGACTCTGTTACAGCTACCACAAAACTGTAAGATTTATACTGGTCTTGCCTTCTGACAAAAGGCAGATTCGGTTGTTTTTTTCCCCTCAGTAGGTTGCCTTTCAATCTCTAATGAGCTTTGAATAGTTTGGATAAGTAGGTTAAACTGTTCACTGCAACAGGTAGTCCAAAATTTATTCATTTTAAGAGCATTTATGTTTAACCTGACTGATGAAAGTTAAGCATATAAACCAATATTGGCAGAGAATCATCAGCAGTGTGGTGATCCAGGTCTGTATCCCCTTTTGACTTAAATCTCGGGAGGAAACAGCTGTTATGTAACTATATTTGATAACCATTGCAAGAGTATCTGCTGTTATTTGTCTTTCCTGGGATGTTCCACTTCCAGAGTAATCTCCCCATAAAGGATTTTTCTCTGAATTCCTTTAGCCTTTTGTCCAAATTAAGCTTCCTCTTTCTGTCCCTTGATTTTTTTTGTATTCGGCAGACATCTAAATCACTCGGTAGCCTCTGATCTCTCCTTTTTTCAGACTGCCTAGATATATGTGAGGTCCACTCTTAATCTGCTTTTATCTAAAGCATACTGGCCTAGTTCCTGTAAACTCCTTGAATAATTAAAATCCATCAGTCCTTTAACCACTCTGGGGGGGAGGTGCAGTGGCCAGGGCAGAATTTGCCACTTCCTGCAGTCCCTCACCAGCCACCTTATGACATTACATCCTATGCTTAAAGATTTATTTGATTTATATTCAGCTGTGTTTATGTGTGTACCCTGGGGCCAGCATTAGTAATAACTGTTGTTCTTTTTTCAAAAATAATGCTCTCAGCATTTTTGAACAACCTTCAGAAGTGAAACTGGAATTACCTGGGAATTACTGTCCTTCCATTTAGTTAATTTCTTTTTTCTCTGACTAATTCTCTAATATTAATTTGGTGATGTTTCTGCCTTACATCACTCTAGATTATTTATATATTTTAAATCAGTTATCACTGAGGTAAACAGAGCTCAGATTATAAACTTTTTTTCTTAAATTAGGCTGGATTCAATATCAGGTGAATCAGGTGTTTCTGTAATCTCTCCAGTGCCTGTCACACGAGATATACATATTTGCCAGTCTATTACAATATGATTCGTGTCTGCAAGAAATTTCTGCTTTTAGCTTTTAGTACTTAATAAATATTTCTTCTATCCTCTTGTTTTTAAGGAGCCACATCTTTGTCAGTCTATTCTGGGTTCTTGTTCAGTGTAACTGAACTAAAAGCATTCTTTAAAAACATGAGTATGCTATAGGTGTATAATCTGATTCCCTCTAATATAAATAATTTTTTCTGGAGCTTGGTAGTACCACTGTCTTATTATCTGTAGTTGATTGTATTACAAGTTTTTAAAGTTTTATAATTAAGGGTAAAGGGAGGTAAAAATAAAGCTTTTTTACCAACAGTCCATTTTGTCCATAGTCTGTTGTTTTCCCATCTTTATCATGCATTACATGATATTTTTTTGCCTTTTCTGACCATTTGATAGGACTTTCCTCTTTCAGTGGGGGTTGAGCTTCCTTCTCTGAGGAGGAGCAGCTGTTCAGTACAAGCAGTGCAGGTTTCACTGGGTCCATTCAAATTGACAAAGAAAATCTTTTTATTGGCACAGGAAAGAATTCCATGACCTAATGGATAAATATGGCTCTCACAGTGAAACAACCTCTGCAAGAACTTCTCCAACACATCAGTTAGCTGGTGAGAGATCATTTACCAGCCTGAAACAATCCTGGGAGACAAAAATCAGCCCTGGGGGGAGTAGAAACTTGTACTTAAAATTCCTTATTTTAGTGGGGTGTATTGGAGGCTGAAAGTCAGACAAAGCATACATGTACCTTGAGGAATTTGTGTATCAGTTTCCACAGCTCTTTAAATAAATATACTGGTATCGACTTTCATTTTTAATTAATTATTTATATGAAAAGTTCTTGGTATTTGTAGCTGAAATGTGCCACAAAATGCTAATAAAAATTTGATCTATAGCACTATAAATTCTAATCTTTCTGAAACTGCTGCCTAATTAAGATGTCTTTATAGCACATGGGAGATTAGTCTGTTTTGTATTTTGCACCCAATATGAAGAAAATCATCACTTGTTATGTTTTTATAAATTATTCCTGGAATTCTGGGTGCTTCTCGGTTCTTAACTACTCAGGCATTTTTTGGTTGTCCGGTTGCTTAGTTTGTCTGTTTTCTAATATAAAAATAATCCTACTGAGCTTTGTTACATAAGCTGAAATTTTGTGCTTTTTCCCAAATGTAGTTTTTATTTAATTGTTTTTATTATTATCTCTTTTTCTGAAGCAAAATCTAGAGACAGCCTTTCTTCTGGGTCATCCTCAAGGTCACAGAGTCCTCAGTTGCATCTGAAGGATAACATCACCAGCAGCAGCAGCAGCAGCAGAAATAATTCTGTCCCACTACTATCCCCAAAGCTTCCAAAGTAATCTCCAAACCTGACTGTGCCTCTCTTGTGGGAGCTGCAGGAAATGCTATATTTGGCTGGTCAGGAAAATTTGGGTTGAGCACTAAGTGTTAAAGTTCGGTTTTATTTTTTAACTTCTAGACCTGTAGCTCGTAATACCATCAACATTGAAGACTAATAAGATTTTTTTCTATTTATTTATTGGTTTTGTGGTGGAAGAAGAGTAATCAGGTTAATTTTTTTGTACCTCCCAGTGAATTAATGTTCCTGGTTTATGTGTACCTAGATACTCCCATAAACCTTGGGATATAGTTTATATCTCAATATAGTAGAGAGGAGTTTTTAGCCTTGTAAAATAGAGTATAAATTCTTTTTGTAATTGTCAGAAGTGCCTGAGGTTGCTGACTTTGTTTTAAATAGTGTAATATTTGGACACTGAGATTAAATGTCCAGTATGTCTCTTTGTTACTGTAATACATATTTGCAAAACCTGTAAGATAAAATAAGTTATTGCTTCAGTCTTTATTATCAAGTTCTGTGAAATAATTCTGGTTTTCTTTCTCTTTGTAACTCTAGTGATAGTACATTTCAGATTATCTCTGTTTGCAAAGGAACAAGCCTAGGTTTGAATATTGTGGGAGGAATCAACAGAAATGAAGGACCTTTGGTATATATTCAAGAAATTATCCCTGGTGGTGACTGCCATAAGGTAAAGGCCTTTTTTCCCTTCCTTCCCCTTCAGACACCTGTATTTTTACCTTAATTGCTTTGGTATGCTACATCTGCATTCATATTTTAAATACAAAATGTGTTTGTGTTCCTCCTTGCCTTCTCTTTTAGCACAATTATCTCAGTGCACCGTAACATAGCTACATGGTAATGAAAATTTATTCATGAGTTCATTTGAGGTAAATGAGGATCTTATCCCTCAGCTTATGCATGACAAGGTACAAAAACAGCTTCTATAAGAGATTGCTTGATGCAAGGTAAAGCAGGAAGGATGGGACAGAGCTACAGATTGCACCTCTTTTTATTTTCTTGGACATTCAAAATATCATATTTCCTTGTGACTTAATTTAGATGGATCCTTGCAGTTGGAAATCATTATGTGGGCAAATTAGAGAAAAATATTCTAAAAGTGCAGACTAATAAAATGTATGAATTGGCATTGATTACTGTTTTAATTTGTGACAAATGCAGTATGTAAATCAGGGGGATTTGTCAGGGTAAAAAGTAAATAAATAATGTAATTGCCTGGTTCAGGTACACAGAACTGTTTATCCAAGTGTCTCCTCTGGCATCCTGATTAATTACAGTTATTTGGAAGTGTAGATAACCAGCCTTTGCCTCTGGCCCAGCAAGAGGGGAAGTGCTGAATTCATGAGCAGTGGGTTTTGTCCCCAGGCAGTTTATAACTATTTGTTACTGAATTTTTATACTCTGAGTTTAATCCTAAAATGCAATCTGGAAGATAAAAATGCAGTGTTTCTCAAAGACCTCTTTCAGTAGATAAATGGAAATCTTTCCTCTTTTATTTTATCCTATTTTTTTGTACCTTCTAAAGCATTTTTCTCGCTGTGAACATATAATTTAAAGCCTATCACACATAATCAATAAGCTGAGGCTAAGACATCCATTTCCATTAGGCTCTAATTTTAGCAATAATAGAGATAATTTCCCAGTACTGGATATCCTGTTTGGGAAGCATCTGCCACGTGAGGGCACCATTGGATATCTTAGAACATGCTGGATGAAAGCAAAATGAAAGATCTACAGCTTTAATCTTTAACCAAAACACTAAGTGACCAAAAAAAAGGTTTGAAACAACACTGCTAAAATCATGGTATGTGGGTGTTAAGTAAGTAAAATTTTACTGGTTTTGAGAAGGTATTTTACTTATTTCCTATGTGTCATCTTGTGTGCACAATTTTTTTTTCACTTAGATTAATTTTGTGTTTGATTTCTTCAGAGCTGAAGAGCAGAGACACGTCCTGTGTTACATGATGTGTATTACATTAGACAAATGTCATAACTCTGTAACCATAGGTGAATTGCATGAATTTCCAGTTGAATTGGTGAGGGCTCTGTTAAAATGCAAGTAAAGAAAGCTCTATCTGAGTGAGAAATCTAGCCTAGCATGTTTAAAGTCTTGTCTTGGAGTCTCTGGCACAGAAATGTGAGATGTTCTTGTGCTGGTAGAAAGTTTGCAATTAATTCAATAGAAGCACAAAGCTTACAATATTATTTCTGTCATGGTTTTGGCTAGTGAGTACTAATAGACCACTCTGGTTGTCTCATTAATATGGCCAGTGAGTGTCTGAAGAGTTGCATGTATTGCCATGAACATTTGCTTTTCAAATACAAATTAATCCAGCTCAGAGCTGAATTAATTAGTAAAGAAGCTTCCTAAAGTCAGATGGGTCAGTGCTGGAAAAATCCATTGTTTCATTCCTTGGTTTTGTTTGTTGTTTTTTTTTAACATAAATGTTTAGGTGGGTCCCAAGTTGTTTTTTATACAACTTCTGAGGTCTGTTTTCTCTGAAGAGTTTTTGTAATGACTGTTTTAATGGTGAGGGATGATTGTTTAATCTGTTTATTTCTGGAGGATTGTCAAGCACAGGCCGAATGCAGAGCAGTTATTGATATTTTTTGTCCTAATAGAACCAGGGGAATTGTGCAAGTGCTGTGACTACACAGTTCTTTCTGAATGTTAGCAATTAATATAAAGTTTGTGGATTTGGTTTGATATTTGTTATTTTAGGATGGCCGACTGAAACCCGGGGATCAGCTTGTGTCCATCAACAAAGAGTCCATGATTGGAGTCTCCTATGAAGAGGCAAAAAGTATAATCAACAGAACAAAGATGAGGTATCTGCTACTGTCAAACAGCCAACCATCCAAAATGGTTTAATAGATCATATTTATGATCAGATTAATGTGAAACGTGTTTTTGTGTGCTTAGAGGAAATGAGGGATACGAATTTTTAAAACTATTCAGTTGTAATATTATTTCATAGAAAATATTCATGTGCACTTTTTAGAACTGCAAAATTATGATGCTTTAACGTTGAAAAAAATTGCAATATTTGTCTTTGTAATGATGGGTAACAGAACATCCATTTAGAAAAATAATCAAATAAACCCACACATGGTGTTTGGAAACATGTAATTTTTGCAGAAGTATAATCTTATGAATAATATAAGTATACAACATGTTGAAACTTTTAAAATTTTTGTTCTAGGTTTGAGAATTTTTGGGAGATAGCTTTTATTAGGCAGAAAAACATACCCAGTCATCCACAGAATCTGCAGTATCCTTTCAGCCTCTTAACATCTTCTGTAGCACATGGAGAGCCACAGGCTGCAACACTTGGTCCTCTTCCCTCTCCTAGTGGGAGGCTGGGTTCAACATTCCCTCCAGATGCTGTGAGTGTATTTATTACTCCTCTTAAAACAAACTGAGCAAATGATTGTTTTTCTCCTAATTGTAATTGAGTTTCCATTTTATTAAGAAAATGACTGACTGTTTTCCTGCACAATATTGTCTTTGGAATATCAAAACTTTTGGAAAAACCATGTTGTATAACAGAAGAGTAAACCACACTGATGAGAGGAATTAGTTGACTTGGGGTAAGAAAACAAATTAAATAAATATTAACTGTGTTCTTAGATGCCAAGTTCTCCTTTACTGTTTCTCTGAAGTTTTGGAATTAGATATAAATAATTATGTATTTCAGAGATAAAACACTCCCTTCTTACTACATATGTGTGAGTACAGTACAGTCTCACACGTGCTCTGTGGTGATGAGATTTTTGCTTAAAGTCCTAGAAGTATGTGGGGTTTTCCCCCATTCTTTTGGCTAAGCAGGAATTGTTTTAGTTCATACAGCTCACCATTACTGTGAGGAAATAATGTTGACCACGAGAAGGAAGATTTTAAAACTAATGTTTCAATTTTTGAAAGCACATTTTCAGTTTATCATATTTTTAAAGCTAAATAAAGTATTGCCTTAGAAGAAGAAAGAATAAAATATTCTCAAATACAAAGTCAAAACAGGTGATTCTTAAATCTTCTTATATTTGTACTTAAAATCCTTGCCTATTTTCCTTTCCTATTAGGGATATAAACATTGAAGTGGGTTGCCTAGAGAGACTGTGCTATCTTAATCTGTGAAGATTTTCAAAACCCAAGGTTTTGATGAGGTCCCAATCTGATTTTTTCCAGTGCTTTTCCTTCTCACCAGCACCCCCTCTATGCCTTCTTGTTCTCCTGGGGTTGTTTTGATCTCCCCAGCCCTTTTTTTCTTCCCCCTTCCTTCCTGTCCCTTTTTTCATAAACCTGTATTTCTGGTTTGGCTTTAGAAATGGTATTTCATGACTTTTCATTTCCTCTCGTAGATGGAAACTGGAGTCAAGATGGGAGAGCAATCTCCAGTTACAGCTCTTGATAGCAATCCTGCTGATGTGTCTGTCACGGGTGAGTGCTGATTTCATTCCTGCCACCCTTTCCTTGTCCTTTCAATAACAGTCAAATGGAGCATAGTGAGACTCAGTAGTCTTTAAAAAAAAGGGAATATTGCACGGTTTTTATACTCCCAAATAAAGCACTGAGATCCATGGGTTTTTAGTAACTTCTGTCAAATATAACTTACATTGTCTCTAACAAACAGCTGAAACCAAACAAAAACGAGTGATCACAACATTTGCTGTACAGCAGTCATGATAATAGACTCACTAGAAACCAGATAATGAAGACTCACATATAGATCAAGATTAGGTTGCCATAGAAACTGTTCCTTCTTGATTTGATGAAATTCTGGGCATGTATGCTGCTTGCATGGTTTTTTTGCTTAAATCAGGGCAGCATATTGAAAGCATAGAATTAACATGCAGCCCTCTTAACAGCTTTTCAGTTAGCAAATACAATATATCATGTATATTTGTGTTTTAGAGTCATGACATTCAAACAAGATCAAGAGTCACTAATCACATCTCAAAATATCTATTTTGAAAACAACATTTAAGGAAAAACAGGGTTTGTGAAATGTGGTCAGAAGCAAATCTGAGCTGAACAATTGTAATTCCTGTGGGAAACAAACATGTTATATTTAGAAACAGTGAAAATGCAAGGGTGACACAATAATGGGAGTCCCCATTGGCACACTGATAGAACTGACTCTGTTCAGAGTCAGACCTGAATATTCTTTTTCTTCAGGCAGTAGCAATTAAGCAGAAGCTGAACTTCTCAATTTCATGTCTAACATACTGAGGCTGAGAGGAAGAACAAATACAGAGGATCTGATTCATTCCAGATGTCTCTCTACTGATGTTATTTAAATTGTACCTGCATTTATTATACTCCATATTAGATATTCAGATTTAAAATGAAATAGTTCCCATATTGCAAATCTGACCAGTTCATTCCCTTCCTTGAAGGGTGATCTGACCAAATGTAGGCTGTTGAAACTGCCAAAGTTTTAGTATTGAATATCCCTGGAGATTAATGATCACACAGTTTTTACATATTGGCCATGAAAAACACTACAACTGAATCAAAGGAACAAGACAAAAGTCTTATTTTTTAATATATTCAGAATATAAGACTCTTGGTTAATATAATTCAGTACACAGGAGCTTCTTTTTTTGAAGACACCAAGAAGGGCACAGTCTCTGAACACATCTGAAGAATACAGGGAGAAGAGCAGAAAGCACAAATACTTGCAGCTCCAGTTTGTACTGCTTCTTGTCATGTTTCTTTTTTTTCTTATTTACCAGCACATCTTTTGTCAAACCTGCCACTTCTTTCATGCTGCCCTTTTTCAAGGATAAACTTTCAAAGATAACCTTGAAAAATTAAAGCATCTCTTAGATGAGATACTCTTTTTTTTTTTTACCATTTTATGAAAAAAACAGCATAGTTTTGAGAAGTTTTTGCACAAACTCACACACTTTTTCATTCTGAGGTTTTTCATTCTGAGCTGAAGGGAAATTGAGCCAATTCCACCAAGGTTCTAGCCCACTGTCTTCAGACTTTAATATAGCATGTGAGAGGTGTTAATGTCAGAGATTTTCAAGATATTTTGGTTTATGCTTTTGGCATGTAAAGAGAATGTAAATTACTTTGAGCTTGGAAACAGATATGCTGTGAAACTAAAAAAATTCTAAAAAAAAGAATTCTCTGTGATTCCTTCTGTTCCTTTACAGAGAATCTCAAACTGCAAGATCCTTTACTTGTCAAACACCAGTTTTGATTTCAGTACCTTTTTAATTCATTAATGAAATTATTAAGACCTACGTTATATCTATAAATAAGGAATGCAAACAGTGAATTGTTTTTATTTGCATACATCTAAAATCCAAAGTGATAGTTCAAAAAACACATGTAAACTTGTGTTTCTGACTATAAGGGTAGGAGGGGCTGATGGGGGATGGCCTAATGGACAGGAGTTTTTGGAGAAGAGTTCCTTCCCAGGAGAAAATACTGAGGAGCCTGCAGAGTTCAGCCTAAGCTCCCTCCCATATTTGGGAACAGGCCATTCCCTCTCTTTCCCCAGTGTTTTCTAGATCATTCCATGTGCCAGTGGCAACTGTCACACTGAGGGTGTGTCTTGGAGGTCTCTCCTGGAATTCACAAGTGTGTTTCCCCTTCTGTTTCCTGAGTATCTGTGTATCTCTGAGAGAAGAGAAAATACCACAAGGAGAAGCCATATGCTTGATGGATCACTCAAAGCTATTCCTGGTTATTTTCTGTTAATTTGTTACTTGTCACTTTTTTATGCAAAAAAGAGTGGAAGTGATTGATGCCCATAACTTTTGTTGATTACAATTATGCCCTTTAAAAAAAGAAGTCAGTCTAAGGATTAACATGTATTTTTGGCAAGTGGGTATTTAGCTGGCATCTACTTGATTAGCAGAGCACCAGAGCAAATTTTTTTCAAAGCAATAGTTACCACTACATCATTACTACTTTATTTTTTTATTCCTTAGTTATTGCCCCCAGCCAGAATGATGATTATGAGCCCCAAGGAAAGAACTTGAGTATTCATCTCAAAACAGAAAAGCTGGAGAGGGTAAATACTAAAAATCTTCTGAGTTCTCCTTCCTCCCCCTTCATGATGCAGGTAAAACATCTGGACAGTATTTCTAGGCTGACAAACTTTCAAGTATAAATGGCACACAGAATTTTCTGTTTGGGTAGTTCGTTCATGTTGCAGGCCAATATTTCACTTTATGTATTGGGCAAATTACTGTTTTTGTTAATCTAATTACTGATTAACTCTTCTGGGAATCAGAACATCCCTCAGGATTTTTAAAGCAGTTATTAAGGACAAAGGGGTTTGCTTATTACACTCATCTGTATTCAAGGTTAAATAATATCTGAACATCTCTCAATTAGAAGGAAAAGTCACTGAGTGGCTCTGGAATAAAAGTGTTGTCAGTGAGAGTGTACCAGGATACAAAGGCTCTTTGAAGTGTAGCTCTTTAATTACTCCCCCATGTCCCTGCAGTCATTATCCTTAGTCCTTTCTTTTTTCACTCCAAAATAAGTTTTTTCCTTCCAGGCATTGAATTATCTTGGGATTCAGCTCACAGATGAACAGCAGCAAGCCCTAAGGCAGCAACTTCATAAAGATTCTAAAGGAACAGTGTCTTTTGGAGGTAATAATTTGTTAATTACCATAGAAAATAATGAAAAGTAGGAATACAGAAATTATAGATAATAACTACTAATATATTTCTTGTCACTATTGGGTTGCTGCTGCAAATAAAATTATATTTTGAGGCAAGAACTTTATTTTGCTATATAAAAATAAACTTGAAGTTCTACTTGAAACTAGGCAGTGCAAATCACAAATTTATTTTATTAAGAGCAGCCTTGGGAAAGTTTTATTTTGTGCTGACAAATCTTTATTTTTTTGTTCTGACAATAGGGAACTGTAATTTTTCCAGAAATTACTTGAGAGAGTTTTGATGGTTAAAGAAGCTTCTTGAAGCAAGTAGACGGATGGATCACTTAATTTTAGTATGTGGGAAGCAAGAACATTTCAACTGTTGCATACAGAAACAGATTTTCAGGGAGACCATCACAATTCTTCCAGCTAAACCTAATTCTGATGAGAATTAGTTGCATTTTGTGCTTGTAAAAATTTTGGTTGATGACACAGATAATTTAGAAATATTTTTCAGAGGCTGTGAGACATGATGGTTCTGATGCTAAAACTAATGGAAATTTCACTTTTCCTAAAGTCTAAGAAAAACACTAGTGTGTGAAAAGTAGTATTTTGCACTTAAACATCCAGAAAGATCTTCAGCAAGAAAGATACTGGATGTTCTATCAGATTTTATGTGGAGTAAACTGACCTTTATATTTCCACCTTTCTGTTGTAGAGTAGCAGAATTTTTTAAATCCAAAATGTACAGGTAATCCAAGCCATGTTGATTGTGCATTAGAGACTGTTTGTATTTAAAACTTTCAACTTGGTCAACATCAATTTTACCAAGCCTGTGTTGGGGGTTTAAAGGGCCTGAAAAGGAAACCATGAGCTCTGATCTAGCAGGAAATTTTTCCTTTTTTCTGTCTCCTCTGGTAAGCTCAGCTCCTTGGGAAGGGCAGGTGTGTGTGCCTGTTGTGCAGATTTATTTCATTTTTCACAGACACCAAATAGAGAATATCTCAGGTACTTAGAAGGTGAACTTCACACCGCTTTTGTTATTCTTTCTCCTTCACAATTTGATTTGAGGATATTTCATTCCACAATGTGTTTGGGCATTTTTATTCTTACCAGCTTTACCAGAACTTTCTCTTTGGAGATATCTCTCTGATTTTCTTTTTTTCCTGTAGAAAACTGCATTTATCAGAGTGGCTGTTCATGGTGATACTGGAAGTTGTGTTGCATCAGTGAGCTGTTACTAAACTGAACTTCCAGGCTACACCAACAAAATCTGAACTGTTTCTTTCCTAGATTTCATTGAAGTTTCAAGGAATCTGTTGTCTGTGCAATCAAATGCAGCTGATGATGGCCACAAATCTGAAACCTTTGGGATCAGTGAAGTTGCCAGCTTCCAGGACTCACAGGTAAAATATTGTGCCTGGTCAGTGTTCTAACAGCTGGGAGGAGATTATCAGAGAGTTTATTGTATGTAAAATAACTCCAAATCTTGGGCAGATGTTCAAAACAGCTCTGCACCATGGGGTTCTTTAAGCTAACCTAGTTCCTATGAAGCTTTTTTAAGCAGCCTAATTTGTAGAAAGCAATTAATGTAATTAAATTGTGGTTTGTTGTAAGTCTGGACAACACTGATTTGCTGAGGTTTCTTAATAGAATTTGGATTGCTACAACCTGTGTGAGTGAGAAACAATTACTGGGCCCAGTGATTTGAACTACTGCTACAGTGAAAATCATTTTATTCTAGAGGTGACTTTTAAAAATAGCATCTTTAGTATATGAATACTAAAATTAAATGCCTTATTATTTAAAATATTAAAATATTGATGTATTCTTGATACTTTTAAAAACACTTTATTAATCCATTTTAAAAGGGAAAGTAATTGTTCATTTGGAAGATAAGTTGTTTAAAATTTTATTAAACATTTTTAGCATTTTCATATCTATAAATCATCCTAAAATTAAGACTTTCTTCTAGTTTTATTAAGAAGAACTTTTAATATAAGATGTTAAAAATTATGGAAGACACACTTAGCAATCCATTCCAACCATATATATTTGTATACACACAGTTTGTAACCTGTGATTCCTTGGAAGATGATGTGGAAAAACTTAAGAAAGAAAGAAATGAAGCTTTAAAAGAAGTGAGCAAATTAAAGGTAACACTTATTTTTTATTTGCTTTAAATTATTCAAGAGACTAGGGGGGTTTTTTTTTGAGTGTGTATAGAAATTTACTGGTTTTTTTTTTTTTTAATTTCATGTGCAGTTTTTCATAGATAAAGAAAATAACAGTGCAAACAGTCCTAATCATGTTTGATGATTGCTTACAATGTATTTGTGGAGACAGTGAATTTTAGCCATTATACTCTATGCTAACACATTTTATAATCTGGTCTATAGAGAAATGAGACTAAGCAGACATTTCACAGAAGTGAATTTGGAGAAATTACTGATTAGCATGGCAATTTTATTTAAAAATGGGTGATGCAAGTAACTGCAGAGTCTGAGCGTGTGCTGATACTTCTGAAAGGAATCAGAACTGGAGGATAAATTAATCTGTGTGGAAAATTAATACATATTTTCCCAGCCATTACAAAATTCCCAAGTCCTAAAGCAATAAATATTATTTCTTAATACCCCAGGTTGCTGCCACATTCCCATGGCACAGTGATTCTTCTCCTGAGAGCTTTGTACTGAAATGAAAAGCCCCATTTACATTGAACACAGTGAATACTGGCTAGGTGTCCCTAAATTGCTGATGTGGAGAACTGACAGTGATCAACCTGTAATTAACTGCTTTATTTCTTACACACTTCTACACTACTGAACATTTCTATTCCAGAAATGTTCAGTAAATAATTCTAAAATGCTCAAGAAACCTAAACAGCATTGATGAACTCACAGAAAAGTTAGGTTTTAGAGATGGTTTTATCACAGGGTTTATAAAAGCTGTTGATAGAAGTTAAGTATTGTTATCTGTAGTTTTGAAAGAGCTAATTGCTTTAGGACCAAAACTCTTTCTCTTTCAAACTTATTTCTTATTCTTTTTTCTTTTAAATAGGAAGAATTGTCTGAATCTGTGAACTTACAGAAGCAATTAGCAGAGCAGCTACAAGTAGTCAAGCAAGTATGTTGAACTCTCTAAAATTTAAAAATTTTTAATTGTTTTTTGTGGGAGGGAAAAAGGAGCACTTCTTTTCTTAGTGCTCATACAGACTATACTTTCACACTGATTTCAACACCAAGGTGGTTTTTGTGTTACTACAGAGCTTTTAATTAAAGGTGGAGAATTGATTCTTCAGTTTTTAGAGCAGTAATCTATTTCTCTGCTATTGAATTGAGATAGGAACCCTGAGACCAGCTGGATCAATGAAGTGGGATAATAATATAGTAGAACCTTTCTAGTGTTAAGTGTTTTTTGAGTAGATTTTGCTATTCTTAGGCAACAGTTGCCTAATTTACAGTCCTAACATTAACTACTTTATATGTCAACCAAGTGTGAAAAAATTATCAGGAAAAAAAGTTGTAGTCAGGATTTTCTGAGGAAAGTCTTGTTTCTGCTTCCAAATCTATCTATAATTATGAGCCAATAAATCAGAGTATTTGACTTCCTTGTGTCTCTTAAAGGAAATTCCCAATTAAATGTAATTCTCATGTCATTTATAGCCTGGATTCAAAACCAAAGAACTTTCCTGTTCCCTCTTCCTCCTGAACACCCTGTCAGCTTTTCCTTCTAATGAGCTGGCTGATTTCTTTCCCTCCTGCACTGCTGCACCTATTCTTTGCGGGTTTCTCATGTCAGATGTCATGTAAAAATGCAAGATAAAGTTTAAAAATCCCCTGTATTAAGATTAGCTTTATATTTTGCTCATAAGATTTGTTGAACACCTTCCTTATCACGTTTTATTCCTTGAATATACGAGACCTTGCTTGGAAGCTTTTTCCATTAATGTTGTTTCCTCCTGTACACTGTGGGAAATAAATTGGATTATCTTCTGGATAAAATTTAACTGGAAGATTGTTCCAGTAATGCACTTGAAGTTCCCATTCTCTAATGGGTTGACTGTGTTGTTCTAGACCAGAACACTTGTTCAGTGTATTAGTCCAGACTAAAGCTGTAACAGAGTACAATCCCTAGTACAAACCTTCTTTTCCTGGGAAGGCAGCCTTGGACAGGGCTGGTTTAAGATGTTTTAAGTGGCAGCAGTGCCCATTTGCCACCACTCGAGGTCCTCCCACTTTTATTTTTCTCAGGTACTGTCAGAGGGTGGTAAAATTCAGTTTTGCCCTGCAAATCTTCCAGGGATAAATACTGATTTTCTAGTAGGCATTGAAAGGGTTCCAGGTCATGAAGTGAAAGAGAAATACTAAATTATATATAATTATAGCATTGTGTGATCTATTTTAGGAGATAAAAGTGGGCTTTTAATGGACATTTTCTTCTGTTTATACTTGGTGCATGTTCAAGTGTTTTAAATAATATTATTATAGATGTATTTCTGTTGTTTAAAATCAATATTGGCACTGAGATTCATGGTGATGCTACTTATAGTATAAGTTGCCATTTAACTTAGGATGTGCATTCCTGCTTGAGCTGGTTAGTGAAAGGAGTTAATGAGTACATTATTGAACCGTAATGGCCTGATTAAAAGTAACAAACAACCAAAGTAAAAAACAAAACCCAATTTAAGTCTGTGCTTAAGGTCTTCTGACTTCAGCATAATTTAAACATTTTTTTAAGTGACTGCTTTCCTGAAAAACCAAAGTTTTAAATGAGGATTTAGATTACCAATCATATATTGCGGTATATTTTGTGGTATTTCTCTTTTCTACTAATTGTGAATTGCAGAGATTACAGATTAATTAAGACGCGGGTTAATTCTGGTTAATGAACATGCTTTGTTAGTACCAATTCATTAAACAGTGCTTGACTCAGTAGCGAACAGCATGAATGAACTGTTAAGATTGGAAATGCTGTTAAGCTTGCAGTGAGGTAGTAATTCTTTTCTAACATTGGTATGAGACAATTAAAATTCATTAATTGATCTGGTTTTGCTTTGAAGTTGTGATGTAGCACCATATCTTTGGGGCTTCCTTGAAATCATATGTAAGCTGAAATTGGCACAAAACACAGAAAGGAACTTCTGAGTACCTGAAGTCTTGCCAAGAGCAAGAATGTGAAATCCGTAATGATGTCTTCTGTCTTCCTGGAGGAGTTGGACTGGGTCCTGTGCTGCCTGAGAGTCCTGGGGTGTTTCAGCCTGAATGATCCCTTCTCTGCTACAGCTTTTTCTGCTGGAGCACTCAGCTGAACATAGGAAGTGGGAGAGGTTGTGAAGATAAGACACTGTTTGTGGTATCCCAAACTCCTGGACTAGTTTCATGGGGCTGAGATTTGCTACACTTATAAGGTCTACACAAAATAAGGGCTTTGAATGACTGCTACTTTGGAAGCAGTAGCTAATCTACTTCACCCTGCCTGAAAGAAGTGTTTGGTTTATTTCATTAGGTTTTTTTTATTTCAATACATAGTAAACATATTCAAAGTTCTTTTAAAGGATTATTTCAATATACTATTTTTTGTAGAATTAATCAACAAGCATGATTGATTTGTAACTACATTTTTCATGTGGTTTAAAAGAATACCTTAGTTCTGGTGTTTGTGGTGGCTGGAATAAAACTTGGATAAAACCTCCTGACACTCAAATTTATCCAAGGAATAAATAGAACCTGGCTTAGGAAGAAACCTGTACCTTGAAATTGCTTTTTTAAGGATTCAACTTCTTTCCTCCAGCTGTTAGTTCCTTATTGGTAGTAGTGGCTTCATACCAGATCAGGACAATGGGTCCCATAAGGTGTTTATATAAATGAAATATTAGCAGCTGCAGATCCCCTGTTTCTTGTGTCGTAGAATTCTAGATTGGTTTGGGTTGGCAAGGACCTTGAAGCTCATCTCATTCCACCCCCCTGCCATGGAGAGAGACACCCTCCACTATCCCAGGTTGCTCCAAGCCGTGTCCAGCCTGGCCTTGGACAATTTTTTCAACATCTGAGTGGGACAAGAGCTCATGTTGCTGAAGTGGGTATTAGCCATCAATTCTTCACTGGTGGGGCCCCCTTACCTGCCAGGTGAGAGAACCCACTGTCCCCACAGTGCCAATTCCAGTAACTGGAGAATGGAAAAATCTGATGGAATCATATCCCTTTGTGCCCCTCTGCTCCAGCAAACAGCTCTGGTGTGTCAGTTTTACTAACTCAGTTGTAGTGTGTGTAATTGTTTCATTGTAATGTAGGAAGCCATTGTTCCTTAATTATTCCTTTAGGTCTTTCACTGTTGAAATCTGGTCATACTTAGTCTGCTATTACAGAGAAATTAATATTCAACAACTGGAGTTCTGAAAAAACAATGGAGGAGTAAAGGCAATTCTGGATTATAAGAGATTAAACCTTTATCTCAAGGATGTCTTCTTTCAAAATGAAGACCTCCCTTTTCATAATAGCAATTTTCTCTTCACTTTTCTCATGTCAGTTTATTTAAATAATTCCTAAGTGTGGGTTTTTAAGATGCCACCCTTTTTCAAGGCCTCTGTGTTCATTTATATTAGTCAAACTTAACGTCAGAGCATCTTTTCACTTTTGTCTCCAAGAGTCTTTTTCCCACCTCCAGCCTGTTTCCCAAGGATGCCTTTGCTGCTGAAGGCTCCCAACTCATCCTCTGTAGCAGGGCCCAGCTCTTGCTGTTGACTCATTTTGTTTCTTACAGTGGCAAGAAAATGCCCTCCCCAAAGGCAGTAATTTGACCCCTACTTCTGTAGGTTGATAACTTCTTAGAAGTCCCTGTGTTCCCTGAATTGTTTCTAGGAAAAAGGAGTGCCAGGAGCAGCTTGCAGGAGGGGTGATTGCTGTGCTTTCAGGGAGTGGGGGCAGTAATGACCCTCACACTGCTCTTAGTGCTATAACACAACTGTGACAGCAGCGTGAGGAAAAACACACCCAGAGCAATAAGCTTGGGATGGGTCTGTGTTTCCAGGTGCAGGTGGTCCTTGTGGAGTTCACCAAATGCTTCCAAAGGAGAAAAGAAAATCATTCCACTTGCTGTCAAATTAAAGGTCACTAAAATGGATCTTTTGGTGCTCGTGCCCTGTTACAGAAATCTCTAAATTATACAACACCACTGTCACCTGTGTTCACTAATGGTGTTGCTGTTCTGCATGTGTGGTTGCTTCCACTGCTCTATTTTCTGGGAGACCAGGATGTCCCTGGCCATCATCCAAATTGCTATTATATTGCAAAGTTGAGGAAGCTGATGTACTGGTTTATGTCTCTGAGATTAGCTGGTTTTTGACCCAGAATATATTGTCTATTAAGACTAACAGTGTAGAGGTTAAAAGTCATATGAAGCTGAGATTGGTAGAGCATTTTACAGAAAGAAAAAAAAATTATCACAAAATACAGGAAAACCTGACTTGAAGGATATTGATTGTACAGGACAAATGCTTCTATGTTAGGAAAGAATACAATCTGCATTTTTAAGTTTAACTGACCTCTCTAGACATTTCTATTATGACACCTTTTATATGCAATTTCTTCCACAAAACAGGAAGATCTGGCCATCTAGGTTTTTTAGAAACTGCAATTTCAAACCTAGCTTTAGAAGGTTATTTCCTCCATGGTAAAGAGTCATTGTGTGTTTCTCCTCTATGGGAGGAGAAACACCCACCTGTTTTCCCTCTAGTTCTGTTCCCAACCAGGATATAATTATAATTATAAGATTGAATAGGTAGACCAGGAATAGAATATTCACCTCAGTATCCTTAATTGAGCAATTTCTACTAAAAACTTCCAGCTCTGTGAATTTGTGTATTGAAATCTGATAACCTGAATTATTCAGAAAACTGATATTAAGTGACTTTTCCTACAGATTAACAGCTGAGGGAAAAGATGGTTCAGTGATTTTGGTGCCAGTGAGCCTGTACATTTTGTGTGAGCAGTTTGTTTGTTTTATTCCTAGATTAGTGTAAACTTACCTGTTGTACAGACCTTTAATTTGGCTTTCTAATTTATTAATTTGTTAACATCAATTAATAATCAGTCCCCAGATGAACTGAGCAATATCTTTCTTGAAAGGAGATTTTGCAACATTCAGGGATTAAGTTAGCTGAATTAAAAGCTAGCAGTTTCTGATTTTCTGGTTTCTGTACGTTATTTATATATAAGTTTTATCCAACACTCTTCTCTGATGATCCAGGCTATTAGGAGCATCATAGGACCAGGGACAAGGCAGAAAAAGAGATTTTATTTAAAAGCACTGATTCTGAAAAGAGTGTGGACTGAATGACTTGCATTAATAGTCCATCTACATGATGTGTGAGCTTTGACTAGAGTGTGAATTCAGGCAATAAAAATGAAATTAAGTAGCATCTCATTAAGGTACTTCTTTGGTGTGGAAGCAATGGGACAGATCAACAGCATCTGATGCATTTCAAGAAAACCTTTCATTCAAGTAGATTTTCAGTAATTATAGAACTTGTTATTTAATTTATTAGCAAAAATACATCTCTGTATTTACCTGGTTTCCATTTGCACATCATAATGTTAAAAATTAGCAATTAAGCCCCCTAACCATGAACACTGAGGGGTAGCCCTGATGCCAACTGCAGTACTTGTGAGCTAAATCTGCTCCATTTTTGGTAGCTGGAGTTGTAACTTCTTCACTGCATTGTGTGATCTGCAGGAAGCCAAGGCAGCTGTGGAGGAGACGAGAGCCCTGCGCAGCAGAATTCACCTCGCAGAGGCTGCCCAGAGGCAGGCCCGGGGCATGGAGATGGACTATGAGGAGGTGATCCGCCTCTTAGAGGCTGAAATTGGAGAGCTGAAGGCTCAGCTCGCTGAGCATTCTGGCCAAAATAAAGTAAGCAAAGCCTGTCAGAGTTACCATGGTTTCCTTGCTGTTGTCATGTATCTGGTTTTCATTTTCTTTTCATCTGCTTTTCTAAAGTAGGTCACTGTTTGTCTTTTATTATTCAATAACTGGGATGATGTGGAGTGAAGCGGGTAATGTGAAGTGTGCGAGGCTTCCTTTATCCAAACATCTTTGGGCTGGAGAACCAGGAACTCCTAGCATATGTGGGTTATAGGTCAGAATGGCACATCTCAAGCTTTAAGCATGGAATAGTTTCTAGGCTGCAGATATATTGTCTTTAAAGACTACAACTTGCATATATTTGTATGCTTTTGTACTCATGTGAAAATGGCCTTCAGGTTTATATTTCTGTTAGGCAAATAACAAACATGTAAAGTCCAGTCCTGTTAAAAGTTAATTTAAATTTAATCAATGTTACTAATCCTGCAAAAAAAAAAAAAAATAATATTGAGCCTTATATTTTAAGTCTACTTCATCTCCAGTGAGGCATTTCAGAATAGGCTAAGAAATAAAGTATTTGATGCACTTCAAATTTTTTTTCATGCTCCTGACCTGTGTTTTAGACACAGTTTGAACAAGTGCAAGCAGGTTGGCATTTGTGAGGTTACCTTGTTTTTCTCATGAAAAATGAATGTGCATATGACCTGGTGAAGAAGAACTACTGACATGTTGCCTTGTTTCATCTTGAGAATTACTTCAATATTTCAAGATATTAGAAGGTAAAGTCAAGCTCTGGGGTAAACAAGCTTGCAGAGAACAGCTTAGGAAGTCCCTGTGGCTCCCAGGAGGAATTCCAATTATCTGATTGTGAGTGATAAGGTGAATCACACCCTGGATGTTCTTTCTGAACATCTGGGTGAGATGCTTCATCTTTTATGTCAGGTATTCTTGCATCACTGTTTGTTTTCTAAGACTTCTATAAATAGCCAAATTTTAAGAAATTCATTGAGTGTTGGTTGATTTATTGGAGGTTTGTTCCAGAGATTCTAGCTTTAAGTTCCTGAAATTCTGACTGAATACTACAGTATCTATGTGGAGATTTGTATCTCTGCATTGCTTATCCAAAAGAAACAATATCAAGTAGATGCCAACACCATTTTATAGCCTTTTGTCCCATCCTGCTGTAAAAGGGGAGTCAGTTACAGTAAATCTCCCCCTAAAACATATTCACTAAATGGAATATAACATATGTTGAGGCATAAATAAAAATCAGATTGGTCTCTCTCACTTGTTTAGTGTGATAGAGTGAGTTCTTTCACCAGCTTCTTCTCCAGAGTGGATAATGAAATTACCAAAAAAATTCTTGATGTTCAGTGGGATGATGATTCTGCTGTTTTGTACAGTGTATACAAACAAATCATTTGATTCCAGTAAAGTTAGTAAGTGGGTTGTGGTGATTATTTTGTAAGGGTTTTAGAGTAGGTTGTGGGCATTCTACTCTACTCATTAGAGTAGAATGATCACCTGCAGTGTGATGAAAAAGTTTATTTTTAATTAGAGTGCTTTTTCTGTATTTTGGAGAGATCTTTCTAGATCTTGTGTCCAGCAGACAGCTGTGCTAAACAGACATGTCCAGGTACATGTGAGGACTTTATTCATGGTCCTGTCGCAGGAGCAGTGCAGGAACTCTAATGGACTCCAGAGCCTCCAGAGCTGGGTCTGACAGGGCTCACCTCTGTACTGAAGGAGGGAGGGATGCATAGCACTGATCAATAGGTTATACAAGTGCATGCAGAGACATCCTAGGGGTCATTTCCTCCAAGATGTGCCATAATTACTGCGTTGGCCAGAGGCTGTGTGGATGCAAACTCGGGGACTGAGTTTGTTCTGGTTGTTTATGCACCCTGCTGAGATAGGATCACCATAAGGTTGGTATTTTTGATCCATTCATCTTAATTTTCAGCCCTATCCCTGTTGTTATCTTCAACTTTTAATTTACCTTTCTGTCATTTGCCAAAATCTGTTGCAGTTTGGAGCTGATTTGCCAGCTGCTCAGGCATTCCAGTTTTATGTTTTACAGAAATGTAGAAAAGAGCGTGTTAAACATTCCAAACACTCTGTTCACACTATGTCTCTGTGTGATCCATGGGAGGAAAATTATTAGAATAAAAGCTTTAAAATACTTTTCCCAGGAGAACATTCATGATTTGAGAAAGAGGGTTACAGTGCTTGACTGCCAGCTGCGGAAATCGGAGTCGGCCAGGAAGACCTTTGAGGTGGCCACTGAAAAATTGCTACAATTTGTAGAGGTAACTTTGCCTTTCATTTCTAACAATATCATATTTGGAAAAGGTTTGCGTTGATGTTTGTGAGGAATGAGCATAGTAAAATGGCTACAAACCAGTTTGCAGAGGTCCTTTCATCCCTAGAAAATACATATCCCTAGATGATGTGTAAGTGTGCAGATCCATTCAGAGGTTTACATAATCTTTGTGTTTTGCTATACTGGACAAATGAAAATTATCAGATAATTTTTACCACCTAAACTCTCACAATTTCTATGAAACTCTTCAGAAGAAAAAGGCAGAAATCTAATAGTTGATAATTCTTTGGCATGTTATGAAACAACAAAAAAGTGATGTTGTTATATTTACTTTGTTTAAAGGGGTTATAATATTTTGGTTTTTACTTTTGCACTTCTAGCTGGGAGACACTAGACTCTTTAATTGCAAATCAAGTCCCCCACCCCCAAACAGAACATCAAGCTATAAGGTATTAACTTTTTGACTGTGTTGATTTATAAACTGTTAACTTCTTGACTATGACCAACAGGTTGTGCATGAAATACTTTCAGATAACTCTACTTCCTCAACAATTTTAAGGTAATGAAATGGCTACATTAATAATGCAAAACTCTACTATTGTTTCCAAGTCTCAAAAAACTGCCTTGTAGCTGTGTTTTTCTATACTTTTGCTGTATAGTTCTGTATGTAATTTTATTGAGGGAGAGGGAATGACATGAATTATAAATTAGGCTTTCAGGATACAGCTTCATTAAAAACCTCTGAATTAAATTAAAACAGTTAGTAATTACATAGCTATGATTGTCTGGATGTTTCCATAAATTAATTATAATGTACTAAGGATTAGTTAAAATGCAAGGAGCCTTAACAGTGAGTTTTAATTTTTTTTTAGATTTTTTTAGGTGATTTTGCATCACAATGAATACAATAGCATATCAATAAATTGATAAAATGTATATCCATTAACACTTTGTTACTTTTCTTGTTTCAAAAGCTGCTGGGAATATTCAAGAAGATTTAAGCAGCCTTTGGTCCTTCAGAAAATTGGCATGATTGTGCCTATATATCACAGATAGCATTTCATTAATATTTATGTAACAGTAAAATAGTTCCATTTCTTTCCTGCATTTTTTTTCAATACAGCTCTCAAGAAAATCAAATGTATTTAACTGAAGTGAACTGGAGCTTTATTTCAAAATACCTAGACAGGCTCAGACCAGCAGGATATCGTAGACAGTCAGTGAGATTCAGTTCCCATTGGCACTGCACACAGCAATGATGTTGTCTGTTTTATGAAGTTCACAGAATTTGTTTTAGTGAATGGATTAATTATCAAATGTCAGCCAAGGTGACAAACTGATTCAGATGGCAGAGAAGATAAGAGTTGGGTCCCATGAAGCAGTGTCCCTGCTTAAATGCTGCTATGAAAATTCCATTCAGGTTCCCTTCCTGACACCCTCTGAGTCCCTGACACTGCATGTTGAGTTCTGAATGTTATTTGAATTGAACTTTGCAAACACCTTCATTGTTCAGCCAGGACTGCTGCTGGGGCAAACTCACTGATTTGGGAGCATGAATCTTTTTTTGCTCATACACTGAGAACAAAACCACTTTAGAAAAACAAGTTTACCTTATTAAAAGTAGCAGTTTCCTTTATCATATTACAAATAAACATTTATTTTTTTATTATCTTAGTGACAGGAGAACATTGTCCACTAAAGCGCTTCTGGCTCGGCTGGGAAGGGTCGGACCTACTGCCACAGCAGCTCTTGCAGCAGAAGCCAGGGACCTTGCCAAGTCCATCCGGGCCATTTTGGAAGTTGATTGTGAGTGAGTGTGTCCATCTCTGTGTGCTTTGAAATCTGGTATCAGTTCATCAGCCAAGAAGATGGATAATTGTATTTAAAATTGAATGTGAACTGGCTGAATAAATCATTCCTAGCATGGAAGGACAGAGCAGGTTCAGTGTCAGCTCAGGCTGCGTCTTCATCAAACTATAATTAGAATATAAAGTTATTCCAGAGTGCATTTCTTCACAGGAAAACTTAAAGCGCAAAATTAATGCCAAAGTGAGGAATATGAAGATTATCAGAAACATGTAAAACTAGCAGCATTTCATTACTTTAATACTCTATTTTTCATACTGGAATATATACAGAATGTTATTCTGCTGGATTTACATAAAGATGTATCAAAGTGTTTTAATGAAGATGTTGTTGCTGTAGGGAGTGAATGCAGGCAGCAGTTCCATTTGGAAATATCCATGTATGTCCTCAGGTCATGAACAGAAATCTGTTCCCACTGGTGAAAATGATGGTAGTTCATGAGAGTGACTGTCACAAACTGCATCAATTGAAAATCTAAGAAACAGGTTCGAATTATCATATAATTCCTGGTTCAGATCATTGAAATGATTGTGTATTTTGATGGTGTTTGCCTGTAGTTGAGCAGGCATGTCAGTTCTAATCCATTTTTGATTTACAAAAATGGAACAGAAATGGTACATCGCAGGATGTTTGGGAAAGGTCATTAATTTTGGTTGTCCATAATTATTGTATCAAATATTTGAATAGCTTTGACTGTTCAGGAATTAATTTAGAAAGAGACTAAAAGAGTTAAGAAAATAAGATATGAGAAATAGTTTTTTGACGTTATTTATGAAACATTAATTTATTACTCATTCTGTGGCAAAGAAAGCAAAATAAGAAGATAAAATTTGTTCAGAAGTGTCCATAATATTAGAGTTACTGGTGGAGTGAAAAGAATAACAGTGACCAGGAGAGGAGATAATTGGTTTTCCACCAATGACGGTAATAGTTCTGTCACACTGAATTGGTCTTATTATGCTACACAGGAAATTGTGCAGAGAAAACTTTTGGTTCTAAATGCAGCTGAATTCTAACACATGGTTGTGTCAAACATAATAGGTAGAATACATGTTAGAAAGCTCTGGAGCCACAGCAGGGATCCATTTTGTGAACCTGAGAATTAAAAATAGGTCTGCAGAGAAGGATTTAAAGATTGAACGTCATCTTTCAGAGTTCATTCTGATTTGGAGAGCATTACAGATAGATTTGGGCTCTGACAAGCTTGGATATGAGATTAAAGCTTTAAACCTCACTGGTTTTTTTCTCCCTCTCCCTCCAAAGAAAGTAGTTAAGGCAAAGGAACTATGTAATAGCATTCTGTCTGCAGTGCTCTCTGCCAGCTTCTCACTAAAACTTCATGTGATTTGAAGTTTTCTTGCAGATGGACTGTCACAGAAAGGGGGCTCTTGTGTATGTGGCATTTCATAAATATCATCCATCAAAGAGAAAAGTGTAATAGAGACTACAGTGCAGACTGAAGGTTTCCTTTTCCAGGAAGGTGTCCACAGCATAATAATTTGTTACTGAATTCTTAGAGAGAGAACTGGAGTTAATATTTTTGAGGTTGCTCATTGGATCAGAATGTCTGGCTGGGAAACCTTTGTGATACATTTTACCTTCTAAATAGAGCTTCTCTTTCATTATTTGCTTCATTCTTGTAAATATGAAGTACAGGAGCCCCAGCCAAAATTCCTCTTTGATTCATTTACAGTACATGTGAAACAGAGTCTGGGTGCCAAGAAAAGGTTGTAGAGTGTTTTTCCAACAGAAAACTGCTTCCTTTGTAAAAAAAATCTTCCTTGACAACCAGGTCAAAATTACATATTTACAAGTTATCCACACAAACTATACCCTTCCTCTGTAATAGCCTGAGGGACATTTTGCCTGAGGGAAGAGGCTTGAAGAAGCTCAGTGTATTCCTGAAAATCTTCAAGAACATGTTGCCTTGAGATACTGCTGCAGATCAGCTTTCAGCTCTGCAGGCTGAGTGACAGCTCTGTGAAGGCATTTGGGTGATTCTTCAAGCGAAGACTCTGGAAAAAAAAAAAATAGCAGCTCATTTTCCAGGGCTTACTGCTTCAGGATCCTCCAGATCCCAAAATGCAAATAATGAAGTAATAAACAGAATAATCAAGCTCATCCCTTGAAAGAGCCATTCTTCATCTTCTTTAAAGACTGTAAGCTCTTTTTAGAAACCAAGCCTTGAGAGGCCATTCTGCTTTACAGAATGTGAGCATCTCCTGAACACTTGAGATTACTTCCATCATCATACAGAGGATAATAATGCCTCAGTGAAGAACTGCAGCATTTAAAAGTAGTTGCTGGCTGCACTTAGTAGACCATATGGTGCAAATCATGCTAAAAAGAATAGAGATAGCATTTTCTTCTTTTCTATTACAAATTTAGAAAAGGAATACACTGGGTACTGGTGATGGCCAAAATCTGATTAACCCTGGAACATACTTATCTCCTCATCAAAGAGCAGGCAATCAGCATTTCCAAATGGGCACTCGTATAACACAGCTTTCAATGTCCTCCCTCTGCCTCTGACACTTCTGTCCAAAAATACAATCTTGCTGTAATTGACACAATCCCAACCTTCCACATCCAGGAAGTGCTCTGAAGCCAGGTTCTCCACTCACTGGGAGCTCAGGCACTGAATTTTGAGCTGTTTATCCCATCATGTTCCTGTAATGTGCTCTCAGTCTGGAATCTGACACATGGCAATCAATGGGTTTTAAATCCTGAATTATCCCCAAACTCCCTTTCCTTGGACTAAACCCACATTTGTTGAGTGTGAGTGAGGAATGACATTCTTTTCACTTAACTGGCCTTACTGGGGGGTGTTGTTACAGGGCCCAGGAACTAGACCCTGCTTATTTAATTTGGTGTCTGAGAATCAGAACATTACAGTAATTATGGACAAGCAGAGAAGCCAGAAAAGCTGACACTAATAAGGACAGAATAATTTTAGACCCTGATCAAATCAGAAAATGCATTTAAATGTCAGTTATGAACAAGTTGCATGCTGATTTATTGGTGATTGAATATGCATGTTAATCCCCATGTTTCACAGCAAGGAAAAACACAATGCAGTGTCTAAAGCTTGTATTTCAAGACAGTTCTTTAATGTGACCTAGATTTCAGAACTCTGTTGTTGCTGCTAGAAAAGCAGATTATTCTCTCTCCATTCACTTACCTTTAATGAGAAAAGATGAGTCAGCTTTTGAATAGGCATTGCCTGTCCTGACTTCCAAATCAAAACATTTTAATAATGAAAAACAAGTGATATTATTATATCTTAAAATACAGATGACCTAACAAGATTAGTGCAGTCTCATTAGGATAATTTCCAGCATTTTTAATCTCTGAAAAAAAACCAAAACCTTCATTAAAAGTCTATGGACTTGTTTCATTCAGACTGTGACCCGTCCATGAAAAAATTAGCTGACTTTGTGCCTCTCCTCATACAAGTTGTATTTGCTCTTGGTAACTATGGAGACTGAAGTCAAAACTCTCCGGATTCAACAATTTTACTGGATGGTAAATACTTCCTAAACTGCCTCTCTATTAATTTCTGTTGACATAATGCTTAGAATTTTGATATATTAATGCTTCATTATAACACAGTGTTTTGACATAAGGGAGGAAACAAGCTGAAATTCTGTGGCACGGAGATGCAAATTGTTCCCAAGCTGGAGAAAATACCCAGGGGAGGCAGGAATTATCTCGGCCCCAGATCAGTGTCTGAAAGCCAGAAAATACCCTGGTGAGACAGGAACTTACCCTTGAGGGGTCAGTGCCAGATCCAAGTCCTACATCCTTTTTGGAGTGGCAGCTGGTTTGGGGAGAGGTGGGTACCCCGTGTTCAGTGGGTCTGGTGCCAGCAGCACCTGTGGCACCACTGAAGGTGACCAAAACCAAAGTGACCATTGCAGTGGAGCTGATCCAAAGCACTGCGTGTGCTTTTGGCAGGCAGTGCTGAGTTCATTTTCTTTGAGCATCCTGAGAGATCTGGATTCATGCTGACAGGGGGAAGGGGGATGAGCAGCCTTCCCTTTGTTGGGAACCAGTGTGTGCTGAAGCTGTCAGGGCTCATCTTGTCTCCCAGGGCTCGTAGGCTTTGCTGTCAGCTCCTGCAGTTGTCACATTTTTCACTTCTCCTCAGTAGGCAGGAGTGAGAAGCTGAGGGCCAGCAGAGTTCCTCAGACATATACAGCACACAAGTGTGTTCATTTAAATGGAAAGAAGCACAAGTTGATTGCCAAGAAATGAGAGAGGAAGCTTTTTTAAAAGTGCGTTTTAAGGAGAATTTGCTAGAGGAAAACATAATTACTTGGTGCTTGTAAAGGAGACCTAAAGGAAGTACAAAATGTATGTATGGCTCACTCTAGATGTGTTACCTCATGGCATGAGGCATATGGATCATTAACTTGGAGTTAAGGAGGGAGATTTTTGCCTTGCATTAGTGATTGCTGTGGGTATTGTGTTTGGTAACAGAAATTTTCCTTTCACTGTAAATTTTACCTTTACACTTCAAGTAAAGTTCAGTATGCTAAATGGAGGCACTTTGTGATTTTCTTTTTCTCCTCTTCGGATTTGTAACAAAAAAGGAAATCTATCTTAGACTTTAAGAACTTTTAACATGATTTCTAAAATATATAAAATTATTTCTAAGATCCCTTCTTTTACCTATTTGTAGCTACAGGCTTTTTTATATCAGGCTAAAAGGATGTCTTGAGTTAATGTATTCTTACAAGTCTTGCTTCAAAAGGAAGGAATATTACTTTGGTCAGTCCTTGCTGTGGGATGAGCTGAGCAGAGAGTGGTTTTGTCTCTCAATTGTAGGTGGTTCGTGCCAGCCCCTTCTGCAGTTTAATTTCATCATCAGTGCAAAAAAAAGTGAGCTATTACTTAGCAAGAAAGGCATATCATGTAATACTATTGCTTTTTAAATCTCAGACAATTTCTGCTCAATTCTAATTTTAGGCAGTCATTTTAATTTGTTACCAATGAATGCTTTCTAATTAAACTTGCATTTAACGATCACATGCGTCAGTGAGCAATGGGAGCTGACAGTGATGGAAGTGGGTGGAGAGCACAATAGATGCTGACAAGAGCAGCTGATCCAGTAAGGAAAGGAGATGGGTGAATTCCGGAACAGAGAATCAAGGGAGCAAGAGGGAAACTGGGGGAAAAGAAATTATTTCTTTGGACATACATTCCCCAGGCTATTCCTAATTATGTGGTCCTGGTGGTGAATGCCCTGTGTGCAGAGCCTTGAATTTCTAGAATAAGAATGGGTTATTCCAGGTTCTTTTTAATCATCTGAAAGTGGCTTGTACCAGTTCAGAACAGGAATGTTCCCCAGAGAGTATTTCCATGAATTTAACTTTTTTTAGCCTATATAGCATTGGTGTAAAATTCCCCAGTGAAGGACTGTTTCTCTAATTTAGGAGTTAATTATGTGTTTCCTGTATACTCTTCAGCAGTTAGAGATTTACAGGTATAAACAAAATTAATTTCAATTTAATTTATGCAAAAATTTCTCAAAAATGACTTTGTAACTTGCAGTGTGTACAGTCAGCGTGGAAGCAATAATGCATTCTTGACTCATCCCAAATGGACAGCATCATGTTAGCAGTCAATAGTGGGAAACTGCAAAAAAAAAAAAAAAGCTTGCAATTCATTCATAGGAAGGAATATTTTTTAAAAAACTGGAAGAGGCTGAGAAAAATGTAATGTGGAACAAATGGTTTACTATTTTTCAATCTTAGCAGGGAGCAGTACCAGCCCTGTGATCCTTGGGTTCATTTCTCTCACTGTGTCACTAATTGAGACTTGGCTGTAGAAGTCTTTAACACCAAAATAAAACAAAACATCTTTAACTTGGCAAACAAAACAGATGGGAGCCACTGGAGGATATGGAACACTGGTATGATTTCTTTTTCTTTGCAGCCTTTTCTGTGGAAGAGGTGGATTTCTGCTTTCTGCAGTTTTCTGATTTTTTCTGTATCACCTCCACCTTATCAACAGATTCTTCACCACAGTAAGCCAAATAATTTGGAGTGAGTGATCACTGCGTCCTTTTGTGTTTTCACTAGACAGCCAGTAGCATTTTAGAAAGAAGCAGTGTAGGTGAAAAGTACAAAAATCAGTGTCAGACAATCAGTATGTTTAGTACATTTTTTAAGGCAAATAGTAAGAGCCAGTAGATTATGCAAAATCCAGTGTTTGGTCAGAAGAAGCTGGTCTGAAATCCCTCCCAGCTTCCACTGTCCCTCACTTTTGAAGTTTTATGTTCTCCTGAGCTAATGCATTAACAAATGTATTGCACCCATGACTGGAATGTGATAATACTGAGGGACAAGCAGCTTCATGGTATCTTGGCCTCTTCAAAATCCCTTTTTGAACATCTGAGTATCAAATGTGTGATGTGGAAAGACTTTGGAAGCTAGTTGATTAGAAGCATATTGAAATAAGCTTGGTTTTTTGATCCAAGTTGCTAAAGAATTAATTTTTTCCAATAATTTATTATTTTGTGTTATTTTGACTACTAATAAGCTCCTGCACAGATTTAAATCAGCATCAGTTCCTCTATTTGCTTCTTACCTTGTTAACAGTCCAAATTCCTTGGAACCTACAGCACCTAAGAGTTTTATGAAAGCAGATAATTAGTCTTTCTCTGAAAAAATATGTACTTTGGGGTTTCTTTCTGTTGTATTTCCAATATTAAGCTTCTGAAAAGGTACAGTTTTAAAGGTAATTCTTTATCCTTCTTAAAGACACAGCAGGAACCTCATTGCTCAGGTGACTGTAGCTCTCACTCATTTCTGAAGAACTTCACATTGAGCAGAGTTTGTTCTGACTCTGGATTTCCTTCATTGTTAGGTAGGAGAGGAAAACGTCTGTGCTAATGTCTGACCACATGTGCTGTCTGAGGTCATTCTTACTTCCTTAAATTTTAGTCAGTTGACTGGTCATTGTTCATAAATTGCAATTGCTCTTGTATTCAAACTGTTTCTAATTAACTGTACCAAGCTTTTCACAGAGAACTATTAGAATAGAAGACATTTATAACAGTTTGTCATTTCAGAATTACCAAAAAGATCTAAAAGTTGTACATATAATCCTTCAGCGTGAAACACAAGCTATTTAATAACTCATTCTCAATTTTATGTTGTAATTGTTTTAATCCAAGATTAACGAGTTTGCCCACATAGATGGGTCAATATGTTATGATTAATAGGCAGTGGAAAAACACAAGCTCATCCTTCACCATGCTCTGAATGTCCACAGTGAGACAAATCCTGTTCCTGCAGCCTGGTTTCTAGGAACAGACTGAAGGGAGACAAGCCAATCTGCCAACCATAGTGCAAATCAGCAGAAGCTTCAGTTGCTACTATTTCCCAGATGTCTCCTCTAGAAGATTCCTGAGTCATCTTTGTTCTATTAAGTGACCAACAACAAACGAAAAGAACAATTTCTTTAAAATGGAATTTGATATGTGAAAAAAAAGGAATGGAATGTCCCCTCAGCAGAGTATTATTTATGAAAGGAAACATATTTGGTTTTGGGAAAAGCACTTGAAATGATCTAAAGTGACACACAAGCAAATGCCAGAAGTGCATATTCACTCCTGAAAGCTGTTTTCCGGAACCTGAGTGTTTATAATTTAATTCACAAAAAGGCAGGAATATTATTGATAAAAAACAGCTTATATTATTGATAGCCTCAAAATATAGAAGTCCATTTTGTGCCTGCACCCTTCTGAACACTCTGGACAAACAAGAGTGGATATTTGTCTGCAGATTTTTGCTTTAGTTGTGTCAAATTACGTATGTCATAGAGGAGTCCCTCTGCTGGTCTCACACCATGATCCCTCTGGTGTCATCTCTGGGATATTCCCATATTTCAGTAGCACTCAGGATTCCAAAACCAGGCAACTTAGAACCAGCAAATCAGACCTTCAGCTTCCATCCTCTTTGCATTGCTTAAATAGCTCGGAAGAGAAGAGCAAAAGGCACTGGGGATCTTAATTTACACCTTTTCCTTAATTATTGAAGCCACTGGAGGAAGGTTTAAATGTTGATAAGAGCTGAAATTGATGGCTGTTGAAAAGAGATCAGAATTCAAAACCACATTTATCAAGTGACAGAGAAAACTGGTTTTAATGTTCTTTAGCAAATCTTCTGTATGAGAAAACCTTTTAACAGGTAATTCCTTTTAACAGGTAATGGGGTTTCTTAAAATACCCTATCATTTTTGAGTCTCTGATACTAAATACAAATAAATTATCAGGAGATAAGTAAAGGGTATGAGCTGGCCCATACTCTAGTATGTAAAAAAGATATGTACAACTGGAAAAGTCATAAAAGGATATGTAACAAAGACATCCTTGTTTCTGTTGTTGATCAAAGAATGGTTCATTGTGATACAGAATATGTGTACAATGTGGCTTTAGCACTGCAGATAGATACCGTGTCCCTTAAACTTTATATTAATTCCAAATACTGACTGTTTATCCATCACAGGAAGGGAATATAGCCAGAGACCCTTTTCATGGTGGATGACAAAGTGTGAACAATGCTGGAAATTAGTTTGTGTTTCACAGAAGGTACTTAGGGTGAGATTAGCACCTCTGGGAGGCAGTTGTCCCTAAGCACTCCTTCCAGATTCATCAGTGCAGTTTGGTACCTGCTGTAATGGAAGGAGAGTTTTAAATTCTGGCCCCAAAGCCAAAAGAAAGCACTTATGGACATACTGATCTTGAAGCATCGAAACAGGGCAAATCCAGATAGAATCCTAGTACACAGTGCATTTATTTTAGTGATCCTTACTATAGGCTCTAAATCCCTCATTTCCTTTGAGTAATTGTCAAAAATTAAGCAAAATAGAGCATTTATGGACTGCAGTATTTTGATGTCAGGATTGCAGTTTTGAGTCAACTGAATGTTCTGCTGTCGTATCTGCTTTAGTACTTTCATCTGCTGATCTCTACGTCTCTTTTGCTTTAATAATTTCTTCTAGATTATTTGGAGGCGGGGGGGGAATCACCCAGCTACATCAGTGCAGTTTCTAGGTTTGATAACTGCCCAGAAAAATGAGACTTTGCCCCTAATACCTGTATTTCCCCCTTTTTCCTTTAGAGACATGAAGAATCATGCCATGAGCAGTGTTACTGAGGGAGAACACACACATCCTCTCCTGGGAGCTGCAGGCAAAGTCTTCATGTCTGTCACTCCTCCAGGTTTATAATTGGGGCTGATGCTCATCTCTTTTTTTTCTGGGACCCACAGTGTCAGTGCTGCTGCAGTTTTTGTCCTGTTAAACCAGGGAGGTGATAAAGATCGATGAGCTGCACACTTACCAGGGGTCAGGAAGGTTCTGTTTGCCCCAGGGCTTCATTTCCTCTCAGCTTTTCTAAACTCGGAGCAGTGGTTATCCAGCAGCTCAGGGGAGGAGGAGCAGTCCCCAGGGACCTGCCCGGCACAAACAACGGAGAATTACAGACATTTCTTTGGCATCAGCCCTAATGAAATGCACATACTCAGAACAAAATGCTGTAGGTTATTCTGTATTTTGACTAAAGCACTCTCTCTCAGGAGGCTGCTCTTCCTTGTGCATGCACAATTGCTTTCACAGTTTTACCTTTTCTTTACCTTGCAGAAGGTAAATAGTCACAAGTATTTGAATAGCAAGAAGCCCTCTATTTTCTGTTGAAATGAACTAGTTTTTAAATACTGTAAATCTGTGATTTCTTAAGATGATCTATGCAGACAACTGAAGCCAAATATATTATTTATGAAGATTCATCAAGGAGACTGCAGCAGTTCACACTAGAAAATATAAATATGCAGGAAATCTGAGATTGCTGGAGTTTATGTAGGCTAAATCCTGTATATTTCAGACTGTTTTCTGACTTTTTCAGCTCCTTTACCTCCCGTTTACTCCAGGTGAGAGCTTAGCAGCCTTTCAAAGCAAGTCCTGGGACAAACAACAAATTTGACCCTGGAGGGTGTGAAAAAATAAAACAGGAGGAAGTAGATCAACTTATGAATGATTCATGGAGACAGTGAGCTTGGAGGAAGTGGAGATGATGTCTGGGGAAATACAATGCAAAACATGAGAGCTTCCTAGCTACCAGGGGAAATACAAGAAATAGAAGTACAAATCTGAAAGGGAAGGAAAGCAATACAGAACAGCACTACAAACCTAGTGGAGAGCAAGTAAAACATTTGGAAAATAAAAGCATTAAAAAACCTGTAGATGTAGGTGGAATGTGGAAGCATATAAAGAATGGATAGGATACACAATCTAATGCATACAAAGTCAAAAAGGCAAATAAAGCACTGGAGATATTTCCAGTTTCATTCCTAGGTGACAAATGTATTCACTGTATTTGAAAAGCAAAGTCTTCAGTGGGTAAGGGAAGAATACAGAGTATCAGTTATTGCTACCTATGTACAGTTCTTCATTTAGAAGAGGAAAAAAGACCATAATTTTAATCAAATCACCAGTGGAAAAAAGTGCAATTATCACTGATAAATGAAACAGGTGACGTAGGGGATCCATGTGAGTACAGAGCAGATGCTGGGCTTTCACTCATAATTGAGCAAATCCCTTGTCATTTATTTGGACATGCATGTTTCATGCAGGAAAAATGAAAGGCCGGGGCAGATGGAAGCAACTGAGGAATGAATCCCATTGCCATTTAAATAACCAGAAAATACCCATGCTGAATTAAGGTCCCATTTTCCTGGGAGAGGAAGGAAGAGCCAGTGACCATGTCTAGCATATTTATAGCTTAAAACATCCTTTCCTTCCTCCCTTCATAACAGAGTCGGACCCTGAGAGCTGCTGCACAGCTCTCTTAAATTTAAACACAAATTTAAACTTTGTGTTTAAAGGGAAGTAGCTGTGGATTATTCTCTTTGAAAGGTAGTGGGTAGTGTGTTTTGAGGAACAGATTGTATAGATCTGTTCTAAACTGAAAATGAGAAGAAGCCTGAGATAAGTGCCTAGTGGGGGTAAAACTGATAGGAAAAAAGAAAATCAGTCCAATGGGTTCTTTTCTTTTTCAAGCTGTACTGACTGATCACAGTTCTGTTCTAGTTCCCAGTTCTCAAGTTCCCTTCTGAGCTGTGGAGTTTTGGTTCCTTGTTGCTCCTCGCTGGGTGCCTACAGGTTTAATTCCTTCCCAGGAGGTTTGTACCAGCTCCAGTGTGCCCAGTCCTGATTCAGTGGCTGTCATGAACCTGTTTATACTGGAGAACTGAAGTTACCCCTCTCCACACTTTTAGGAAGAACCACACTAGGGACAAAGGTGTGACAACAGAAGAAAATCAGCCTTTTAAAAAAGAAATTAAAAAAAATAAACATGTGCAATTAGGGCAGTCCTTGGGAGGAGGCAGCTTTCAAAGCTCAGATGGTGCGTGCAGTCCAGCACATTTTCCAAATAAAAGTTCTAAACCAAAAGCAGGCTCACAGATGGTTCTAATGAGCTGGTCTTCGAGATACACTGGGACTTGAACAAAAATAGTTTAACTCCTAAGACACTAACATTTCGAGATGAGTTTCAAGCAAAACACTTCAAGAAGAATTTTTCTTGCATATTTGAATTTGATATATATTTCTAGTCTCAAAGACCCACACTTTTTCAGGGCCTTGCACTTGCCATTATGTACTTCACACTACAGTGTCACAAAAGCAGGAGCATTTTCACACAGGGACTGATGCTTCTTTCTCCAGCACTTTTCAAACCCTACAAAGAGTTTTGAACAAATAGTTATTAAAAAGGTAAAGATTTGCTAGGACAATTTAATTTTTAAAAGAATATAGAATAGTACCCTACGAGAAGTATTACTCATCATTCTAGTAATAGAAGCATCATCAAATGATACTTACCAAAAATTATCATCTGGTAATAAATGTATCATCAAAGCCAGTAGCTTTGTGGCACAGCAAGTATTTGTTAAATTCTATTGTTTATATTATTATCTGTTACAAAAGTAGGAATTGATTTATAATCTTTTTATTACATTGTTTGAAATGACAGCATTGTAACTTACACTATCTCAAAACTGTGTTCTCTGTGTCACTTGAGTTTTCAGAGACTTCTTATTTATCTCCTCTTAGGTCTGCCTTATGGATGGGAAGAAGCTTATACAGCTGATGGAATCAAATATTTTATCAAGTGAGTAATTCTGGGAAAAAAAGGGTCAGATTTGAAATAGAAGCACATCAAACTAAACATATTTTCAATCCTAGAATTAATAGAAAAATTTATTTCACATTGCACTGTATGCTCTTGTTTCTTCTAGAATGTAGTGAAGATTATATATAAATTATGTATATAAACACTATTATATATATAAACCTTATTATATTATATATAATAGGGTTTTTTTAATTATTCCTCTGAAAGATTGAATAAATGGTGAAAAATATAATTCACCTCCATTCTGTATATATCATGATCTAGTTAATAGTAATATTCTAGCTGCTGAAATTTCCACAGTGTCTAATTCTTACAGGTGCCAGAAACACAGTTTTGCAGGTGGAATTCTGCAGTCTTCTAAAAGAGAGGAAGGGCAGCAAATAAATTACTTTTATCCCAAACTCTTCCAAAAGTCACGTAAATAACACTGAACTTGATGCATTAATTGGCCAAGAAAAGCAGGGTTTTTTCCTTTTTTTCAAGCACGCTGCTCAGTTGTCCTTGCCTCACCCCGTGCTGCCTCGAGCGAGATGTATTAAAGCAGACATGTTTTTTTTCTGCAGAGGCTTCCAAACACACTGTATATGATCCTGCATTCCAGCTCTAATCAAAGGGTGCCTTTTATTTCCAGACAGATGTAGGTTACTACTTGAGATTTATACCAAAAAAAAAGGAAGAAATTGTAGAAAAATAGCTTAGGAAATGAAAGTGAATTAAAAGCCAGTTTCATAGCAATGGAAATAAATACAAGAGCGACTGTTAAAATAGAGCACTGTTCCCTTGGGCTCTCTGTTCGAGCAGGGAGCCATGATAGGACAGTTTGGAAGTTAAGGTGGATGCTGCACTTTTTTCTTGGAAATACTATGGGTTTGTGCCTGTGTGACTGGAAACTGAGCTTGAAGACTGTATTATCAATAATAGCAAATAAAATTTAGAATCAGAACAAAAGAAATTACATATTCTTGAAGCATCCCCCCCGGGGTATTTTTGGGTTTGTTCCTGTGTTTCACATAGTTGTGTATCTCAATGGCTCAGCAGAAAGCTGGATTTGCTGGATATGTGCAGACACTTCTTTCTGGGCTCTGCACTTGGATGCTGAACCATTGCAGATGTGACAAGCAGATCCTTATTAGCAACAGTAGAATCTCAGCTACTCTAGGTGGTGCAAGCCTAATTTGCAGAATGCATCAGATGTTTTGCATCTTATCCCCAGTTGCTGAAAGTACAGATTGGAGCTCAGGAGTTCACATGAAAAAGCTTTTTCAGGACTTTTTGTAGATCTCACTGTTAGTGACTCTCTTCATTTGCTTCTGGTGACACTGCCTGGGTTTTCCATTGTCCTAAAAAAATCTGCCTGTCAGTCTTTGTGAAGAAGGAAGACAAGGAAAATTTATCCATTTAATGGCAGAGAAGGGAAATCAGCCTTTGTGACCACTGGCTAAAAACTTCTGAGTGGAGTCACCACACTGAAGTGGTGTTAGAGTTCTTAATGCAGCTCATTAGAATGGAATTAACTGAGCATTTCAATAACACATCACAGTAATTAATATTATTTTTAACTATTTCCTTGTTTTGCTTCCATCACTGTTTCCAAATGCCTTTGCAGAGTGTAAGCCAGGCTGTTTGCATGCCTGGCAATCCATACCTCTTACTGCACTGTGTAATGTATATGAAATCAGCTGTGGACTGTTTGGAGCAAGGAGCACGGCTTGCACAGTCCCTTGTTTCTAACACCAAATGGTGGAGATTTCAGGGTGAAAACCAACACTGAAAATAGCCTTTTTCTAGAAGGAACTTAGCTTGAGGGGCCATCTTACCAGCTGATCCTTTCCTGTAGGATTTAATCTTAATTGTTTAAATGGGGATTATCAGTATAGTTGATAGTTCACAGCCCTGGTACTAATGCTGTAACCTTCTTTTTCTCTTTGGCTGTAAATGTCAATCCTTTTATTCTACTTTAGAATCCTTTCATTCATTTTTAGCCCAGCGAAAGCCACGAGGGGCTTAAGAGTATTTCAACACTAGCCCACTTCCCTGTATACAAATATACAATCAAATATTATTTTAATTAGCAGTTGCCTTCAGTTCCAACATGCTTTATTGGGCCATCAAGTAGCTGAGTCCATAAATCTATACATTATAAATCTAATGCAGTAAACACCCCAGAAAGGAATCTTAATAGCACATAAGCTTGAGACAGCTTGCTGTGAAATTTCCATAAATATCTCTGAAGGGGTGTAGCAATATGAGGTGCATGAGAAATCAGTTTAAAAGAAGCAAACCAGCTGGCTTGTGTTACACACTAAAGTGAAACCCACTTATGTGAATAATTGACATGAATAAAACATTTACATGGGGCTGAGCAGCTCCCTGTACCTACCAGGGAAAGCTGAATCTTGTCCATGAATCTTGACTTCAGGGAAACTTTTGAAATCACCACTTTTATGCAGCAAATCATTTCAGCTTCAGTAAATTATTTTCAATCAACCAGATTGCCAGGACTTGTCAGTGCTGCAAGTGTGAGAAACCACCTTTTAGACTGCTAAAACTGACCTGAGCCTGGGCTGGGCATTAAGCTCATTTCTACAGCTTCACCATGGAATAGCAAACTGGAATGGAAGCTTCTCTGAGTTACAGCTCAGGGTGCACTAGGGAAAAAGCAAGTTCAAATGTCTTACTAAAATAAAATAAATTAACAGTTATCAGAAGGACAAAAATTCCAAGAGTAGATCAGGATCAGCTTCATTTCAAATGTATCTTCCCTCCTGCCAGGCAGTAAAGGTGAAATTTGGGCCCAGATATGTTTTAAGATAACTTGTTGTACTTTAAAATAACAGAAAGGACAAGCACTGTTGTATTTTTATGTAGCAATACCACCAGTCATTCACACATGACACCAGATTCATGCTTTGTTTCAAGAGAAATAAAGCACTGGTGCCTGTTTCTTACCCAATTTACAGTTGGGATCTCAATCCTTTTTATACTGGCTGGGTATCCCATTCCACTGTTTAGTTGGTATCACAGTGAAGAATATTTTGTTAACCTAGACAAAATTTCCCCTGAAGCAGCTTGTGCTCATTGGTTCTTGACTGTGCCCAGCATCTTTGTGATTAGAGTGGGCTGAACAAACCCAATTCCCTCAACATTTCTTCATGTGCCAAGTTCTCCAACCTTCTCATCACCTTGGTGACCCTCCTCTGGATCCTCCCCCATTTTTCTCTTCTCTGCCTTGAACTTGGAGGATCAGTGCATTGAAGAGACCCCACATAATAAGGTAAAAAGGTTAATTAATTATTTTTACTATGAAATGATTGATGAAGGCATTTTTTACCTTACTGATTTTCTAATAGCCATTTCTGTCCCAAGCAGACATTTCATCTGTAAGTCCCAGAAACACAAAGGGGCTGATGAGCCCTCATAAAGTACCACCTACACCAGATGGGTGTGAGAGCACTTAGAGTCACCTGGGAGGCATTAGGATGGAAGAAGTTTTGTAAAGAGGAGAAAGTCCATCTTACTCACTTTTAAAGTTTTCATGTGGCTGGTTTTGCCCAGGTAAATGAGTTTACAAAGTGTTCTAACCAAGCACCACCAGAACAAAATCTCCCTTTTGCTGTATGCTCCAGCACTAAAATTCAGCAGTGCAGTGTCTATTCATTCTGCCACTGAACTGATTTTGTGAATTAGGAATTTCTGGGTTTGATTTTCAAATAGGAGAAAGGGTCCATGCAGAACTGCCCTCCCAGGGAGGTATCTGCTAATTAATGGTTTAATCCTGATAGTTTAAAATCACACAAGAACAGCATAAAACCCCATAGCTGGGACACACTCATTTTTCCCCAGAAAACCCATTCTAGTTAATCTCTTCCATCCTCCCACTGTGTTCACCTTTAACATATGGCAGCTCTGTATCATAAGGCTGGCACCTAAAATTAGGCAGGCCCTTGCTATGCTCCCTCCTACTCCCGCCCACTGCTTGCATATGTATGTGGTTTGTAAGGACCAGCTGTGAATTTTGCCCCTGTAAACACTGTTTCTCAAACGTTTTAATAGGACTAGATTTCAGATATTCTACATTAACAGCTATTTTCCTCAAGAATGCTTATCTTAAATTTTCAAAAAAGACAAGTAGAAGTTAAAATATTTTAAATCAAATATTTTAAAACTTGGGGGATCTTTCCCCTTAGATGTATTAGGGCCTGTGCTGTTTTCTATCTTACAACAAAAAGGAAACAGTAATGCTTTGTTTAGGATTATCTTTCAGCAATTTATCTAAAAATCAGAAGTTTCCCATGGAAGCATTGTGTACTTCAGGTGCTCCATTGGAAAGCAGAGAATTTGCTCCAGGTTCAGTAGAAGCCTAAAGTCAATACTTAGAAAAAACCACACATGATGTGTTCCAGTAGATTTTTAAATTCTGCCTAACAAACCAGGTTTCTACTTGGAAAGCAGATATATTGTACTTAGATACTATAAAATTTTATTTTGTTTGGTCTTGCTTGGGAAAGAGACACCATTCACTGTACTGAAAACTGGGAATTCATAGAAACTGTTTATCATTTTAGCTGAGCTAAGACTAGCAAAGCATGTGTGATAGATGAAGAACTTCTGTAGTATGAATGTTGATGGTTTACAGCATTAGAGTCAAAGGTATCATCATAAAAGGAAATCAAAATTGATTTTACTTACTGTATGGTAACTTGAAAATACAGATTTGTTCCTTTTCTAAATGTTCTCTGTATATTTCTGCTGCTTTAAAAATGAAGGATGCAAACTCCAGCTCTGAGGTGTGTTCAGCTCATTCCTGAATACCCTGGTGTGTTACAATATCCTGGTTATCTGCACTCTATCTCTAGCAAGGGTTGTGGCCCTTGCTAGAAGAAATCAATTAAGTTCAAATCATAGCAGACCTTATGTAGAAGTAAATCTCTGTATGTTCCACTCAGTTTTCAATCAGTTCAGAGTAGCAAACTAAGAAAACCATGATCTGCCATACTGACTTCAGCATGGAATTGAAATTCCCCTGGACTGAATCCAGTGCCAGCTCTGCTCCCAGCTCCCTGTAAAGCAGCAGGCAAGTTACTTGCACCAAAATTAGCAGTTATCAAGTCATCATTGTAGGTGTCCCCAGCTTAACTCTGATGTTTTGTGGGTAGGGATGGGTAATTTGAGGCATGCAGTGCTGCTTCCACCGAGTTCAAAGAAAGCTGCAGTTACTTTCATCTCTTAAAATTTGGACTTTTCCTATTTTACATTTCATTAAAAAAAAAAGAGGTTGTTTTTGAAAATACTTCCTTTTACCTGTCATCCTCTAATTCTCCTGAATGAAAATAAAGAATAGTTACATAGTCACAAGAAGTGGCAAATACTTAAATAGAACTGGCTGAGCACTAAGTGCTATTTGCTGTTACTGTTGTTTAAAGAACAGGGATCCAGAGCTGTCTCCATCCATCAGCTCAGCATCAGTTCACACACCTTCTGAAGAAGCCGTGTGAATCTGGGTAGTCCTGACATGTTTCTCTTGGATTTTTGGAATTCAGTTTCTCTGATTCTCACTGAAATCATTTTGCATGACTATAAGGAAAATAATCTCAGATGTAGAACTAGGAAACTTGGCGTTGGATTTTATGATAACATGAGCTTGTAGTACAAGAATGTTAAGACCTTAAGCTGCTTTTGGTTGAGCAATCTTTTTTTCCCTGTGAGGTTGTTTGTTTTTTAATATCAAGAACCAAAATGGAGAAACATTCTTTCAGCTTCCACAGACACTGCACAGACTGTCCAACTTCTGACCTGTCACAGAAGGCATCTGTTAAAATTTCTTCTGTGAGAAAACAGAAGAAGGTGAAATTATTTTGCTTCCTGGATTTGGGAGGGCTGTCAGAAGCAAATCTAAGCACACAGCAAGGTTTTTTAGGATGTGCTTCATCTGGAGCAAAATCACTGCTCCAGGTTCATGTCAGTTTAGTGCAGAAGGACTTTAAACAAAAGCCTTGAACGTTCTCTGATGCACTTGCAAATACACAGCACCAGAATTTTTCTGCAGCTCACCTGGAGACAGGGCTGTGAGTAAGTGCACACGCTGAACCTGCACTTCAGAGGAGCAGCACTTGGCTGATCCTGAGGGAGACAGATTTCAGGTACTACTTTCAAGCTGAGAAGTGCCTGTGCTGCCACTCAAACCTTAGTTCTGACTCACCCTTGGCTCAGATCCTGCTGTTGTTACTGATTTTATTTTAGTTCGAGCAATTTGTTTATTGTTGACAATTTTTTATGATGCAGCACACACTATTTGGTTGGATAAATCTTCTTCCTAGTGATTACTGCCCTCTGAAATGGCTCATAGATTTTTCTGAGTAGACAAAGGTTTAATTGGTTTAATCAAGGAATAAATAGCAAGGCTGTCTTCTGGGGTTTCACTTTATATCCCTCAATCTTTAATTAATACTCAAGCAAAATCTGCAATCCCAGAGGGAAATACAAGAAACATTTATGTTGCCTCAGGACACAGCTCCATGAGGTGACAAGTGCTCTTGATCTTACTACACCAGTAAAATTAAGGTCACTGACATTTTCCAGGACCTCCCAGCATCTCCTGGGGTACTATTAGAGGTTGTATGTTCCTTTTGAAATGTCTTGTAAGAGGGTACAGCCTTAAATTAATTTTAACAAAAAAGGAAAAATAAAAAATGAATGTTTCCATTAATATAATCCTATCTTGATAAATGCAGTGCAAAAACCCTTCTCAAGCTGCCTTTAGGATTTGTGTATGGTAACTGTCATCCTTAGATGCTCTCAGGATTGATTGATTGATTGATTGACTGAATGATAGGTAATACTTGCATCAATGTCACTCAGTTGTTTTATTTTGCTCTAATTGCTTACCCGCTAAATTAAAATGCTTTAGTTACAGCTCAGAATAAGTTATTGCTGGCAAATCTTCCCAGCATTTGCTCTTCAAAATAGCAAGAGTTTTCCAGTGCTTGACAGCATTCAGTACCTGCTTTGCAACCAGTGGCCTTTCCAGAGGGGAAAAAAACAACTTCCAGTAATGCATGTAAGGTTTGTAGGGCAACATCCTGCAGAGACCCACAGCACTTGTGTGTCTGCAACACTTCACAGCTCTCTGTTAGGCTCCAGATTTTGGCCCTAGTTGGAGAGCACAATTTAAGGTGAAAAATATATCTTGATAATGCTTTAAATGTCAAAAAAATGTGCAGGTATTTTTTCCATTAGGTTTTCTCTGAATTTTTGAGTTATTCTTTTCTTAAAAGATTGTCTGAGGTTGTAGTTTTAAAAGAAATAATTTTCCATCTGAAGAAGGAAGAGCCATAAGGAGAGTAATTATAATGGCATTTGGAATAATCCGCTACTATTTCTTTGCCAAAACATCCCTCTGTTCTCATGTTTTGTTTTCCCAAGCTCTGAAATTTGTCCTGCAGTTTGCTAATGTTAAAAAGACAGACTAATCTACTGACATATTTCCAGATCAAATGTTTCTGTTTTCTAGCAATAAATTTGGCTGCCCTCCGATTGCAGTGATTTGTTTGAAAACCTAAAAATCTTTAAATGTTGCTAATTGCTCTGAAAATGTTAAATTAGACTTTTGAACAGGAACATTTGCAAATGAAAAATGTTGTACATTTAAACTTTATAATGCTGGCTTTCCAAATATTCCTTTAATATTCAAATCAGTTGCATCAGTTAAGCAAAACCTGAGGCAGACTTGGACTCCCTCTCACTTTTTATTGCTGGCCCTAACACACAAATCAGAGAGGATGTATTTCTGATACAAGAATGTTCTCCAAACCAGTAAATCTGGGATTATCTCTTCGGACTGATTATGTCAAAGCTCTTTAGTCACAGCACTTTTGCAGAGCTAAAAATAAACAGCAGCGGGGTTTATACATTTATTCTCTACCTAAATAATCTGCACGTATTGTGTGTGTCTGTCTACAATGTGAGACGTGGTATCTGGACTTAATGTTTATTTATAAGAGCTCTTTTCCTAGGAAGGATTTTGGCAAAGGTTTTAAACCAAACTGTCTTAAGAGAATAAAGTCTAGAGCAAGCTGAAAGGAGCTGGGTTCAAACCAGAGGTGTTTGCAGCAGCAGCTTGACAACAAAGCAAAACTTGGAGCCATGTGTCTTGAACATGAATGAAAACTGGTTCTTTTCTTTCTTACCAGTAATGAAACAATCCTATGCCATCAAATACAGAGAAAGGTAACCCAGATTTCAGTGCCACAGTTTTGCACTGTTAAAGATCTGGAGAATTTAGTGCATTTTATTTGTGTGAGAGCAAACTGAAGTTCTTACAGCAGTAGCAGGAAGTTTGGCATGCTGTCATTTGCCTCCTGGCCCTGGAGAATGCAGGAGAAAACTCTTCTGAAGAAGAAACACTTTACAAAGAATTTTTAGTTGGATACATCAGAGATCTGTGGATACCTTTCCATGTAGCTCTCCACTGCTGTGCAGTCTCTCCCATTTCACAGGGCTGAGGCTGCATGCTCAGGAGGAAATGCAGCCAAGGCTCCAGGTACACAGCAGGTCAGGGCATGCACACAAGGAAGTCAAGGGAAAAAGAAAAATACTCTAAAATCATTTTGGTCTTATTTAAATTCAGAATTGGTTTGATAAAAGTCAACATATAAACACTTAAAATAGTGCTGGAGGCAGTAAGTCTTGCATTGGCAGAGGTGGAATGGATGGAATCCAGTTCATTCAGCTGCTCCTGTAATTCTGCAGGTATTGGAAGAAGTTCTGTGTGTTATACCAATAAACCACATGCTGGGACCTCAATTTGGAGCACATCTCCAATACTAAGACTTTTTGACTGAATATTTTAATTGGGAAACAAGGCATTTCCTGACCTTATAGAAAACATTGCAGAAATATGCAGCAAAGATATTTTTCTGAGTATATTTACAAATGTAAACATATTCATAATATAAATATGAATGCATACATTTCCCTGTGTTGTGGAATAATGGGAATAGTGTTCTTGGTTGCACAGACTTTATTACGAAGTCTCTCATAAAACATTGTAAAACAACTCTTTTCATGTTCATGTTGGCTGTCACCTGACTTTCTGAAGGTAAACATTGGAAATGTTTGGCAAGTTGCTCTTATTCCTAGTAAAAAAAAGTACATTTGCTTTCTTAGAATTAAAGAATTACTGTCCTTGAGAGTGCTCATTGTCTGCTGCACTGTATTTTCTGTAGGAACGTTTTTCATTTTTCCTTTTGTTTTAACTCCCGTGAAACGGATCCTACAACCCCAGTAATGCATATTGTTGTAACAAAAGAAGGAATGGAGTCTGTCCAGTCCTGCTCCCACCAAAAGAGCACTTCTGAATTGGTTTTACACAAAACTTGAGCTTTGGGGTTTGATTATTTTTTTTTTAATGTTTGAGAACAGAGGGTATGGCCTTTATATTCCACTTTGTCTTCCTTGTGTTGTCCTTGCTCAGGCGTTGCCTCAGTCGAAGCAGTGCCCGAATTCTCAGGTTACCTGCTCAGAGCAGGGATTTACATTAGGATTAAATTTACCTTTTGGTGAACAGTATCATCCTCATCACACCCAGCTGATTGCAAGCTCAGTGCACTCAGCTGGAAGGTGTGAATAGGATGATCATGGTGATCTCAAACCCATCACTCAGTGTAGTGGAACATTGACTCGAATTCCTACTTCAATATCTGTTCCTGTAATCAGTTATTCAAGGGAGTGTTCTCACACAGAGAAAGACAAAACCTGTTCTAACTTGAAAAGGTAAATCCAGAGTAGTTCCTTCAAATTTAATTAAACCAATGCACCTGGAGAGTGAGTACAGACCTGGCCTTTAGGGACACTGTTAGGACCTGTGAGAAGAGCCATTTGTCCTTTGTGGCATTTATTGCACCTACAATATTTTTCAGCTTGTTCTTGTAGTGAACTTGTATTACAAAATTAATCTTTGCACTGACTTTACTATAAAAGCTGTGAATTTATTAGCAAGATTTTTTTTTTCCAAGTGCAAAGAAGCTATTTCCTTTCCAAGAACACATTATTCCAGAAGGGAGAAGAGGCAGTGTGTTGCCCACACACAGTATGGCTCACATGCACACACCATTCACAAGGTGTGCCGTGTTCTCAGCACAGACTCCAAACCTGTCCTTGTGTCTGTCCTTACTGAGTCCTGCCTGGGCTCTTTCCCTGCACACAGAAGCTTTCCAGAGACTGTAAAGCAGCTTGTCCTGCATGTCAGGTGTAGGGTTTAAACTTAAAAATCAGCACTGATGCCCTTTTATTGTGTGTGTAAAGGCTGTGGGAGCACATCCAGAATTTGGGCTAGAGGAGATGTAAAAAATATATTTTTTTTATTATTATTCTTTCTGCAAAAGAGGAATTAGTTAATGATGCTAGAATAGTAATTATGGAGTTGTTTGGGTAGAAATGACATTAAATACCCCCTCATTCCAACCCCCTGCCATGGACAGGGGCACCTTCCACTATCCCAGATTGCTCCAAGCCCCATCCAGCCTGGCCCAGGACACTTCAGGGTTCATGTTCTAAAGAGCTGAGTGTGTTTCTGCAATGTGATTCCACATTTGCTTAACTTCCTCTTGACCACCCTGCTTCCCTCAGGCTGTAAGCAGTGAGATGGCCATGTTAATATCCTGCTGTGTTAATTGTCTGCCCGGTAATTAACAAGAAATGTCACCAGTCTGTGTCAGGAGTCTCATCCAAAAGCATTCTCTTTATTGCACTGGGAAATGGAACCTCCAGTCCAGTTTCTGGCTGTCTGAAGACTCCACATTTGTTTTTAAAAATCTTGTATTTAGCAAGAAAAAGACAGTTCTGTGTTTGAAGGTGTCATAATGATTGTTACATAATGATTGGGGTGGGTTAGGCTCTTTTGGGTTGCTGATAGCATTTCTTGTTGCTTTTTAGCCATGTGACACAGACAACGTCCTGGATCCATCCCGTCACCAGCGCCCTGAGCTTGCTGTGCTCCGAGGAGGAGGAGGATGGGCTCAGAGACCTTCCCGGGCCCAAGAGCTGAGGACAGCTGTGCACAGAGAGGTTTTTGTCTGCTTTTAGTCCCTTAGTGAGCAGATGCACAGGTTTTTATCTACCTACTTCTAGTGTGATGTAGTAGTACTGGTGACGCTTCTCCCCATCAAGCTGGAGGAGTTCTGCTGGTTTTGAGGTGGGTTTGTTGATGTGTGCTACAGAGGATGCAGAGGCCACAGGAGTCCTTAATCTGCCCCATTTTGGTGGGCCAGGGATCAGTCTTACCTTAGGGCCCAGTCCCATCTTTTCATGATTTCCCCACAGACCCGTAATTTCCCTGACCTGAAGCTGAATTTTCCAGGTCAGCTGAAATTTTCACAGCTCTGAGCAACATGAGATTTAAGATGGGACCACTGGTGGTAGATTCCAGCTGATGATTGACTGAGAGATGCAAAATGAGGTTGAGATTTTGGACCAATGATAGTGAGAAAAATGGAAATTACTTAACTGAAAACTCTTATTTCTATGGGAGAAATCTTCAAATAAGTTTTGCTACTAGAAATTTAGTGATTTATTAGAAATATTGGAGCCCTGATGACTTTTTAAACAAATACTTACTAAAATTGGTTGTTGAGCTTTAGAAAATGTGTCTTTGATAAGTTGTCAAATAAAAAGAAAGTTTTTGTAGAGGACATCATACTCTGACAACAGTATGAGGCAATATGAAAATTATTCTACTTTTGTACTCTGCTAAACCAATACAGACACACATCAAATACTTCAGTGGAAGCTGTGAAGTTTCAAGTACAATGAAACCTGTGAAACCACCTCCAGGATCAGCAGAAATCAGTCACCTCCTCAGAACTGGTCTTTTAAGTAGAACAAAATCATTTTGTACACATCAGTGATGTTTTAAAGAGGATAAAGAAAATGATGGGGGGTGCAAGTTAATGAAAAGGTTTCTGTGTACCTCAATAGCACAGGATATTTTAAATCTCATTATTCACAGCACCATGTCTGATGTCAGCTTTGTCAAATGTATGATTCTGTGCTGCATTTTTCTGGCGGCTCTTTATATGTGTGTTGTGTATATAATGGTGAGTGTTACTAATGAATGAGACAGACCTGAACCTGCAGAAACACTGATGGATATGCCAGAGGAAATCTCTTAGCTCTGCTTCAGTCCAGGAGAGAGAAGGGGACTGTGGCAGTGTGAGGAAGGCACAGGCTGCAGTCACATTGTTTGAGGTCTGGCTTCAGCAGGTGTGGCATTGGAGTTAAGAATTGTTGTCCTCTGAGGAATGAATGTCAAAATCAGACTCACTCACGGTTCTGGTGCCTTGACCACGCTCTCTGTCTTCAGCAGTGCAGAGCTGCGCCAGGTCAGGCTCACTGGAACAGTTGATCCTTTTGAACCAAAATAATTCACCTTTTTTTGAAATCCAAGTCAGGCCTCTGAATAGCAGCCCAGTAATCTCCTGCACTTGGCCAGAGAGCTGGAGAGCAGCACATCACCAAACATTCTTCCTGAAGCTCACAAAAGAGGCCTTTACAGGCTTTGCAGGAAGTAGATGTCAGGGTATATTGAATAAGCAAATAGGAAAAATTTGTTTTGTACTTTCAACTTGGTCAGACCCAAATTATCTGTGAATCTACACAGGTGGTGTGGATTAGGGGAAAAAAGCTTGCTCAGCAGACCCACAGTAACTTACATTTCTAAGAAAACTTCTCCCAGCAATAACACATGAATGGCTTAGCCATATTTGCTGCAGTGGCTCCTGCATGCTCCAGAGCCTCCTTTGTGCTCCCAGAGAGCTCAGGCCAAAGGGACAGAGGATGTGCTTCAGGTTCGGGCTTGGACACTCCAGAAGCATTTTTATTTAAATCCCTTTTCTCAGAATGGCACAGACTCATGACCTACAGGAGATATGTCACCTGAATTCCTTGTGCTATTTGCTGTAGCCATAGTAGTCATTTGGATGCTTTATGACAGCACTTTCTGTTCATACTTCAGTGATATCCAGCCTGCACAGGTGTGAAATATTCCAGCTCCCCAGCTCTGCTCAGGAGAGGTTTGGGATTCCAGCTCCCCAGTTCTGCTCAGGAGGGGTTTGGGATTCCAGCTCCCCAGTTCTGCTCAGGAGGGGTTTGGGATTCCAGCTCCCCAGTTCTGCTCAGGAGGGGTTTGAGGCACCACTTTGAGCCCTGACTCGCTGTGCTGGTGGCCGTGTCAGCCAGGTGGGTGCTCCAAAGGGCAGCAGCTGTTTAGGGCTGGGATGTGGCTCGGGCAGGCTCTGCAGGGGCTGCATGGGGAGCAGCTCAGAGCTGTGCTGCTGTTGGATCAGCTGCAGGGGCACAGCTCTGCACTGCTGCCCTTCCTGGGCACAGCCTGCTGTGCACGGGGACACTGCCTGCTCCTCTCACTGCCACCTCCCACAGACCCAGCGTGCCACAAACCTGGAGCCTCTTCCTCTCTCTCTCTCTTATAAACTTGCCTAGAAATTAAAGATGTTAGAAATAGATCTCTGCATCTCTTCAGCTGCTCCAGTGAGCATTTCCCTCCTCAGATAATCCACCAGTTCACATTCTCTGGGGTTGAGAATACATTTTCTTACCTACAGTCTCCAAATGTTCCAATCTATTTTTGTACACTGGCATACTTGTTTCCTAGGTTATTTCTCTTGATCTCCCCTTATCTCTTCCTTTATGTGAAATGGTTTTGTGAAAATTATTTTGCTTAAGCTGAACTATGTATATTGAGAAAACGGTTCTAGCATAACTTGAAACAGAATTTGTAAAGAGCGTTGTCAACATACGCAACACTACAAACGGCAAATTTTCATTTTTATTCCTGAATTTAAAAAAATAAGTGGAAAAGATACTAAAGTGCATCTGATAGCCTTTAAATTAATAAAACTACACCTTTATATTATAATGAATCTGTCCCACATTCTCCATCTGTTGAAATGCCTCTTGTAACAGGCTGCTTTAGGAATGGTTTGGTTCATTTATTTAAGTCTCTTTCTGACACTCAGGAGGTGCCTGGTGCCACTGAGGTAAGGAAAGGAAAATCCTTTAAGAAAAATATTTGTGGTTGTAGAAGGAGCTGGGCTGTGCAGGGCTGTGGGCAAGACTCTCCAGGAGCTCAGGAAATGCTGCTCTGCCTTGGCTTGTGAAATGTTTCATTTTCTGGGAACTGATGGGATTTTAACCCTCAGGTCAAAACACGCAGGACTCCAAACCAAGCTCCGAAATTCAGTGGCCCTTTTTGCAGGTGCTGCTCGGAGTGACTTTGGTGTGGCTCTATGTTCAGTCAGCAGCAGCAATCTCAGCCGGCTCAGGAGCGTTTGTTCAGCTCTGTGCTCCTGGTCCCTGTGGCACCAACACTCCCCAGCGCAGGGCCCTGCAGGGCTGAGCCCAGTCACAGCAGCTCACACTGCACCTGGCACTGGGGCAGCTTTGCAGAGATGTTCAGCAGCTTAAACATCTTCGGGAGTTAATGGGAATTAGGCACCTAACCTACTTAGATGCTGCTATAAATGCTGCTAGGGATGTTTAGGTACCTAAATACCTTAGTAAATCTTTCCCCTGGCTGCTTGCAGTGATAGTGCACCAAAAAATCAAATGCCAGTGGCTAAAGCCTCACCTTTGTCCTCTGTAACCAGCTTTGCCTTTCCCTGGGGATTGTTTTCATGTAACACTAAAAATACCACCCAGCTCACAGGTTGCACCATCCAGGCTCTGCTCATATTTTCTGGTGCCTGGATTATTTATTGCTCATTCTAGATTTTTTTCCACCAACAGTGGGTATGGTTGGCATGGATTTAATAGGTTGGTATTTTCACAACACAGCATCTAAGTTAAGTTATTTTATTACAAGATAATACAGCTGTTATTTTAGTTATTTTATTACAAGATAATATGCTGTTTACAGCAGTACTCAAGACTCCAGAGAATTTAGTCCAGCATTTTTCCACAGCACACATAGGCTGTGTTCTTCCTGCACCTTAAGAAGGATGTTGACAGAGACATTGAACTGCAGCTACACGATCCTTGTCATTCACTGAGGGCTCACACGAGGGAGGTTGCTGAAATGACCCCTCATCCTGATGAGGAGGAATGCAATTTTTCCAGCCAGTCACGATGGGGAATTTTGGCTTTATTGTTAGGCTTCTTGGCTAAAAGCAAACCATGAAAAATCAGTAGTTTTGCTGCTGTTTCACATAAGTCACTATTTCACCCTGACCTCCAAAAGCTACACTCTGATCAGAAATGTCTTCATTTCCTGTCAAATACCCTGTCAGCTACCCACAGGCAGTGGTTCCCTGTGGTCCAATTATTATTATCAAGAACTATCCTTGCTCTTGTATGTGAAGAGAATTCATTTAAAAATGGAAAAAGAAATATAATTATGTTTCTTGCCTGAAATGGAAATGCAACAATAACAGCACTTATATGGGAAAGAGAAAGGATCCAAGGAAAGCAAAGCATTGGGGCTCCTGCTGATGTTTTCATTTTCACTCCAAAGGCTGGTAATGCATCCCTGTTCCCTTCCAGCCCCACAGTTCTGGGAGCAGCAGGAGCACGGAGTTCTCCAGGGGCAGGGCAGGTCTCGGGCCTGGCTGAGCTGCACAGTTTGAAATACCTGAGATAAGAAGCACGGCTCTGCCATGGAGGCTGAGGGCTTCAGAAGCAGGGAGGCACAGGGACTCGGATGGATGTACGTGCCTCGTGTCGTGTCTCTGCCAGGGCTGGAGCCTAATTGGATTTCACAAATGTGACTTGTGTGCCTCTTGATCACAAAACCAAATTAAACCTCAAGAAGTTCTGAATAAATCCATACCCAAAAGTTTTTCTCAAAAAAAAAGAAAAAAAAGAAAAAAAAAAAAAGGAAAAAAGTCATTCCAGTTCTTCTGCCATAGCAGGGGAACAAAATGAAAACTTCAGAACTATTGCTTTAAAACAAATAAGAGAAGCAAAGCACACCCAGCAGATCTGAATTCCTGGGTGCACTGAATAAAATCAGTCATGTGATAATGATGAGATTTTCTAGAACACCTTTTAGGCATGCAATTTCTGCATTAAATCTATTCAGATGTCCCTAGAACATCTGCTTCTTCTGTAAAATGGGAGTAACTGCCACTTTTTACAGCGCACTGACAGCTACAGATAAAAGCCTGGTAATTGCTAGCAGGAACTACTGCCTAACCAGGGATTTTCTTCAAAGTTAACTTGCCTGGATTTTAAGACTATTGCACACGATAGCCCTGTGCCGGTTCACACAACGCTGGGAGGTGGAGTACGTGTTAAAATCGTGGGTAACAGTGGGATTCAAACAGATCCCAGCCTCCCTTGGAGGCAGATCAGACGCGGCTGATGCTGGGAGCCGGGCAGCAGAGGGAGCAGAGAAATGCCCAGATTTGCTGTTAATGTGACCCAAAATCGGTGGGAGCTGCTTTAGCACGTCAGTGCCATGGGCTGCTCTGTTTCCCGTCCCGGAGACACCGGGACACCCAAAGCCTGGGCAGCCCCAAGGGAGCGGTCAGTGACAGCTCTGCGCAGCGCGGTCCTGCTGGGGCTTCTCCTCTCCTCCCTCTGCCCGTGTTTATTCACGAGTCGGGGTGCGGGGAAGAGGAAAAGGCTGCTGGCAGACTTCTCCCGGAGTCTCCACTTGGAATGGCACCACATTTCCAGGGAAGCCTCACTTGTGCTCCCAGCAAGGCTGATCCTCGTGGGAACGCTGTCAGTGTTCTGCATCCCTCAAGGCAGACAAACACCGTCCGCTCGCTGAGCACGGGGAGCCGGCAAAGCTCATCTGCTTCGGTGCGATCCAGAGCTGCAGGGGATTTCACTGCTCTTGAAAAGCCCAAAGCTTTGGTGGATTAGCCCGGTGCCAGGGTGTCCCTAAAACAGCACCTAAAACCAGGGGGCTGCTGGCACACAGGGCTCAAGCAGAGCCAGCTCTGCTACAGAAAACCCAGCTGAGATCTCTCTTTGTAAGAGAATAGCAGCTAGTGGAACACAAAAGAGAATCCGTGCCTGAATGAAAGGAAAGTGACATTAGGGAGGACTTCTGAGCTCAGAATAGCTCCTGCCATCCTCTGTCACAGCCTCACTCGTGAGCCAGGGAGAGGCTACCAGGGTGCTCAGTTCTTGTAGGCAAAGTCCTCTGCCTGGAGAACCTGCAAAATGGAATAAAAATTAGTCTGATTTTTGCAATTTTGAGGGGAAGTGTTAAAAATATTTCAAAGAAATCACATATCCTGTTAACTAATATAAAACTGGAAAGCCTAATGGGTTTTTCAGTTGATTTCAAACTCCCCGAATTCTTAATGAGTTTTAGGAGGCGCAAATAATGCTCTCATTACAAGAACCTTCTTCTCTCTGCATTGTTTAAATATCCCCTGGCTCGGCAAAGGTGGGAAAAAAGTCAGAAAGTTGATTTGGTTCAACACTTCAAAAAATGCTTTGAAAAAACGAGTGACAGCCAAGCACTTCCTCTCCTTCGGGGTCACAAACCAGATGAAAGCTCACTGCTCTGGTAATTTTTCGCAGGTGTTATTGTATGTCTTCAGATTCCAATAAAATGGAAAGATAATCAAATTGGAATCCCATTAGTATGTACCTGTTGTAAGATTAGCAATTTCACAGTATATTAATTTCTTCCTAGATTAGTTTAAATGTGTAACAGCACTTGATTTAACAGAGCTGCATGGGCAGACAGTATTTCAACACTGTGAACATCTGTTCCGAGTTACCAAAATTCCAGCTCAAAAACAAATATTTCCCCCATAAATCAACCCAAACATTATTCTGAGTGTTGTAACAGATGCAAAATGAATCTGGCTCCCTCTGCCCTGTGGTTTGGCTCTTTCCTTAAACTTGATGTGAATATATTTATTTAAACACTTCAAGAAATACACATCTGAAATAGCTATTTAAGCTTCCTTGGAGTATGTCTGATGTTGGTTCAACGTTTATGGTCAGTTGACAGACGGCCTCATTAACTACAGATTCTGTTAATTAGTGTAAGCTCTGGTTACAACTTTGCAGATAAATCTCTTCTGGAGCAGCACTTAAAGTCCCATTCAAGTGTTCTGAACACTTCAGCCCAGCAGCACAGTACTGATGAGCCTGAGTTTGTGAGAGGGACAGAGTTTATTTTGGGGTTTATATTCATTTTGTTCTGGCCTGTTTCAGTGGGCTCTGTGCCCCCATTGTTACTGCTGCTGGTCATGTCATGAGCTAAATGAATCAGAAGAGGTATTGATTTTTCTGGCATAAAGAAATGAGATTTGTTTACTAAACACGAAATTTGGAAAGAGGCTTTACAAGAGGGTTCCCAGTTAATGGTCTGAGTATGTGAATAAAAATGTTTACTTAGGCAGAAGCAGCAATTCAATACTTTGAGGTGTTTAATTGTATTAAGCTGCATAAGAGCAACAGGGATACAAGTTTGTTTTTTCTAGTAGTTTATATGTCTGTATGGCTCAGACAGACAAAGAGAAAACTAAATTGTGTTACCATAAATAACTACAAACTCCTGTATAGAGAAAAATCCTTCATCCCTCCTTGCACAAAATACCCTCTGGGGGCAGAAACAAGGCCATGCTTTGAGGATGACATTCTGGAGTTGTTAATAATTTTCTGTCTTAAATGCTTGGAGAAAAACAGTGTGTGTGGACTAAATGTAACCCTGCCTTTAGTGCTGGTGGGGAGATGGGAATCCCAGGCCAGTTCTCTCCCACAAACAATGGGAACACTGGGCCACAGGGAGGATAGCAAAGGAGCACTGCAGGACCCAGGGGTCTGTGTCAGTCAGTGGGAGCCACACAGGGGGTTCAGCCATAAGAACCTGCATTACTCCCTTGAAGGGATGCCAAAGTTGTTATGAATTCCACATTTTCCAAAGGCAATTGGTTAATAAGGCATAACAGTAGAAATAGTAGGGAGCTGCAGATATGTAAACCTGCACAAAAATGTGCACTTTGTTCAACATTTCTATTTGTCAAGAGATCGGAACCCATTCTATATGCAGTAGGCTACGTCCTTCTCTCACATTATACATTAGCTTTATACATTGTTAATTAGACCTAATTTAGGCCTCAAAAAATCTCATTAAAATTCTGATTAGTGCTGTTGGCAAGCAGCCATCTAAAAAGCCTCTATTTCTTTCTTTGATAAGTTTGAAGCCACTATAACAAACAGGAAAAATAAGATCACAGCCTTCTTTCTCATGCCAATCAACATAATGTATTCTGCAGGTCAAAGTCATTTAAGGGAAAATACAGGAGGAGGACATCTTTATCTCCCTGCATGGATGCTGTCAGGTAGCTATAGAAAATTATATGGTTATGCCCTTTGGCAGTTAAAAAAACCAGCCAATGAGTGCCCTGCTGGGTGTACCTGGGGAACCCAGGAAGGGCACTGTGGGCTGGCAGCAGTGTCAGGAATCTGCTCAGGTCCTGCATGGAACTGAGAGGGGGAGTGCATTAAAGAAGAGGAGGAAAAGAACATCCCAGTCTCAGAAACAACATTTAATTAATCTAAACCTGCAGGACAAACTGCATACAGTTAATAATGTGCATTTCTGCACTACTTACTGCTGTTACAGTAATTCTTTCGTTAAAAGACATAGCATGACTTTAATACCTTTCTGTTTAGAAGCCTGATTTTTGTCTGTAGGAATTTTCGCAGTCTTCCACAGAAGGTCGGGCTTTCCTGCCAAAGATAAGAAAGGTTTATCACATTTCTGGGTTCTTAATAATTTAAACCCATACGATTAAGAACAGGTCTGTGCTTTCTGCATTTTGTTTTTTCGAGAGGGAAACCTGGGAGCAAGGTGGATGTCATAGAACTAATGACAGAAAGAAATCCCGAGCTTAGGGCAGCTAGCAAGCCTGAAGCCCAGGGCAGCAATCACTTCAGTGACTGTGAGACAGCCCGCTGGAGAGCACGGGTTTGCAGTATCAAGCTGTACAGATCCCGAGCTGATAAGCCTATGCATGTGGAATTCTTCAGGCGAAATTCTGCCTGACCTTCCCCAGCACCATGCCTCCGGCAAGCTCTCTGAAAGCAGCCATTTGAAGTCAGAGAAATCTGGGTCACTGACTTCAATAGAAACTCTGATTAAGGAGGGGATGATGCTCAGCTCCTGTACCTTTCACTCCTCCCTTCTGATGCAGCTCTGCCTGGGGATGGGCTGCTTTATTCTGTGCTCGTGGGTGCTCTTCTGTCTCCAGTAAAACCAATGCCAAATTCCAAAATCTAACAGCCTGAGCATGTAAGAACAGCTATTTCTAAACTATCTTTTTGCAGCATGCAAGCCAAGAGTGAAAAAGGAAGAGGGATGGAGTGCAGAGAAATAAACGGAAGGATCAAGTTGTTTTTACCATTGGCACCAGCTGGGAGTTGTCCTTATTGAGGGGAAGGTCTGACTGAAAAACAGGCCAGCTATTCCCTTATCTCTCATCTCAATCCAGTTCTGTCATCTGGCTGCTTACACCTACTGGGTCTGAATAATTCGCCAAGGCACCAAAGGCACGAGGTGCCTGGAACGGCCTCGAGAGTCTGGTTAATGCTTTACGGGGGGAAGGCTGCTTTAAAAAGCAGAGCCGAGTATTTGTTCCAAAACTGCAGTCATCACTGAGAGCCACACTTAGTGAGTTCAAACCAGGTCGGCTGCCCAGGCAAGAACATGTATTTGATCTACCCTGTCATGGTAAAGGCTGCCTGCAAACTTTGGCAGAGAAAATTATTAATCTTTCAACTCACAGCATATAAGCAATGACTAGTAATATCTATTTTTCTGAGAACTGGAATGCCTTTTGGAACCACCCCAGATTACTTAAGAGAAGTTCCTCTGCATCACCCAAAAGCAGTTCCAAACCTGTCTCTCCCACATTCAATTAAACTTAAAAAAAAAATATTTAAAAATAATGAAAAAAAAAATAAAAAAGGCGGGACCATGGTTCATTCAACAGGCATTTTTCGTCTTGTGCGGAGCCCCAGCAGCTTGCTCAGCTGCACCCCACGGGGACAATAAATATCCATTTTTCAGTAATTCAGTGCTGTGGGTAGCGACTTTTACTTGGAAAGCCAAGTGAGGTTCTAGGCAGAACCTCTGTGGAGGGGAGGGAGGTGGGGGCAGCCATCGCTCCTCGGTGTCTGTCACCTTCTCTTCAAAGGCTGCTGCTTTTCAGCTCAGCTGGGTGTGGGTATCTGAGTTCTCATGTGGCTTTTCATGGCCCTCCACGTTCTGCGTCACAGAGCTGGAAATGCACTGCCCTGTGAGGCCAGCCTGGGAACTTGCACTGCTTTGGGACAAATCAGAACTAAAACAAAGGCTGAGTCATGAGCCTTTTCCAATTCTCTCCTGCTTAGTTTTTTGGGGGGTTGGTTTTTTTGGGTGTTTTTTGTTTTGTTTTGGGTGGTTTTGTTTTTAAAAAAATTTGTTTTACTTTATTGGGTTTTTGTTTGGTTTGGTTTTTGTTTTGTTTGTTTTGGTTTGGGGATTTTGTGGGTTTTTTGGGGTTTTTTTGTTTTTGTTTTTGTTTGGTTTTTTTTTTTTTTTTGGTTGGTTGGTTGGTTTTCAGTTGGTTTTGGGGTTTTTTTGAGCATCTCACTCAATCTTTACATCCATTGTTTTGGCTCCCAGAGGGCTGAAGTGGAGATCCACTCAGTGGATGAACCAGTGGGTATTGAAGGTACTGTAAACCATTTGCTTTTCAGTCTGTCCTGTGCCTTGACCCGAACACTTGTTCTGCATTATTTATCCTCTCCATCTTGCAGCTTGTTCTCTGCCCGCCTACTTTTGCAACTCTTTTCTCCAGACAGAACATATTTAACAGAGCAATGAAGTGACAGTAGCAGTTCAGCTGTGACCATACAGACACCTGACTAGAAGCTTTGATCTCTCAGGTTTCAGAGATCTCTCACTGCACATACAGTACTGGCTTCCATTTAACCCTGAGACAGAAAGAGAAAAACCCGAATTCTGCAGACCAGTATATATTTAAATACACACAGACTTCTAGATCACAAGCTTGACTGTACAAAACCTGTCTCCCAGCATGGGAGTGCGTGTCTCTCCATCTATCAGTAACCATTATTCTGCTGAGCCATGATTACTGCCCCATTGTCTTCCTGCCCCACTTTTATCCATGTTTATGGAGAAAATACAGGTAGGTGCCTTGGAACATACTGGTCAGCTGGATCGCTAAAAAACCCACTTTCACTCCAGCTTTCTCTATGCAGGAAAAACCTTGCAGTCATATTTCCAGGAGATATTTCAGAACAGAATTCCCAATTTCCATTACAGGCTACGCCAAGGCAATGTATAAGAGAACGGGAACTGCTGCAAAACAGTGGAAAAAATTAATCTCATGAACCGTCCTGGAGATTTTTACCTAGAGCCTGCAGTCCCTCCTTTGTGAAATGCGTTTAAAACAACTTGGAGTGGGGCGGGAGAGGGTTATTGAGTTTTCAGCAAAGGGGCACGAACTGAGACCTAAGGGCAGGACGGAGTGCAGGCCAGGCCAAGGGTTACCCAAAGGTGACATCCGCGGTCCCGCTGTCCATGGCCGGGCCCGGTCTGACCGCAGCGCTCCGTGCGCGGCTCCGTGCGCGGGATCAGTGCCGAGGCTGCCGCTCGCCGGGGCGGCAGAACCACGGCACGGCACGGCACGGCACGGCAGAGCAGGGCACGGCACGGCACGGCACGGCACGGCACGGCACGGCACGGCACGGCACGGCAGAGCAGGGCACGGCAGGGCACAGCACGGCACGGCACCAGCCCAGGGCAGGGCAGGGGAACCTCCCGGCCTGGACACTCCTGACACCCCTCCCCGGCCGGATCCCCATCCCTGGGCAGGACAGCATCCCTCAGCAGGACCTGTGCCACCGGGACACCCCCTTTCCCACAGGAACGCCCCTTTTCCCCCCACGGACACCCCCTTTCCCACACGAAAACCCCTTTTCCCACCAAGACATCCAATTTTCCCACCGGGACACCCCCTTTTCCCATCAGGACACCCCTTTTCCCACAGGACACCCCTTTTCCCACACGGACACCCCTTTTCCCACAGGACACCCCCTTTTCCCACAGGACACCCCTTTTCCCACAGGACACCCCCGTGTCGGGGGGGGGGGCTCAGAGGGGGCTGCGCGCGCGCCCGCCCGCGGCCCCGCCATTGGCCCAAAGTAGGTCACGGCCCGCGCCCGCGCGCGCGCGCTCACGTGACGGCCCCGAGCCGCGTGACGGGCGGGCGGGGCCCGGGGCGCCGTGAGGGGCCGGGGTCGTGTCCCCGTCCTTGTGCCGCTGTCCCTGTCCTTCCTTCCCCCGGCCCTTCCCTTCTCCCGGCCCTTCCTCCCCTCACGGACACATCGCCGCCTCCCCCCCGAGCCTCCGGCACCGCGGCCAGCGCTCTGCAGCTCCCGGCGTGCCCGGCTCCCCTCGGCGGCCGCCCCGCCGTGCTCGGGACCCGCCTCTGCCCGTGGCTGCTCGGGGACCCCGCTGCGATGCTCCGGGGCGGTGATCACCGTGTGCGCCTTGGCAGAAGGAGCCCTGGAAAGTATATAACGATTTTTCGACTCTAAAATGGCCTTGTAGATTGTCTTTGCTAAGGAAAATAATCACACTGAAAAAAAAAAAAATCTTACGGTACATTAACCACTGGGTGCTTGGTTTGAAAAGAATCGGATTTTTCATATCACTGATGCCAGTGATGGAAACAACCATGAGCAGAAATATAAATACTGGTTGAGATAATTTTTTTTTTTAAATAGGGGACCTATGAAGATACTTTCAACACAAAAACTAAGCAGCTGCATAGTCTTTCATAAGCCATAAGATAGACATTTTATGGGTGAATGCTAAGCTGAAAACACATGCCAGAAATTGTATTGCAAGTGGAAAATTGAGAAATTCATTATCATTTTAGTATGGTATCATTCATTATCAGTTTAGTATAGTGTAATTAGCTGTGTTTTGTCTTGGTTGGCTTTACCTGGCATGCACCATGTGGGGTAAACCAGTGGTCAAAACAGTATAAAGAAATTAGAGGCCACCTTTGGAAAATTGTAGCAAGTAAAAATCAGTAATTTGTTTGCACAAACAACGTGGTGTCCTGACAGCCTGGAATTTAGGTTAATTGGGATGAAATCTGGCTGTGTAGCATGGCTGGAGTTAAATTACTGTTCCTGTTGTGTGACACTGAAAATAACAGCTCCAGCACCCTGCTCAGGTTCTCTGCTCAGCTTTGCTGGCTGGTCTATAAATCAGGAAATTATTTTGGCTTTCTCATCCAGGAGATTCCCAGCTCCTGTGTGTTGGGAATGCAGGGTCTATAACTGCACACAGTGATCAGAGAGGCTTCCTTTTGTTCTACACTTGCACTGATCTACCTATCATTTACCCCATTCCGTGTCAAGCAGTGAAGGTTTCGTGTCCTTCTGTGGTGTTGAAAATGCTGTTTCTTTCTGTTGAGTTGGATCAATAATCATAAAAACACGGCTGTACTCAAGTTGAGCTTCCACTGGAAACTAGTTACTGGTGTTTCCCAGTATTCCCATTACTTGTACATCTTCTGTTCTGTGTACTCTTCTTTGCTGCTTATCGTATCTCCTAAATGCATCTATTTTTCTTTAGACCACATAGAAGAAACACTCTGTACCACATCTGCATATAGATTGGCAATCACCCTAATCTTTGTGCCACTCATCTGTACCTCTGTAATTAAAGGTTTCCACTAACCACCAGTTTGGCCGTCTGAGGCAATATTGGTACGTGTACAGTCATTTAATAATCCAGGGCTTTTTTCCTTGCTTAGGTGACACAAAATCTCCTGCGCTGCTGCTATCACACCCCTGCTCCAGTGGTGAAGCACGTGGCATCTGTGGCATCCCAAGTTCTCCCGAGCCCTGCTCAGCCATGCCCTGAGTCTGTTCCCGTCTCTTGTCTCTGGTTCTGTGGGGCCTGATGGTCACAATCCCTGGTCTTCATGGTTTTGGTTGTGCCAGTGCAGTTTTATTGATTTGAGTGCACTTTGGACTTTGATCAGTTGCTTGTTTTAGGCAGTTCATTTAGCAAGGCACCTAATAACAGATGATAGAATTATAGAGTTGGAAGGGCCTGACAAGGATCATTGAGTCCAACCCTTGGCCCTGCACAGACACCCCAACAATCCCACCCTGTGCATCCCTGAGAGAATTGTTCAAAGGCTCCAGGAGCTCTTGGGGTCATGCCAGTTTCCTGGGAAGCCTGGGCAGTGCCCAGCACCCTCTGGGGCAAGAACCTTTTCCTGATATCCAGCCTGACCCTCCCTGACACGGCTCCAGCCATTCCCGAGTCCTGTTCCTGCTCACACAGGTAACAGATACAGTAGGTACGCAAGGGGAGAACATAACTGTTCTTCAGGCAGCTTATATTTCTAAATACTGGGCAGTTTATGCACATAACGTATCTTCATTTGCTTCTAGTGAATATTTATGATTATTTATATTTGTTGATGGTTAAAAGCTGACTTTTGAAGAAAAAGTCACAAACACAGATGGCAAAACTTTGCAAAATGCGATCCAAAAGAAAACCCAAACAAGAATAAGGGAGATACAGATGCCCACAGGCACATGAAGGGTGAAGTTACTCTGGGACTAATGCAGTTCTTGCACAGCCTGCATGGGCTGAAGGCCAGAGCAGATGGAAAGTCAACCATGCTTGAGTGCAGATCACGGTGAGTGGGGAGGAAAGTCCCATTTGAGCAAAAACAGGGCCTGGGGGGTCTTAGTAGATGACAAGTTGACCATGGGCTGGCAATGTGCCCTGGGGCCAGGAGGGCAGTGGGATCCTGGGGTGCATTAGGAAGAGTGGGACCTCTCCCTCTACTCGATCCTGAGGAGGTTCATCTGCAGTGTTGTGTCTCATCCTGGGTTGCTGAGGACAGGAGAGAAAAGAGCTGCTGGAGAGGGTCCAGCAGAGGCCACAAAGATGGTTTGGGGTCTGGAGCATCTCTTACAAGAAGAGTCTGATTGGAGCTGGGCCTCCTTGGTCTGGAGAAGCCTGAGAGGAGATCTCATCAGTGTATGTAAGTATCTCCAAGGCAAGTGCCAGGAGGATGGGTCCAGACTCTTCTTGGTGGCGCCCAGTGACACAATGAGGAAAAATGGCCATAAACTAAAACACAAAATGTTCCACCTGAACGTGAGGAAAAGCTTCTTTTCATGGAGGCTGGAAGAGCCGTGGAACAGCTGCTCGGGGAGGCTGTGGATTCTCTGGAGATGTTCCAAACGCACCCTGGACACTGCCGCGGGTGACCCTGCCTGGCAGGGCGGTGGGACTGGGGGATCCCTTCCAGCCCGAAGGATTCTGTGAGATGGTGACAGCCCTGCTCGTGCTGGTGACAGCCCTGTCACCGCAGGGTGACACCTGGAAGAGAGGCAGGGGGAGCTCGGTGGGTGCCCCGAGTCACGGGCGGGACCCCCGCGCGCCGTGCCCGCAGCCCGGACCCCTCAGACCGCGGCAGCGCCGGGTGCCGCTGCCCCGGGGGAGCCCGGAGCGGGGCCAGCCGTTCGGGCTCATTAGCGCTCATTAGCATCCATTAGCGCAGTGCTCCCGGTTCGGGGGTTCGGGGGTTCGGGGGTTCGGGGGTTCGGGGCGGCTGGCCCGGGCCGCCCCCCCCCCCTCAGCGAGCGGCCGCGCGCGTGCCGGGGCGGGGCGCGGGGGGGGCGTGGCCGGGGCCGGGGCGGGGCGGGGCCGGCGCGCCAATGGCGGGGCCGCTCTCGGGCGTGACGTCAGCGGCGGCGGCGGCTGCACGTGGGCGCGGGGCGGGCGGGCGCAGAGCGGCGCAGAGCGGGCGGCGGGAGCGGCGGCGGCGGCGGAGCAGCTGCGCGGCGGAGGGGCCTGACCCGCGCCCGGTCCGCGCCTGTCCCGCGGCCACAGCGCCCCTCGCCACCGGCGCTCGGCCCGGCCCCGCGCCCGGCTCACCCGCGCCGCGACAGCGGCTACAGCAAGGGGGAAGGAACCGCTCGCCGCGCAGCTGCCCCCTCCCCGCCGCCGCGGGCAGCCCCCACCGACCATGTCGCGGCCGCTCCCGCTGAACCCCCCGTTCCTGCCGCCCACCTATGGCGTGCTGAAGTCCCTGCTGGAAAACCCGCTCAAGCTGCCGCTCGCTCACGAAGACGGTGAGGTTTCTGCGGGACCCCCCGCTGTCACTCGGAGCCCCGGCGTGGCTTTCCCTTTTCCCCTTTTCCCCTTTCCCCCGCCCCGAGCGCTCGGCCGGCGATGGAGCCCCGGGACCGCTGCTCGGGGCGCTCCGCGGGAGCGGCGGCCGCCCCGGCTCCATCTAACGGGACGCGCCCGGCGCTCCCTCGCTGTCCCGGTGGATGAACGCCAAGGGCGCTCGGTGCCTCGGGCACGGGGGCCGGGATCACCATCCCAGGCCCCACACACACCGCTCCCGGCCCCGGGGGCCCGGTCCCCGGGAAGCGGAGCAGCTCGGGCATGCCCGCCCCGCGGTGGAGCGCGCTCGGAAAGCGCAGAGCCAGGGAAGGTCTCGCAGGTCCGTGTCCGCGGCTCTCCGAGTCCCACTGCCAAAACACGCGTGGGATTTCACCGGGGCTGTTGGATGAGCTTAAAAATAAAATGCTGCGAAGGCTTGGTAGCTGACAGGAAGCTTTAGGATTTCAGACTGTTGCAGATTTTCTAGAGAAATCAGGCGTTTCCCTTACAGAGCGTGCATTGAAATCGCTGGGGGCTGTAGAGCCTTAGTTAAGCTTTTTTTTTTTTTTTTTTTTTTTTTTCTGCACATCAAAACTGTGTTCTGTCAGCCTTTGTCACTGTATATTAGTAACATTTAGAAGTGCAGAATTTGAGGACTATTTTGCTTGTGCTAGGAGTAGCAAGATTGAGACCTTAGTTTAGACGAATGACAGGATCCCAGGGATTTTAGGCTAAGACTGTTCCTTTTCAACAGAATATATCAATAGCTTCCAGTTTGCTGGAATACTTAAATGTTCACTTTTAAGTCTGTTGAGTACTTTTTAATGCTAACGTTCAAAGCTGTGCTTGGAGTGGAACTGTTAACTAAAAACAAAGGGCAGTCTCAAAATGTGGTTGGTTCCCACAAAGGTGCTCAGTGACACGACCCCTCAATTCTCTTCCCAGTAGAGTGAGTCAAAGGAATTATTTTTTTGAAGGGAGTATTAATTTCTTACAGAGTACAGCAGAAATAATGGAAGTAGTAGTAGTTAATATTTTAATTACTGAATTCTTACATGTTTGTTATGTGTTTTTGTTTAAGCATTCGGTAAAGAAAAAGACAAAGAGAAGAAGTTAGATGATGACAGCACTGGTACCACAGTCCCTCAGTCAGCTTTCTTGGGTCCAACATTGTGGGACAAGACACTGCCATATGATGGAGACACTTTCCAGTTGGAATACATGGACCTGGAAGAATTCCTCTCAGAAAATGGCATTCCACCCAGCCCAAACCAGCATGAGCCTAGCCCACACCAGTCAGGTCTCCAGCAAGCTACCTCAGCATCACCTTCTGTCATGGACCTCAGCAGCAGGGCTTCTACTTCAGTCCATCCAGGCATGGTGTCGCAGAACTGCATGCAGAGCCCAGTCAGACCAGGTAAATCTGCCCTTACAGCCTCCCTATGGAATTTGGCATGAACCCCTCCTCCCCACTGTAAATCACTGCTTCTCCCTGTGCAGCTGACAGGCAGCTTAGAGCCCAGAGGATTCCAGATAAAAACAATAGCTCCAGTTATCACTAAGCTGCTCCACCAGGATTTCTGTTTAAATTATTGAAGGAAAGCTCTGAGAATTCCATGGAAACTTGGCTATCTTAGTTGGTGTCTTAGCAAGTAAAAAGGCCACAGACAGAATGGCATAGATGCCACAGTGTTAAAAGAGCAGGAAAAAGGACTGTGAGAGAGAGAGTATTTCTTCAGCCAATATTTGATGTGAGAACACAGGAGTGGGCAGTTATTCTGGAGTTAAAGGTTAATGCTTCTTACTTGAAATTTTGGCCATAATCTTACTCTCTACTGAGCAAAGTAAAATTTGCCACAGGAACTGAGTTTTGGAACAACATTATAATCTTGCTTAAATTGGCATAAACTGAGTGCACTCTGACCTGAGTTCATAACTTGCATCTGTAGTCACCTTACGCTTAAGAAAACACGGTGGAGTCCAAGGCCTGGTTGTAATGCACAATTCCAGCCTGTCTGATGTCAGTGGAAGTCTTTTATTATTTTATTAGCACTTGAGATCATCCCTTTAGAGACACCGGTTCGAATCCAGAGTAACTCCTCTGGCTTGACACCAGCATGGCTGAGATCATGGGCAGTGGAAGAGTGTCAGCATTGAAGTTTGGGAAACATGGAGCTTTGCCTTTTTCCTTACAAAAAAAAAATACAGAGAGTGACTTATTTATTGTGCTCTTCTGCTCACATGAGGTGTGCTCTTGGCAGCAGGAAACCACTCCTCTCCCTTCTGCTTGATCGTTTGCCATGCTCAGTGTGCGAAGTCATTGTCAGAATCATCTGATAAGGAGGCAAAATAAACAAATAGAGAGGCAAAAGTTGTGGAGCAGGATGAAATAGAAATGTCTTAAAAGTCTGCAATGTTCCTGTCTAGTTAAAAAGGAATAAAATATCCCCAAAGCTCCCCAAACCTGTCAGCATACTCCTTGGCCCCCCCATCAGAACTGTGTGTTTTGTCATGGATTTCATTTACTTACTTTTACTTTGTGTGGATTTGACTTTGCTTGTGTTTCACTTTCAAGGCTTTTCATGGTTAACTAATAACTTACAAGGGTGTCCAAAGTTAAAATATATTTGGAGTAGGCAAGAGCAGAACATGAAACCTGTTGCTTTTTCTGAGCCAGCTTTAAAAATAGTGCATATATGCTACACTGTTTTCTGTCACTTGTGCACACACAAAATTAAAAGCAGATAACCTGTCCCCATTCTCTCCTTTTTTAGAGGAGCCTGGTAGTGAGCCAGGCTTTTAATGATCATCTGTCAGAATTTATTTGCAATCAGCTATCTGTGTGACTTTTCAACTCATTGATTTTTTTTTCAGTTTTTCCTGAGCCCTTTGCAGCTCATGGTTACAAACTTAACTCAGTGCACTTTTTTACTGTTGTAAAGGACATTATGTCTCTTGGGATAGGATAAAACATCTAAATTTGCAGGTATTTTTTCCAACACCATCTTGCTTTAACAAGAATAGATTTTTTTGTTAAATGTTGTGGTGTTTTTTTTTTTTTTTTTTTTTTTTTTTAAGGGAGCTCATTTCACTTCTTAAATATTTTCTTGTCACCCATTACAAATAGGAAGTGTGGCTTCATTAACAGTAGTCTGGTTTAACATCAGATTGTTGGAATTTTTATGTGCTGTCATGTGAAAACCTTTCTTTGACAATCGGTACTGAAGAGAAGCCCATCTCACAGTTTAGCATTTGAGCAAGTTTGAGAATATAGGAGCATATATTTTTTCTGAAATTTAGTAAAAATGAGCATTTAAGATTTATCATAAAAGGGCCAAGGCAAATGTGCTGCTTTGGAATAGGGAGGTAAATATTAAAATCATTGTAATGGAGCCTGTTGCTTAATATATCTTAAAACATTTAAAATAGATTTTTTTTTTTGTCACATAAAGGAAGGTTTTTAGTTGGTGTGAGCTATCATTGTGTTGTGATTTGTGTTACTGTAATAAAGCAAAGAATAAGTCATAGGAAGTATACAGTTTCTATACAGACTAATTCCACGTGATCCTACACTACTTCTAGGAAAACTGCATGTTTTGGGTGAAAACTGTATGTTTTAGGTGATAATTCTAAAAATATTTCACTGGTGTGTTTTCTGACTCTTGCTTTGCCATGGGAGCCCTGTTAGAGTGTGTGTGGGCAGAGGAAGGGTCTGTCCCTCCCTGGAGGGCTCTGGGGTTTGGTGTGGGGTGCAGGTGTCCCAGCACCCTGTCCCTCTCTGGAGGGCTCTGGGGTTTGGTGTGGGGTGCAGGGCAGGTGTCCCAGCACCCTGTCCCTCCCTGGAGGGCTCTGGGGTTTGGTGTGGGGTTTGCAGGTGTCCCAGCGCCCTGTCCCTGTCTGGAGGGCTCTGGGGTTTGGTGTGGGGTGCAGGTGTCCCAGCACCCTGTCCCTCCCTGGAGGGCTCTGGGGTTTGGTGTGGGGTTTGCAGGTGTCCCAGCACCCTGTCCCTGTCCGGGGACGTTCCCGCACGTGGAGCCCCGGCTGTGACGCTGGGACTTGGGGATCCACCCTGCCAGGGATGGCACAGCAGCGTGGGGAGATTTAATTCTGTGCATGTGTTCCAGCACAAGCCTCATCTGTCTGTAGGAGTGAGTGGTGTTGCCCAAACGTGTTTTGTGCCTTGGCTGGAAGAGATCAGGAGATCAGCACTGGCACTCCCCGAGTGTCATCACACTCAGCAAAGCTGTGCTTGACCCTGACTGTGGACGTGACATTACCAAAATCCTCACTGATTTTCTTTCTCCCTGCTCAAAAATGTAATGGCAACCTAAAGGATTCTGTATTTCCAGCTCAGATTGCCTGGTCAATGGAAAGATGTTTAGGCTCATCAGTTTATCGTCTGCAAAGAATAAAGTGAGCACCCACTTCCTATACATTTCTGCTCAGGGAATGTAGGTACAGAAATTTCTGGCTTTGTTTTGATTAGGGACACCGGGTAATCTGAAACCGTGTATTTATCTTTAATAGTGCTGATTTTCTTACAGTATTTTGATTTATTTTTAGCATTGCAGACCAACATCCATTGCAATGTTTAGATGCATTTAAAACTTCTGTTTTGTCTTGTTATTGCATGCTGGTAGGTGGGTTGAAATCTGTGGTCTCTTCTGAAAAAGGTTTTCAGATTTTTATGAAGCTTTCAAAGTAACCCATTACTGCAAACACACTTTGTGGTTCTTCATGTAGTCTTTCATAAATCTCCATTTAAATGCAGAGTCCTTAAGGAAATTTGGAGTAATTTTTAGCTGTTTGTATGTAAAGGGAGGGTGTATATTTTGCAGGTAGCTATTTGGTTTTTGCTTTTCACCTGGCTCTTTCCCCCATGTAGCCCTGATGGAGGTGGTTGGGGCAGGTACTATAAAGGGTTTGAAAGGTGTGAATTTAGAGAAGCATCAGCTAGATCTGGTGGAGAATCCTAACTAGAAGGTTTTGGGGATTTTGTGGTTTAGATCTGAATTTTCTGTTTGTCACCAAAAAGCCCTGGATGTGGGGCTGTGTCACAAGGATGCTGCTGGCACAGTAATAAGCAGGAGTTGTTTCTGCCTTGCTCCAGAGGAGAACAGGGCTGTTGGGGGCTCTGAGAGAGCTCCCTCTTTCTTTGTGTTCTCTGATGGTGGTTTTCTGTCTGTGTTGCCTGCATGGCTGGGTGCTTTAGACTACTTGCCAAGGATTATTTAAGGAAAGAAAAAAAAATTAAAAACAAGCTTTATAATCCACTGCAGACATGTACCTACATGCAATATCTGTAAGTCTTCACTTAAATGTAAATTAGAGGCTCATTAATCAAAAAGCTGAGAATTGTTTCTATGTGAAGTGCACTTACACCTCCCTCCCCCCAAAGATTTTTATGAAATGCTGTGGTTTATTTGCTGGGTGCAGATATTCTGTCTAGAGCACAGTATCCATTACCTCCGGCTTCTTGCACAGGCACTGAGCTGCAGTGACTGACAGCAGCACCGCCGGGTGGGTTTTGGTGTTTTTTGGAGCTGGTGTTTGTGCCAGGCGCTGCAGCCAGCAGGGAGAGAGAGGCTTGTTCTTGCTGCATGCAGCTGGTGTGGGGTGAGGAGTGCCGGGCAGCCCCGAAGGGTGTGTGTGCAGCACTGCCTTTATTGCAGCCTCCCTTCCCCTGCGCTCCTGAACGTGATCTCCTCCTCCAGTGCCGCTTGGCACAGCGCAGGGCAGCATTCCCAGCTGCCAGCCTGCGCGTGGAATCCTCTCCTGAGCTTTAATCACTGTTTACAAGCCGTCCCCGGCTGTTGCAGGAACCCCTTCTCTCCCAGAGGCCGAAGCTCTCCGCGGGAAGGGATCTCCTGACCTCTGGCCTCCCACGTGCGGGTGGGAAGGAGCAGCTCCAGCATGGCCACGCTGGGAGCAGGAGCTGCTGTTCACATTGAGCCTCACGTGCGGCTGGGGCTGCTGCAGGACCGTGTGCTGCAGGCACGTGTCCCTGCCCTGTGCAGCCCAGTTCAGCCCAGCTCCGCTCCTGCCACCGCCAGCACGGGCCTGAACCGCGCCAGGATGGAGAACCGCGCCAGGATGGAGAACCGTGCCAGGCTGGAGAACCGTGCCGAGATGTAGAACCGCACCGGGATGGGGAACCGCGCCGGGATGGAGAACCGCGCCAGGATGGAGAACCGTGCTGGGCTGGAGAACCGTGCCAGGCGGGAGAACCGCGCCGGGATGGAGAACCGCGCCAGGCTGGAGAACTGTGCCAGGATGGAGAACCGCACCGGGCTGGAGAACCGCGCTGGGCGGGAGAACCGTGCCAGGATGGAGAACCACACCAGGATGGGGAACCGTGCCGGGCTGGAGAACCGTGCCGGGATGGAGAACCGTGCCGGGATGGAGAACCGCGCCAGGCTGGAGAACTGTGCCAGGATGGAGAACCGCACCGGGCTGGAGAACCGCGCTGGGCGGGAGAACCGCGCCAGGATGGAGAACCACACCAGGATGGGGAACCGCGCCGGGCGGGAGAACCGTGCCGGGCTGGGGAACCGCGCCGGGCGGGAGAACCACACCAGGATGGGGAACCGCGCCTGGTTGGAGAACCACACCGCGCCGGAGAACCACACCAGGATGGGGAACTGTGCCCTGCTCCGCTGCCAAGGAAGCGCAGTCCGCCGGCAGACCTCGCAAAACTGCGCTCTGCATCAAAGAAAGATGCAAAATCCATCCAGGCAAATATTAAAAATAGCCTGTCACATGGGAACGGGGAGGGGGAAAAGTGCTGAACGCACAGGCTTGTTAATGCTGGAAGCAAGAACACTGTGTCTCCTTCAAGAGAGCTGATTTTAATATTCACAGTTAAATGTTGGTTATTGGTTAAATAATTGCTTGACTGCATGAAAGAACTTGAAGTTAGTTCGGAGCTGAAACAGTAAACAGCATGAAATAATCTCGGGTGTTAGGCTGTGCAGCCTCCTTGTGCAAGGAAGTGCTATCCAGGTTTAGGAAGAGAGCACAGGGAATACCTAGGATTTGGAAGGGTTTTTTTTTTGTCGTCGTAAAGATACTTCAAGGATGTCTCGAGTGTCAAGCTTACTTAGGAAGGTACAATGTATTTTTCAGAGCTTTGCTTCCCATCTCAAAGTGCATTGCAGAGTGATTGGTTCTCAGTGCAGTGATTTGATTTTTTTGAGGAGCGAGTACACCCCGAAGTCTTTCATAAAGCAATATATTATTGTCAAGAGACAAGACCTCATCAGGAGATGTATACAAAGACACCACTATTATCTGATTAGATGAAGCTACTAGGAAACACATTAAATTGTTCAATCTCTACATATTTTTATGACAGCAAATTGGCAATCGTGGAAGCTGCAGTGGCCAGATTCTGCCAATTAATCTCAGCAATAAGTACTTTGCTCCTCATGTGGTCTCCCTGATTTCTCTATTGCCCAGCAGGTAGGCAGCTTGTTGACTGCTCTCCATCACCTCCCAGGTGGAGCAGCAAAATGTCACCATTCATTCTCTTGTCATTCATCTTTCTGGAATTTTTTTAAGGGGGGGTAACAGCTCTCAGTGGCCAGTGGAGTTTTCACAAGATAAAGGACTTGTTCACCCTCAGTAAAAATGACTTTAGTGCATTATGAAATCGTTTGGTTGCCTGGCAGTACGCTATGGAGCTGTTTAGTATTTATATCACACAAAACTTGAGCACTGGTTTCTTTTTTTTTCTTTTGTTTAGTCTTCCTTTCATAACAAATAAAATATATTTTCAATATTTTGTCTGAATTTCACAGAAGACTGGTGATCAGAAAAAAATATTTCAGCTAAGTTATTTTCAAGAAAAACTGTGGGTTGATCTTAAGTAGATAATGAAAGCTCTGTAAGAAACCATTTACTTAAACCTCACATCTATTCCACCTAATGGACTAAGTTGCATATAATCACTTGGTATAGAAAATGAGTGTAAAATGCACAACTGTGTCAAAATGACTTTATGGCAAATTGGGTTTTTTGTAGCTTGAATAATTTTTTTTTTTTTAATGAACAAATGGTGATAAAGAAGCTCTCTGTTTATCACAAAGCTGAATTTAGTCCTGAGAGTTGAGAGCCGCAGTGTGGAGAGCTAACACAGGTGGGTAAGACAGCGTGTGTTGCAATGTTTCTTTTTTTCCTTTTTTTTTTTCTTTTATTCTGGTTCTCTTCACAGCACTTCAGCTTTGCATGACTGAGGTGCTATCCATCAAGTTTTAAACAGATGCAAAATATTGTTTAGCCTCTCACATTTCTGACACAATTCTGCTTCCCCATCCCATTATCTCCATGAAGTTTTGCCAGGGCTAAATTTGGGCTGGATTTTTGTTGTGCACCCTCCAACACCATTGCTTAGTCCTCTGATGTGGGAAGCTCTTGCTTCAGGGTTCTCTCCTCAGCTTGGAGAGAAACAGCCCTAGCTCTTCATCCCACTGGCATTATCCTCTTGTTCATATTACTTGCAATTTAATGAAAACAGGCACTGAGCATCTTGGAGCTCTTTGTTTTGGTGTATGGCTGTTGTAGGAGGAAATAAAAAAAATCCAAATTGCATTAGGGTTCTAGGAAACCCAGCTCCTTGTTAACTGGAACAAAAATGTAGATCACTACTCAAAACAGGAACCTGCAGATGGAGCATTAGTATGTGTTTCCTGCAAGCAGAAGCTACAGTGAACTGGTGCAATAACACACCTGTAACAAATGTCAGCCTTAAATATGTACTCGTAAAGCAGAGAGGCAAAAACACAGTTTGGCAAGGATTTGTTGAAGATGGAGAATGGTTTAAAAAAAAGCATTCTTTTCCAATTAGCCTTAGGGAGCTCAGCTTGCTGTAAATTCTTTGTTCTGGAACATGGCTATGGACAATAGGTCAAAGTTTAAGTAATTCATTACAGAACTGGTTGGTTCTCCTGAATTTAATAAACATATGAATGAGCGGGGTTCTCTGTGCACAGCAAGATCAATTAATTTGTGTGGCACTGATTGGATCCTAAGTTTTATTTAAAACACTTGCAAGGCCTTACTCCTTATTTAATGCCTGTGTGGCCACTGGTGCCTTTGAGGTGAGCTGGTCATGCAGCACTCACGGTACAGGTGACAGTGCTTCAACAGAAACTGAATGTGGGGAAGAAGAAAACTGTGAATTGCGTTTGGAAAAAATGGACGAACAGTAATGTGAAACTTAAAAGCACAAAATACTGCAGAAATGCAGTTAATGGAGCAATCAATGCTTTTAGGAGAGCAAGGTTATTGAAATAACAGCACCAAACCTTCTTGTAGAAGAGCACATTGCGCAAGGCTGCAGAACAAAGCACAGGATCAAGGCTGGTGCTGAAGCAGAGATGACTTAAAACAATTCAGTCATTTTTACCGACTCACCATTACAACATTGGGAAATTTGTCTTATTCCACCAAAAGATCTGTTTAAAAAAACCAGCTGTGTTCTTGCCTTAGTAATTCTTATTAAGTAGGAACTAAGCACTCAAACCCAAATCTTCTTCCTCATCACAGCAGAGAGGGTGAAACTGAATTTGAAGGGCCCTGCAGCAATCAGCCCTCAACTGCTGCCTCTGTTTGTGCTGCACAGTGGAAATATGGATGTTGGTGACGTCTGCAGTCCCTGCAGCTGGGGCACTGGCCCTTCTAGGCACATAACTCCTGCAGCATTTGCTTGCTGTGAGAGATGAGCGTTGGGGTATTTTATTTTTGTTGTCTTTTTTCTATGAAAACAAACCAAAGCTGGTCATGTTAGGAGTGTATGGCCTCTTGCCTGTTCCTGCTTGCTGGCTTTTGATTATATTGGCAGATTCTAACCAAATGAATCAAGAAAGTTGTGATTTTGAAGAATTGATGACAGTCCTAAAATTTCATTAAAATAAATGAGTGGATGTATGAGTGGATATAGGATGGGAATGTGTTGCTGAGCAGGAAGAGTAATGCAAATGTGCATTTTCTAGATCAGAAAGGGTAAATAAGACCTTCAAAATGCTTGATCGGTGTGAAATGCTTCTAGAAAAGCTGACACCCTTTTAGACACCATGAGATGTCAGTTCACTTTGAGAAAAGAATCTGCAAGAAACCAAATTTAATTGGTTTAGTGTGTGTTGGAGGGAGGGAGTCAAACTTTTTCTGCCATTCTTCTTCCTTGGAACTCCTCAGGTTCTGTGATTAGATGAGACCCTGGGGTTTCATTTATAAAGAGAATGAGCTGTAAGGTTTGTAAGCAAGATCTTGAAAGTTCTGATCCCGGCAGTGGAATGGTCTTGATCCTCTCTGAAGCCAAGCACGGTTATTGTACTGAAAGAATTTCTCAGCTTTATGCATCCTTGCTGTATCCTTCTCCTTTTGTGCAGCAGAGTCACCCCAGCTCTGCTGCCTCATTTGGAACTACCTTGCAGTGATCTAAGTTCAGATTTGATGGCTTTTATCACAATTATTGCAGTGTCACATGTGTGTGTGCATCCTGCCACTCATCCCACACTGGACACGGAGCTGCCTGGCTCTGATCTGGGAGATTTCCCACCCTGCCACCAGGGTCTGGGCTGCAGCGAGGTCAGGAGTCAGAGAAGGAGGAGAGGCGAGTGAGAGTGGGATAAAAATGTTGAGGGATCAAAGAGGAAACATAAGTCGTGGCAGGGTATGTGCGCTGGGAGGAGGGCTGCGGGAGCACAAGTGAGGAGGAAGATTTGTTTTGCTATTGGCTTTTCAAAGTTGTGCAATTTTAAGAATTGGATTAACCTGATATGACTTCGTTTTTCTGCCAGATTAGATATGTTGAGTTTCTTGGCATTGTGAATTGTACAGTACATTTTGTGCTGTAAAATATGGGTGTGTCGGGATAGAGCTGTAGTGACACAAGCCACTCTCGGTGTAATGCAGCACTGCTGGGTGGACTTCCCTGCTCTCTCTTGCCCAACACATCCTTGGTAGGGCATTTACAAACCTGAGAGAACCTCTCTGTGTCCCTACATTCTGTTTTCAGCACAGCATAAAGACATTTTAGTACCTTACCTGAGCTCTAAGAATTTGTTTGGTCTGGCTGTGGCATATGCAATATTAAAGGTCTCTAAAAAAGAAAAAAAACTGTTTGAAAATACACTTAAGAGTTTCTTTCTGCTTCCTCAGGATTAAATTGGGGAAAGTTTATTGGAAAATGCTGCATTTTCTGCATTTTTTTTTTGTCTGCCTTTTTTCCCCCAAAGAGTGAAAAAGCAGATACAGATCTGAAATAACTGCAAGTGCTGAGCTCACTGTTGTTTGAAGTATACCACAGCAGCATATCAATGTCAAAGTAAAATTTTCACAGTAGTACATGTTTGCCCAATGGTTTTGGTGTTTTGTTTTTGATGGTGCGTTCATCCTGAGATAATTTGATTTGGTGTATCCTTTTTATACACTGGGCTTGCCCTGTGAGACAGCCCAATTCTCTCTGCTTATTGCTAAGTGAGGGTGGAGTACTAAAGAATCACAATTCTGTCCAGCTGGGTGATCACTGCTCTGATTAATAAAGAGCGTTGAAGACTTTGGGAAGTGAAACTACGTATGCCTTGGAGCACTGGTGTTTAATTCCTACTCTGGTTTTCCAGACTTTTCCAGGGACTTGAGCCACCCAAGCAGGTCAGTCACGGGGGACTGACCATAGCATGGCCTTTGTCAGAGCCTGGAGCCTGCCCTCTGTGTCAAGAGCTGTGCCCTGAAAACTGAGGAGTTATGGTTCTGCCTGTGGTGAAGATTGATTCTCTTGGAAGAGCATAAATAACAGATCAGGTTAATAAATCACATATCTAGACTGTGTCATGCTCCTCAGCCCTGTGTTGTTAATGTGTGTTACTCTACTAACTCACAAAGGCAAAAAGCCACAGGGCTTTTTTTTGCTCACCAGGTGAAGGTGTTTCTAGAGTGGTAGAACATTCTTTGAATTGTTTCTGGAGTGATAGAACATTTCTGAGAGCAACACCAGTTGAACAAAGCAGAGCAGGAAGCTGACCTCGTGAGCACCTGCATCAGTCAACTCTATATTACGTGAGAGAATTAGGGAAGAGTGCAGCATACTTAAAGTTAACCTGCAGATCTGCCTTCTGAGGAGGTTAAAGCACAAGCCCTCAGTAACACATGTGGGACAGCTGTGGTTTGGGGATCTGCTTGGAGCCTTGCCTGTGGGTGCCTTGGCACTTACAAGATCAGGGCATGGACTGTCCAGGCTGCAAGGCCTGATGCTGATCCATCCATAATCACATGGCTGCCCTCAGAAGGGCTGATCTTGCAGCTGGACCATGCTCATCACCAGCTCTAAGAAGCACTTTTCCAGAGTCTCTTACCTGCTCAATTTTCTCAGTGCGACACGGTTGATGTCATTGTTGAAAACTGTGGTAGTCTCTGTCTGGAAGCTGTTCTGAACACGTGAAAAGGAGTCATTAGCCAAGGAGAAGGAAAGAGCTGGAAGTGTAATTGTCAACTCGTGTGCGTCTCTGATTTCACCAGGTGCTGCACGTGTCTGGTTTATCAATTTATTTCTGTTAGAAAGTAAACAAATCTCACTTTTCTTACTTACTCTGGTGACTGCTTGAGCCAAGTTGCTCTTATCTGCAGCAGGGATGTACTTCTGAAAGCTTATGTTTGGGGGCTTTTCTTTCTGCATGCACATGTAATCTGCGCTCAGGGATCATGTGCAGCTCTGACACTGGCCAGGGATGCTGTTTGTCTGTCCCTAAGTCATTTACTTAAAAACATTATTATCTCTACTATCAGAATATAGTACCTGATCATAGGGACAGCTGTTACCTCCTTGTTTTTCAGGTTGAATCCTTTGGCCAAATTCTGTCTCACTTGATGGGATGTGCACCATCCATCCCGGGCCACATCCTGGCAGACCTGAGCACCTCTGAGTCTCCTCAGTGTGGGCTTAAAACCACTCAGCATTTTGCATGTTTGAAACACTGATGGGTAACTCTCAATCCTATCCCAACAATGAATTTCCAGTGCCTTTTGCAGAGCGGGTTCTCTGCGGATGTGAATCCTTGCAGGAGCTGGTGGTGTGTAACTCCAGTGGAGATCCAGCTGGACGCCTGGGAGCCCAGTTAACACCTCATTAAAATCCACCACTGGCAGCCCAAACCTTTGAGCAAACTCCTCAAGTAATTTTTTCTGCTGCCCTTCAGCCCGTGGCTGGTTGTTTTCCACTTTCTCACGTTTCCCCAAGCTGCTGGTGTGTACAGTCTGAAGATCACATTTACCCAACACAAGGAAATCAGCTTGGCCCGACGGCTTCTCCATCACGTGGCTGCGAATGTGTTCACTCTGTTCTGCCAGATTATGGCTGGCTGAGCAAAATACAGTGAAGCTCTGGGCTGCTGGCCAAGCTTTTATTTCAGTTTGGAGCTTACAGCCACATATTTGCTCTTTGGCAGGACATCCACTGGGGTATATTTGGATAGTAATCTAGCATTGTTTTGCTGCTTTTTTCTTATTTTATTTTTTTTTAATGCACACAGATAGTATAATCCCAACACTTTGTCCAGTCTGTATGAGATTTCTCAGTGTGCACTGTTATGTGTGTGCACTCAGAACTTGTAGCTGTGACCTTTGATAACTATAAGTCAAAGCAATTAACTTTCTTTTATTGAAAAATGCTGGATGTCCTACTCTTTTCCCCCCTCTGTGCTGATAACAGAGCTGTGTTGTTACTCTTTCCAAGATCAAAAGCTTCACTAGGGTTTGATTGAAGTCCAATTATGGAAGGAAGTAACTGTGCTGGAGCCCTGAAAATAGCAGTAATTGTTAAAATAATAAAGTGTGTCCTTGTGTGTCTTTATAATATTTAAAACTTCTTTTGGGGTGGAAGGGGGTGGCTTTCCTCTAGCTTTAAAATGAAAATATTCGCAAATGTCCTGGGAAAATAGGAGTGTGCTGTTAGAAGATTTTTTTCCTCTGGATTTCTTCCTTCAGTTCTGTTCTCCCCCCAAGCTGCCTTCCTCAGAAGCTGTTTGCATGCAGCCTGAGTCATGTAGGAAAATAAAGCTGGATTTGATTTTTAACTGTATGGGAAGCTTTGAGTTTAGCGGGGGGATAAAGGCTTTATGATGCAAGCTCCTTTATTTCTCTGTGAAACAAAAATGGGCTTTTCAAAATGCAGCGTGTTTTGGAAAGTTGGCTCTGGGTTTGAAACCCCAACATCTCCAAGGGCATCCTTGTATGAAAAAGTAGTACAAAAAGACATAATGCTTGGGGAAGGGGTAAAACATGAGGGGAAGGGGTAAAACATGAGGACAAGGGGCAATGTTTGAGGGGCAGTTCCTGGCATCTTCCAAAGGGACACTGCTCCTCCAGTGTGTGTGGAGGGGTTTGGTTGGTTTGGTTTAGATGGATGGTATTAAGCCTTGAATTGTGAGGTTTTGGTTACTTTATCAAAAACTTTGAGCTGTGTCTGAACAGGTCAACATTGGCAAAGCTGAAGTAGATATAGATTTCCCCAAATCTATACGTTGTTGTTTAGGATAGAAATATATTTTTGCTTCCTCTCAGTCTCTCCTGCATGCTCAGAACAGAGGGAATCTGGGAGGAAGGCCAGTGGTGAGGCTCTCATCTGGAGTCACCTGGCAGAGCTTCAGCAAGGGAGACCTTTGGGTCTTGATCTTAAAACCCAGCATGTCCAAATGCCTATTTGCCAGCTGTAGTGTTGAGTTAATGGAAACACTGATGTGAATAAACAGCAATGAAGATGATAATATGTACAGTGATTGCTGTAGGGGCTGCTTTGGTGATTGTACAGCTGGGACTGGTTTGAAGTTACAAGATTTTACCAGGGTTTGGTTCTGTTTGTTTTTGGTTTTTTTAACTCACGTGGCTTGCACACACATCGGATACAGGTAGGACAAGATAATCCTTATGTGAAAATCAATCCTTGCATACTTTTATTTCAGCCAGCTGGACTCAAAATCACTAAGTACTTGAATAAAATCTTTGCATCATAGATAAATGGTATCAAGTAATATGCCCAGAGGATTGTACAGAGCAGGACTAGAATTTTCTTGGCTCCTTAAATTCTTAGGACAGAACCTGTTAATTTATCCTTTTGAATTTTATTTTTGCACTCTCTGCACTGCAGTAGAAATTACTTAGTCCTTTTTTTCTTTTAAACTCATCTCTTTATTCTGACTGTTAGACAGCTTTATGTATATACCATCTATAAAATACTCTGCCTTTTCAGCTCCCTGCTCTTACTGGGTTTGGATGGATCTTTGGAATACAAACTGCTTCATTGCCTTCTGGAAATTTTTATTTATCAAAAGCCTTAGCAAGGGGTGCCCTGTTGGTGTTTATCCAGTTGGCAGCTTGAGCCACTCTCAGGAACAGCCCTGGCTGATCTCGAGGAGCTGCTGAAACTCATCAAGCAGGTTCCTGCTCACCAATTATCCAGTTAAGTGGAAAGAGGAAAGGTGTTTCTCTTGCTTGTTTTTTTCTTTGCTAAGTTTAACCTGTTCTTCCCCAACCAAGCCTGAGTAGTTGTGGGTGTGTGACGTGGCAATAGCAGCAGGGAGAGTTGGGGGGAGAGGGGCAGAGGGGATTTCTTGCACACTAAAAACACACCAGGATTGCATCCCTCAGCTGGGACAGACAGACAGCTTCCAGCATAAATCTGCAGCGTTCTGATTCTTAGCTGAGTCCTACCCAGCATACCTCAACCAGCGTTTTGTCCACATTTTAACATAGTCTTAGGAAAAGAAAAGAAATTTCCCCCTCCAACCCAACCTCTCCTTACTTCAAAGCCAATAATGAATGTTTCATCGCTGCCAGAACAAATTTGTTGATTCCCAAACACTCCTACTGTGTCTTGGTTGGAAGGCTTAAATTGCTTGCATAATAAGTGCTGGGGATAATATAAAAAAGCTCTTTCTAGTAGAGTTCTGGGTTTCAGTACGTATTATAAGAATAAATAAAGGCTCAGATGATAGCAGACAGCTGGGTTGTCCACATCTGACTGTCTTCTGCATTGATTTTTAAGACAGACCATGTGCATGGCTGCTTGCTGGCTATCAATACCAGATGTGTCTGCTTGGAATTCAGAGGGATTGTCAAGTGACAGTGCAGTTGTGAAACAAATAATTTTGCTCTTGATTACTGAAAATAGTAAATGAGCGGGTAGGATAAACTGAAGAGATAGTCTCAATTCCAGTAGAGAACAAGAGGATGAAATGGCTTTCCTGACTGCTATTAACAGTGACTTGGTGAATATTTTTCTTTTTTCCTTCCTACCTCCTGCCCGAGGAATTGGCTCCGTGGGCAGTGGAGTTCTCTGGTGTGTAATGAGGCTTCTGCAGCCAGGGAGGGAAGAGCTTCTTTCGTTTACATTGTTTTCACAAAGCTTGTTGGGAACGCCTGTGGATGCCTGGCTGCCAATTTTGTTGGAAATTGGCCAACAATTTCCCAAGGTTTTGGGAGGGGGCTGGACAGGCATGCACAGCAGGACTGCAGAAAACTCATTTCTCTGGGAAATCAGCTCAAGAATAATTGTCAAGTACCAGGGGCATTGAAATGAAGTTTGCAAAGCCATTGAAGGAGTGGAAGGCTGTTTGATATCTTAATTCTGTACGTGGCCATTAACCAGATGCACTAGATACAGTCCTTGCCCACAGGTTGCATCCACACTGGCAGATTTCTGTCTGCCCAGGACCTGTCTGCAGCACTGAAGTGTAATTTGGTGACTGCACTGATTGTTTTGGAAGTGGCTGGAAATGCTCAGGAAGAAGCAGATCTAAATACTCTTTAGCTTAGGCTGTGGCAGAGCTTGATCTGGATGTCTGAGCTGTGCTGGCTGAGGGGTCTGTGAAATAACCTTTGACTATAGGTAGGTCTTTTTGTTTCCTGAGTAGCCCAAGGATGTATCTGAATATTTACTACTGTTGCACATTGCTTTCTATATTTTTAAAAGGAAGATCTGTGACTGCACACATTGGAATGCATGTTAATAACAAAAATGGAGAAGACCCTTTCATCATCAGGATTTTATTGAGTTTTGCTTGTGCATTGAACCTCAAAGACAGCAGTGAAATGGAGGCCAAAGAGGTAGAGCCAAATTCTGGGGTTACTGAGCAATTATTGAGCAGCTGCAATGCTGGTGACCACCTCGTCCCAGCAGCTCGGACAAACCCTCTGAGCCAGGTAAGGCTGGGTTGGGATTTATGCCTCTGAGCTTGTTCAGGCTGCAGGGCAGGGCTGGGGCTGTGCTGTGGGTGGGCAGCAGCATCTGGGTGGGTGTGGGTTCTGTGCAATGCAGGGGCATAAATAGCCTGGGCATGAGGAAGCAGAATGGTTCCACCTGTGAATAGATGAGTTACTTCTGCTGAGGTGCACAGGAGCACAGGGTTAGCTTCTGTAGAGAGAACACGTTAAAGGTGGCATCAAACATCTTCATTGTGAGACCAGCTCTTCATTTACTTCTGAAAATCTGGAGCACCATATATCTGCCAGTGCCATTTTTTTGCATTTGTAAAAGGAGAACAAATAAAAATGTTCCATTAGCTTTGCTACATTAAAAAAAAACCAGCCACATTTATATGACACAGCTCTATTTTGTATAATACAGAGGGCTTTAGAATAGATGAAGAAAAGCTGCATATGTGATTTTAAGATAAAATAAGATGATCCTTGTGACAGAGACAGCAGAAGTGATGTGATACGACAGTTGCTGTAGCAACACCACCTACTTCATGAAAATCAGAGTTAACAGGAGTGTAAAAGGTAAGGCCCACATAATTTTCCAAGCTTGTGAATTGCTGCTGCCCTCAGCCTGCAGTGCTTTCCAGCTGTCCAGTGCTTCTCCTTCCATGTGGACACAGAATAATCACCTTTTTCCACATGGCCAACTCCTGCAGACCCCATCCTGTGTTGAGCAAGGGCACACTGTGGGAATTCTGCAAGTGACCTGGAAATAGGAGGGAAAGACCATGAAGGATTTTGTCCTGTCCAGTCCCCCAAGTCCTCCCAAAATCCCCAGATAACAAAATACTGTGCTGTCTCTACAGAGAATGGGACGACCACCAGTGTAAAAAGGAAACCAAGCAGTCAATTTGCTTCCATGGGACTCAGCTTGTAAATCACTGGTGTGTTTAATATGAATTGTTAAGTGTTTTGGACACAGAAGGTCTCAGGGATAAGGGCACTTCCTTCCTCCCAAATAAGCTCAAAATAGTGGTTCTCCATACCTCTGCATTTACAAAATGCCAACTCCCATGTTTAAAAGTTCCTGTATGCAGAGAGTTGATCAATGATTTGCCAGTGTAGCTGGCCTCATGGTTACATTAAAATATGTTATTTTTAATGTATTTAAATTTAAAAAATACATTGACTTAACACATTAATGGTTTGGCTTTTTTTTTTTTTTGGTCATTAATTGACAGTGGAGAGCCATGCTGTGTGTGATAGCAAGAGTAAAATCTGTATTACTTGTGGACTGGGGGAAGAGTGTTTAGAAGAAAGGGCAATCTCATATGGATCCCTTTTGCTGACATGCCTCCTGAAGGCATCACAGTAAATGCACTGTGCAATAAATGAAGGGAGCTTTGATTTTTGCGTCTTGGGGCATTTTAATTTAATTTTTGACATCGATCACAATGTTCACAGGTTCAGCATGCCTGTTGCATTGAGAACATGCATAGTAGTGTGTTCAGAGGCTCAGTTCAGGGCTGTGGGCAGTTTGCAGAGGAGGTTATGAGAAGGAGTGTAAGTATTACAATTCCAGGATTTCTTCAAGAGATATTCCATCAGGAACCTTTTTCACTGGCTCTGTTTGTGAAGGATTAAGTGGAAGGTTTTGCTGCATGTTGCTCTGACTGGTTCATGTGAGTTCTGTTATGAGGCACAGAAGTCTCTGCAGGCATTTTGGGTTTGGAGGCTGCTCAGCAAAGCACTTTCTTGCCTTTTTCTGGTGCTCAGTGACTCCCTCACATTTCAAAGTGAATTTATCAGTGCCCAGTGTTTAGTGCTGTAATATCTTTTAATTGGACTTGCTTTTTGAAGTTACCTGATTTTCCTGTGTCTGACGTGCCACCAAAACCTGTTTTATGCAGCAGCTGTAGAGAAGCAGTTGCAGACACAAGGGTAGCATCCATATTCAACAACCTGTTTTCCTGGAATTTTCCCTAAGTGGTTACATGTTCCCTTCCTTCTTCTGGCTCCCTTTTTCAGGCTACCCAGGCCTGATGCATCTGTATGGTTTATAAATGGAGATAAATGCATCAATAGAGAGAACTCTACAACCACACACACTTTATGTGTGCTCCTTGCAGTAAAGCCAGTATATAAAAGCAAGTTAGACCTCTGCAGTTACTGGGCTGTTACAACCCAGGTATAATTTTTTGGGTTTTGCTGTTTGTTTGGAATTTTTTTCCCCCAAAATATATTAGGGAATCCTAATTTAAGGCAGAGAGAAAATAAAATACACTCAGCCTTACTTAGATTATGGGAACAGCGTGTTCCCATTCTGGCAGCTGTAATTCTTAAAACGTGATTATTTTATACAAATCACCCTCAATAAATTGTCACATAAAAAGTGTGCTTTGTTTTAGTGAAAGGTAAAATGTAAAAGAAGTAAAAAGTGACTGCAACAGATAGTTCAGATTTGTGTGCACAGAGCAGATCAAAAGAGAAGAGGAGATTTTCAAGTTCTGTAACTCTGCCCAGTGACCTCTTTTCCTTCAGGGATGTATTCCAGAGCTGCTGATAGCATCTGTTGTCTGTCTCCTGGGCTCCCCATTAGCTGCTGATTGGGAGGCAGAGGAAATGTACCTGTTTCACGTGGCTTTTCCATGCCAGCTGAAATCTCCCTTGGCCATGGTTTGATAACACACCCAGGCAAACAGGGCTTGGGTACCAGAAGTGGGTAATAGAGCCATGAGTCACGGGTGGCATATGCTGTCAGAATTACAGGAGGGCTCTTTGCAAGACCTGTTTACTGAGAGCGTGCTGTCCTAGATAGACAAATACACAGAACAATGGCAGAGGGGCTGACTTGGTGTGGAAAAGCACATTGGCAGTGGCACAGACACATCCTGGGGACAAGTGTTGTCTTTGTTCTGAGCAGAATTCCTCACGAGGGCACATTTATGGATGGTGGGGTTGTGGCAAGGGGAGGGCTCCCAGGGAACAAGGGACAAGGCAAGAGGAAACAGCCTCAAGCTGCACCAGGGGAGGCTCTTGCTGGATGCCAGAGGAATTTCTTCATTGAAAGGGTGGTTTAGCATTAGAAGAGGCTGCCCAGGGAGGTTTGGAGCCCCAGTCCCTGGAGGTGTCCAAGGAAGGCCTGGACATGGCAGTCAATGCTCTGCACTGGTGACAAGGTGGGGATTGGGCACAAGTTTAACTCTATGATCTTGGAGACTTTTTCCAACTTCTGTGATTCTGTGACTCTATGCTATGTGTTACCTAAAACAGAGGCTCTGTCTAAAATCTACTGGTTTATTAAAGTTGGGTACTTAATTGTCCAAGGAAAGGAAAATGGATGGTTTTGTCTCCTTCAGAGCAGGTTGACAATTCTGATGCTTTTCTAGATTCTTCCCTTTAAGAAAAGAATTACTGTACTTTTTGGAAAATCTTGCTATATGTTAATTTCCAGGTAACAAAAATATGCCAAAGGATGTCAGGAAGCTCCAGGGTACCAGAGAACATAAGCATCTTGAACTGAGACATGCTTCTAAGCCAAGTGAGAATTAAAATTAAATACTGATGTGAACGTTCTTCCCTGCAGCACTTCTTCAGGCCCTGTCCCCATGCTCAGGCTGCAGGAGAAGGGGAGGATTTCACTGAGTGATGAGGACTCAAAGCTGAGAAGGTGGTGAGGAGATGAGGAAGGCGAGGATGACACTGGCAGCCAAAGACGAGAGGGAGAGAGCCTGGAAGAGGAAGGCTGCTCCAGCAAAGGCTGTGATGAATGCATTCAGTAGAACAGCACTGTCGAAGGGAACAGGGCAGGATCAGCCTGTGCTGATGGTACAAACCCAGCCCCAGATCCCCAGGTGCCATCCAGCAAGATTCTCTTCAACAAACAAAACACTGGAAACCTCCCTGTTCTCCTTCAGCTCCTTACAGCGAGGGTCACTTGTCATCCTCTGCTCAGTCCTACCAGCAGACACTGTGGGGTGCTGTCAGAGCCATTTCTACTTATTCCCAACGTGCCTGTTGTAAGAGTGGGACATGAGAAAGTCCAGGCTGTCTTTTCCATTTGTTTTTAAAATTAAGTGCAAGAGCAGAAGGCACATAATGCTGAGAGGGGAGATGACAATTCTTTCATAAGTAAATGCACAAGGTTTGTAAACAATGCTGATATCTTCAAAAAGTACACATTTAAAAACCCTTTAGTGTACCAGTCCTGTAGTGTGTGTTAAAAGCAGCAAATTATGTTGTGGTTACACTGGGTTGAGATCCTGTTTCTGAGGAAATGTTTGCAGTCACCCCATGTTGAGCAGAGTTGAATTTGTGTAAGATAAGGAATAGGGGAATGTCCCTGCCAGCTTGGAGCCCTGATCAAAATACACAGATCTCCTGTTGCTTGGGAAGAAAATAAAGCTCCTATAATTGCTTGCATAAACACACCCAGAGGTGAAGTGTCTTCTTCACCCCAAGGCAGAGAGTAGTTGGGTTTGTCCTTCCAGTTGAGGGCAGGAGGATTCCAGCATGTGGCTTTAATCCTATCCACCTAAATGGTTTGGTTTCTGCAAAACAACTGCAGTCCTAATAGGGAAATTACATAGAATAAGATAGCATAGATAAAAGGTTGCTTATAATATTGTAGGTGAGGAATGATTACATGTCAGGATGCTGTCCTTAGGTAAATCTTGGCCTTCAGAATACCCCTTTTACTTTGCTTCCCGTGGGGGTTTTTGCCTGTCCTGATCCCTGCGCTCCTGTCATGTGCTCTACAGCGAGAGAACTTTTCCTGGAGGCTGAAGGAGTTAATGCAGAGCTGGATGACAGATTAGTCCAGGACAGGCTGTGATTTGGAGTAAGGGAACTATCCCAAATAGCTGGCCAGCTGCCAAGGGATAGATGGCTTGGAAAACGTAGAGGGAGGGCTCTGGAGCAGCTCTGGGTGAGGATTATCTGTCAGTTTAACCACTGTGCTGCAGAGCCTGACTGACACACACAAAGTGCCTCCCGTTTATATAAAGAAGAATGATTAGCAAACACATGTTTTATCTCTGGGCTGCTAATAAATTGACTAGGAAACTCCTCTTTTATTTTCCTCCAATGTGTGTAAAAAAATAGGGAAAAATATTTTGATTAGAACATTTTCACTCCCTTTTCTTCCTCTCTGCTTCTTCTCTCTGCTGTTCTCCAGCCAGCTGTTGAGCTGATGAGGAGTGTAGAATGGCTGTGAGAAGGGAGATTTTCTGAAAATCAGACACATTTCTATGGGAGTTGAATGATTCAGAATTGTGTTCCACGTAATTTGCCAGGGACCTCTCGCAGTACAGATAAGAAGTCTGCCAAGCAGTAGTGCAGCTGAAGAGGTTATTTCCGTCTTCGCTCTCCTGGGCACAGCTGGTAGGTGGGATGTTTCAAAAAGGGGAAATTAAGAGTCAGGATGTGGTGATTGAACTCCCCATGATACCAGATCAGCATTTGGGATTTTGTAGGTATACAAAAATGCTGCTATACTTTTGAGTGGTGAATTTTAATTATTGCAAGGAATTTAAAGCTTCTATTTTTTTTTTACCAGCAGTTTGGTTACCTAGATGACACAAGTGAATGACCTCAGTCCACTTCTCTCTGAAAAACAAACCACACTGAAAATATTGTCATTACATTGGACTTCTCACTGGCAGCCTCTGCCAGGAGGAGGAGGACGATGACTGAAAGGATTAGAACAGCAAATTTTCTTTCAAGTCCTTTTTTATGGAAAATTTTCCACTATGCTAATATCTGCCAGAGCAACACCAAAAGCATTAGCACAGGCACGATGTTAGGGCAGCAGAATTGCTGGGGTTGTCAAAACCTGCTGGTCCCTTTGCCAGGGGACACCTGGAGCTGTGTCTGTCCTGGCACACTCCTTCTTGCTTGAGTGGAGCTCTGTCAGTGGGAAGGGCTCCTGACAAAAGGCCAGTGTTGACACAGTTGTGGTCTCTCCAGGCCATGGTTGAAACACATCACTAGGGTGGTATGAGGGGAAGTTTCCATTAACAATTGTTCCCGGCTTGCTTCCACCACCACCACCACCACTGTGAGCTCTGCAGCTGGATTTCCAAAAGAGCTTAATACTCAAGAGTTCTCATTTCAGCAGCTTAAATAGAGGGGCTAAGTTCTTTCCAAAACTCTTGGCAGTCATCAGCCCCCATTGAGAACAAAGCTTAAGCACATTAAACAGTCCAGCCACTTCACTGTTGTGAAAATTTGGCCGCTGTTGTGAGCACAGAGTGTTTAAATAATGCAGAGCCTGGCAAAGGCATCTGGCTCCCGGTGCTGGGACTGAGGGGCCTTACCTTGCAGAGTGGGTTTCCTCCTTGGCCAATTCCTGCGTGGAGCCTCCGAGCAGCCCTTTTGTGGCTGTTGTGACAGCTGGGAAACTTGCTGATGTGAGGATTAGTGGGCTGCTGGGCACATGACATTCAGATTGCTGTGCTTATTTGACCTACCTCTGATTGCGAGGAATTCAGTGCGTAAAAATAACACCCCAAACAAATTTGGCAGGAGGATGCAGAGCGAAAGTGCCGAGCTGCCCCGGGCAGAGGAGCCCGAGGAGCGATGCAAGGCGAGGCCGCGCTCGCGCTCCCGCAGCGACAGCGGAGCCAGGGCAGCACAGCCCACGCCGTCCTCTTGGACTGTGACGAGTTCCAGCACCGCAGAGATGTCGTGGCCACTGGCCAGCAAACTAACAAATTCAGGTTCCTGGCTTGCACGATCAGCAAAACTTGATAGAATAAATAAAAAGATCTCAGGTGCCAGGAGTTGCCCAATGTAAAATGCTGGACAAAGCATTTCTGGTTTTTCTGCCTGGGGCTTGAGATACCCACATTAAGTCTGTTGTTCTTGATGGAGCTGCTGATCATTTGCTGGAGCATGACAGAACAGAGACTGGCAGAGGTGTGTGTGCCTTGTGGGTGTAGGATATCTCACAGGGCAGCACTCTTGGGGCTCCTCGTGACGGTGTTTAGACACATGGTTTGTTCAGGCTTTAGTGAACAGCATTTCCCTTGAATGAGCTTCTCACTGGCACTGGAATTTCTTGTGTTTGCTGAAGGGCAACAAGGTCTGTAGTCATGGGAGCTTCCTGAAGCAGGGGAGAGGAAATGTGTGCGTGGAAGAGGCAAGGCAGGACCTTGACTGCCATGTCTTCTCCCAGAGTCCTGTGGAGGTGCATCACTCTTTGTTTTGCTCTTGTATTGCTAAGATGCAATGCCTCAATTTCCCATGTCTAAAAGGAGCATTTTTGCCCTGTTTTTAGGGTGAAATTGTAAAATTTCTTGAGGCCAGTGACTACAGAGCTCATGTTATTGTGTAATATGGCATGTTATAGATAAACGACAGTATTCAAACTGATCCTGTATATCAAGAACTTCAGCGATATTTAAATGCAGGCACTCACGTGGGACAATTAGAAAGCTGGGCCAGATTTCACAATCCATTTTACTTTTAGAAACACCCTGCAGGCTCAACAGAAATATTATAAAAGTACTCAGAGCTGGTGTCTTGCTTCATTTTTATCTGTATTACAGAATGTGCACCATTTGTAGGCGCACACATCTGTGTATTTGTCTGCAGTAAGGAATACCTGGCTGCTGTGGGGCACGCGCTCACCCAAGGAGCTTTTTCTGTGTTTCGTCCTTTAAACAAGGCCGTGGCAGCACATCCATCCATCCATCCATCCATCCATCCCTCCATCTATCCACCCATCCATCCATCATCCATCCATCCATCATCCATCCATCATCCATCCATCCATCATCCATCCATCCATCCATCATCCATCCATCCATCCATCATCCATCCATCCATCCATCCATCCATCATCCATCATCCATCCATCATCCATCCATCCATCATCCATCCATCCATCATCCATCCATCCATCATCCATCCATTCATCCATCCATCCATCATCCATCCATCCATCCATCCATCCATCCATCCATCCATCCATCATCCATCATCCATCCATCATCCATCCATCCATCATCCATCCATCCATCATCCATCCATCCATCATCCATCCATTCATCCATCCATCCATCATCCATCATCCATCATCCATCCATCCATCCATCCATCCATCCATCCATCCATCCATCCATCCATCATCCATCCATTCATCCATCCATCCATCATCCATCCATCCATCCATCCATCATCCATCCATCCATCCATCCATCCATCCATCCATCCATCATCCATCCATCCATCATCCATCCATCCATCATCCATCATCCAGCTTCCCGGCTGTGTTAACGGGGCAGCAGCTGGAAACGCCGCGTTCTGGCCCCGAGGAGAGCGAGGAGAAGCCGCTGGCACCGCCAGTTCCCGGCTGGATTAAGGAGGGACACGGGCAGTGCCACGTTTCCATCAGCACGTCCCGACCGCGGCGGCAGCGCTCCGCAGCGGCACAACGTGTGCAGCAGCATCCTTTCCTCCTGCTGCCTCTCCTGCAGCCACATCTCTATTTTGATAACTTTGATCCTCCTTTTCTCCTCTCCCCAGCCCTCACCAGCCTTCCTGGCAGCTGATTTTATCAGCTCTAAAACAGGAGTTACAAAAGCTCTCCCTTAGCGAGCCCTGCACAGTGCAATTCCCCCGGTGCGTTTTCCGTGCGCTTCCCATATTATTAAAATAAAATCTACATCGTCAATGCTGGCCTTGGAATTAGAAATGGCATGTAATGTTTACTGTTTTACACCATAAATATTGCAGATGTGGGCACAAGTAAGCCACAGGATGTTTTTGTAGTTACCATGAAAGCCGTCGTATCGCTAAAGTCAAAGTGAATTAGCAAATAGCCAAAATTATAAAAGCATATCTGCTTCAATCAGAAGGCCTCCCTCTGAAGTCTGTGAGGCTTCTACTTCTGAGGCATGTGAAAACTTCTGAAAATTCTGCCCCTGGGGATAGTCCATGTTTAGGCAGCTGACTTCAGGATCCTATTTTTGGAACCTTTGGTTGAGATTTTAAATTGGATTTTTAGTGGGAATGGTGCCCAAATTGCTGCTGTAGGATCTTGAAAGCTTTATCTAAAATAAAAAAGAGGAAAATGGGAGGTATAGCACTACTTTTCTGGGGATATGCTCCTTTTTATTAGATTTTATATACCATAAAAGAGAAATGCAGCATCTTAAGTGTCTTCTTCATTTTTGCAGAGCATCTTTAAGGAATCATTGTAGCCTTTCATGTTGCTGGTTTCCTTTAGTGTCTTTTAGAATATCCCTGGTAGGATTTCATAAAGAATAAATAGCAGTCTCCTTGGAGTGCTTCAGCCCAGCTGAAAGTACGCTTCCATGAGATGCTATTCATGGCAAGTACAGTACATTGTTTGATTGTAAAATAAATACCCTCAGAGGTATAACTGTGAGGGGTTACAGTGTGCTGATAGATCTGAACTAGATGACAGTATTACGATCTGTTCCTGAGGATGGGATCCTAATGAAGTGGTACAGGTTGGAGCAGTGTATCTTCTGCCTGCAGCCCGGTGCAACTCAGCGTTGGATTCAGTGATGTTCCATGGGAATCCAAGATTAGCAACCAGAGTTAGGAACAGATTCTGAATATAAAGGCCATGAGCATGTCTGGGTCAGAATATGCACCTCGCAGAATGGACAATCTAATGTTTAGTGTGCATAGATGCCAAATCTGAAGGGAAAGCTTGAAAGAATTATTGCTTATAAAGTATGTAGAGATCTTCTAAAAACCTGTGCTACAATTAAGATATTTTTTCTAACCCAGCTGTGTTTATGCTGTGTTTCTGTAGGTCAGATCTTGCCAGCAAACCGGAACACACCGAGCCCCATTGATCCTGAGACTATCCAAGTTCCTGTTGGCTACGAACCTGACCCTGCAGATCTTGCTCTGTCCAGCATTCCTGGCCAGGAGATGTTCGATCCTCGCAAGCGCAAGTTCTCCGAAGAAGAGCTGAAACCCCAGCCCATGATTAAGAAAGCTCGCAAAGTCTTCATCCCAGATGACCTGAAGGTAATTTGGAACTGGTGACGAGGTGATTCCTACAGGGTCTCTGACAGTTCCTCACTGAGGTACAGGTTTGGAGCTTGAATCCGTTTTGTCGTGTGAGGTAAATCTTTCCATCTAAATCTGACTGTTCCGGGTACTGGATGAGACTGAAGGGAGGATGTCCCTTATTAGTTATGCAACAGTTGAAATTCATGAGCTCAATATTCATTTCCTTTGTATGCTAGAAACTTCCTGCTTGACCTTGGACAAGCTTGCTTTGTCCCATATTTCCCACTTATGAAACAGCCTGATCATGTTTCCTTTTTTTCATCCTGTCTCTATTCATGTTTTCTTTTTCTTCATCCTCTGTCTATTCAGCACAGGCTGTGAATCCTTCAAGGAGAATGGAGGACCCTGATGACATACTGAAGTATATTGTGTCGTATTTGGAAATTGCTGTAGTTCTGTGTTTAATAATGAATGAGAACACTATAGTAAAAACTATTTCACTAATATATATTCACTAATCCAGGTGAAAGAATCTAGACAAGTGATAGGAAAACAGAGGAAAAAAGAATTTTTCTGCTGAGAGGTGTGTTTTAATACAATATGTAAAATGCATTACTACATCAATATTTTAGAAGAAAGAGTCTGTGCCACTCACTGCTTCTGAGATGTGAAGAGCAAAGTGCATGAAGATAGCAGGAAAATCAATCAACTGATCCAGGTTATCAAACACTCTGAATATTATTTGTGAAGTTGTTTTCCCAGAATGTGCTTTCCAAGAGGATCTCTTTTATCAAAGGCAGTCAGGGCAGAATTTCATTCTGCTGTTGCTACTGCCCCCAAGAGACAAGCCTGAGAGCCTGTTGGAGTCAGTGGGAATCCCTGGCTGCATGTGCAGGGAGCCTGGGATGCCATGTGTTTGCACCAGATTGATAGCATTAGGGAAATAAGCTATTTTTATCCCTAAGCATGCTGTGGTGCAAGTTAAAAGCACAGAAATCACAGCTGCAGTAGTGTTCAGGTTGCTGTCACTCAGCTTTCCTTTGCAAAATTGCTTACCTGAGCAAGTTCTGCTGCCTGTTGGGTTGCAGTGCCCAAGGGTGGAGAAATGTCTGGAGTTTCTGCCTTTGTCACGTCTCCCAGGTACCTTTATTCATCAAAGCAAGCTTTGGCAAGGGTCCTGCTGGCCAGAGGTGGAGCCCAGCAGTGCAGCACAGGAGTGAAGCAGGAGCTCAGGGTCCCTGGGGATCGTCCCATCACTTGCCCTTGACTCATTTCAGAGTGCTTGACCCAAGTGCTGCTCCTGCCCTGGCATGTGGACCAGCCTCTGGGTTTTGGGGGAGGGTAAGCAGATTAGACCAGTCAATCGTCTCTGGGCTGCATGTGATTTGGAAATGCCAGCCTTACCTCTTTCAGGCCTGGATTAAGGGATTTGCCATAGCAATTTGTTAAAATAAAGAGGGATGAAGGCTAGGTGGCACACTAATAAATTGCTTAAAGCTGATTTTTATGGAGTGAATTGAGATAGGAAATTATAAACAAGATTTAGGTCATAGCTTTCTGCTGCATGCTTGTTTTTTTTTGGAGGATTTTGTGGGGACCCATCTACGTTCAGGTGAAGAGCCATTTAGAGATAAAGCTGACTCCAGATCAGCATTCCTGCACATTTTGTTGAGCCAAACTGATAGAAAGCAGTTCAAGAGCCCTCCTGCCAGCAGTTGTTTTGCTCCTGCTTTGCCTTGTGCAGCAGCAGAAGGGGCAGAGCAGCAGGATTAGGCTGGGCAGAAGCACCCAGGGGTGGTGGGTGTTCGCTCAGTGCAGCACAGGAGCAGCTGGGTCTGGGAAATGGAAGCACGGTAAGATGAAGAAAGAGGGAGTCTGAGCTCTGTGGCGTGGCCAGGCAGAGTTTGAGCATTGAGTGGCTGCATTACTCATACTCTGCAGGGGACAGAATTTAACTTTTCACAAGAGATTCTACCTGGTTTGTATTTTCTGAGTTGTTCCAAAGTGCTAGAACTTAATTCAGTTATGAAGCAACATGAAAACTGCCATTTTGCTGAAGGCCACTTCATTGGAAGAGTGAAAATCGGGTCAAATCCAGTAGTTACTTCAAGTCTTTGATACACCAATGCAGTGAGGTGATCTAGAGGCAAGTCTTAAGGAATGACACTCTGGGAATGTGTTAGCTTATGAAACCTCAGGGAGTAGTGGACCTATTTCTGTCCACCATGAGGTTTTTTTCCACAGCCAAAGCCTATTGCACTAATCTCTGTGGTTGTTCCCAGAGCAGCCATCATCACTGTGCCAAGGAATCCTCTTGTAGTGGTAGTGGTGCAGACAGGAACATTCTGGGGCTCTGTAGAGCGCTTTGAACATTAAAAAAGAGCGGAGCAGTAGGTGAAATGGGTGATAACAGCACAGAGAGGGAACCAGCAGTGCTGGGCAGGGCAGAGGCAGCTGGAGCTGCTGCAGCCTCTGTTCGGGGTGAGTCGTGGCTCCTGAGGAGGATGTGCTAACTAGGTCGGCCTAGATGGAGATGGATTGTACCTCCGGAGCATTGCTTCACTTCTCCTCGGAGGAATTCCCTGTCAGGAGGATGAGGGGGTTGGTGTAAACATTCTGACAGAATCCTGTGAGGGCAGCTGCGCTGGCAGGGCGGATTGTGCCGCGCAAAGCTGCGGCTCAGTGCCGCCGTGCCACGGGGGCAGCTCTCAGGGCTCAGAGGCGGCTGCTCAGCGGCTCCCGGCGGGCAGCTCTGCTCTGGCCAAATCTAACAGCTCTGTCGCCTCTCTGTGTGTCTCACGAGCAGGACGACAAGTACTGGGCCAGGCGCAGAAAGAACAACATGGCAGCGAAGCGCTCGCGGGACGCGCGGCGGCTGAAGGAGAACCAGATCGCCATCCGCGCCTCCTTCCTGGAGAAGGAGAACTCGGCCCTGCGGCAGGAGGTGGCCGACCTGCGCAAGGAGCTGGGCAAGTGCAAGAACGTCCTGGCCAAGTACGAGGCTCGGCACGGCCCCCTGTAAATCAGAGGGAGCTGGGGTGTTTTGGTTTTTTTTTTTTCTTTTTTCTTTTCTTTTTTTCTTTTTTTTTTCTTTGTCGCGGGTTGGCATTTGACTAGATGGACAATGTGTTTCCTGTTTGATAGCACCACACCCAAACCAACCTTTCTGTCTTCAGCACTTTACCAGAAGCAGAAACAAAACTGACTTAATGTTGGTTTTTTGTTGTTGTTTTTTTTTTTCTCCTTTTGTTTGCGTGTACGTGTCCCTGCGTGTGTGTGCACACGTGTGTGCCCAGGTCTGTGTCTGTGGGTGTGCATGTGTGTGGCTGTGGGTGTGCGTGTGCATCTCAGCACTTCCCATTTTTACCAGCCCTCTTCAAAGGGTGCCACATTTTTACCTGGACTGTTGAGAACCGCCATAGTAAGCTTTTTATTATATATATATTTTTTTTTTTCCTTCAGTGCTGCTTCAGAGTAGGGGTTTTATGTTCTCGTAATCAGTTCCATCCTCCTGATTTACTTGGAAAGATCCCAGCATAAATTACAAAAAAAAAAAGGAAAAAAAAAAAGAAAAAAGAAAAAAAAGGTAGATCTGAGTTTTTTTCGAGAGTAACAAGCTATCGTTTTAAGTCTGTCTAATCAGAAAAGTTAACATGCTAATAAAGTGCACAAATAATAATTTAGTACTACACTGCAGAACTATTAATTTATAGATTGCTTTTATTGTATTTTTAAGTTTTGGTAATAATTGTCTTCAGATTTAAAAGTGCTGTTAGGCTGAGTTTAGCTATACTCATGATAGATCCCATACTGGCTTCTCTGTAGCTGCTAAGGTTCCTTTTCTCTCCACGGAGCCCAGGTAGGTGGGTGGGTAGGAGTTGTTGGTAGAGCACAGCGTGTGTACCCTGCACTGCCTGTACCTGAAGCAATAATCCTGCGTGCATGCTGCCCGATGTTCCCCGTGGACGTGGGGTGGTTCCCTCCCCAGCAGCAGCTCCATGTCTTTACAAGGAGTTCCAAAAAGTCCCAGACACGTTGCCATGAGCATGCTGAGTGTGTCCCTGCCCTGGGGAGCGCATGTGTAAGGAGCAGGATCGTTCGTTGACAATGAGAACAAAATTAAATAGCGTCACATCAGATCTGATGTTGAAATCAGAGGGGCTTTTCTGTTTTCAGTTAGTTAGTCCATTTTGTGATTAAAAGTTGAATAAATACCTAAATTCAGTTGGTTTTCCCCCATGTTTTGTAATATATTTTCTGTGGATTATATCTTGCTGTTAAAAAAAAAAAAATCACTTTTATTCAGTTAGAAGAAGTCACTGGTTTGCAAAGCCCATTTTTTCCTAGTGGTTGTTGTTTTGAGTGTGACATGAACTGATGGTTCTGAACTTCATTGTTTTAAACTCTCTGCTTTTGAACATGTATGTTCTAATATAAAGTGGACTTCTGAAAAATGAATGTAAGAGACACTGGTGTATTTCAGGAGGGGATGGTGTTGTCATATACTGTGGTTAATCCAATCAATCTAAGTGTTTACTCTAGACCAAAAGGATAGATATTATAAAATGTATAAAGTTTATACAGAATAATTATAGTATGTTCGTTTTGTACAGTATTTTTCAAGTACAAATACTGACAATGTATTTTGAAAGACATATATATAGCAAAAAGAGAAAGCTATTCCATGTTTAAAATATATAGCAAAGATATATTCTCCATTATTGTATAGAAAGGAAATGCTTAGGGATTTGTTGGTTGTTGTTTTCTTATTTTTCTTTAAAATCCGTAATTTTAAGCACACTGGCATGTTCTGTGCTTTAAATTAAATTTTTATGGAAGTAATATGGCTTTCCAGGATTTTCCATATTACTAAAAAAGAGAGACTTTTTTATTTTTCATCAGAAACACATAAAGAAACTGTTTAACAGGGACAAAGCACAACATGGATTTTAGTCAACTATTGATTGGACATTACATTTTATAATGGCAGAAAAATAATATATAACAAAACCACTTAACATAATTTCCAATCTGCTGCTAGAATCTGTTCCCAGCTGATTTTTTTTGTTAAAAACAGCTCAGATATCAGAACAGTACCTAGATGTGTACTCAGATCAGTACACAGCTATGTGAACTGCATACAATCAGTAACGTGAGGAAAATACGGTGCTACACGTCTTGCTCACAGTTTTCTAAGCGTTCTGACATGATTTCCAATAAAAAGGCTGTTCATTCCATTAAATCACTATTCGTGCTTCAGGAGATGGCTGCAGAGAGCTCAGCATTTGGTCAGCATTAGAAACACCCTTGATGATGGCATTTTCCAGTGTTTTTCCACGAGCACCCCTGGCCTGTCCCGTAGGGTGCAGTGCTTGCCGTGTGTTCAGCAGATGGAGTTTCTGTGTGCTCAGGAGCCTGGAGTGCAGGAGGTATTTATTCCCTAAAGGTGGGCAGAAGCTCTGCAGGGCAGGAGGGTCTGGCACAGTTGGGGTCCCTGCTGCAGCACCCCTGGATTTCCCTCTGGGAGAAGCTGGAGCTGCTGCGGACACCCCTGTAACAGCAGCACAGCAAATGCTCCAATCACCCCACAAAGGGGAATTTTGGGGTGACCCGAGAGCAGGGTGAGGTCAGTGGTGCCACTGCTAGGGCGGGTTGTGAGCACAACACTTTGTGTAACGTGCAAAAGGCAGCTTGGAAAAGAAAAAGGAGAATTCTTTTGTTTCTTTGGGTGGGGAGTGGTTGCAGACTGGGTATCAGGTTTATTGAGGATGGGCACAGAGGGCAGCAGTTCCTGCTCTGCCTTGCCCAGCAGCCCCAGAGCTGCTTTGTGCCTCCTGCTCCCATCCCAGCACTGCAGTGTCACAGGCTGGGGAATTGCTGTGGCACCTGGGCACTCCCCACTTCCTGCGGGACTTGGGCACTCTGCCTGCTCTGAAAAGCTCACCGAGAAAAAAAATAAAACAAACTGGAAAAAAAAAAAAAAAAAGGCAGAATGTGTGGGCTTAAAACTTGGAAAATCCCCAGGTTCACTATCCAGGTTGTCTCCCTGAAAAAAACAGTGAGAATAAATAAATAAATGGAAGTGAGCTCATTTTCAGTTCCCAAGGTCAGTTCAGCTGGGCTCATCACACCTCTGATGGCTTTGTTGCTCATGAAGGAGCTTGTAGGAATAAGAAATTGTAATTTTATAAAAATAGAAATATATATATTTACAGATTAATTAATAGCTAATCTAAATAATTCACTGACCTCTATTACATTATAAGCATTGGTAAAATGCTTGTCTTCTCTTTCATTGTTTGCTGAAACTTAGAAGTGGAATTTTTCTTTTTACAAAAGAATGCCCTCTAGAAATCAGTGGGACTGGAGATGGGTTTGTGCATCTGAGCACCTTGGGGCTCTCTGTGGGACAGCCCGTGGCAGAGGAAGGGGGGGCGTTTCTTTTTCTGTTCTGAGTGGTGCTGAAGTCACTAAACCAAGCACCATGGAAATAATTTCTGACTTGAATCCACAAAAGCAAGAAATTCAGAATGCAGGGGAGGAGCTGGAGCAAGCACCAGGGATGGGATCAGTTCAGACCCCTCTTATTTGAATATCTTGCCTCTGTGGGTTTGTAATACCCCCAATTATTGCTTTAAAATTATTTTTGCAGGTAATTTTACAATAGAGATGTGCAGTTTATTTTTATTTTGTTGACTTTTTTATGTGAAGAAAAAAATTCTATTAAAACTTACATGTGATCAACCATCGTATTTCTGGCAACACCACAAGACAGAATTAAATATAAGTTTAACAAATAGATCAAATTATCTGTATGACAAGAAATGGTTTGCATCCTGTATGCTGTTCAGCCCAAATATTTTTTTTTTTGTCTGTTATTCTTAATGTTTAATAAACTTTTAAATTTTTCTTCTCTCACTGTGTGCTTGTCTTGCTGTATCAGGGCGTGGGGCTTTTGGGAGGGAATTTATCTCCCCCATCCTCTGGTCTGTCCCACCAGGGGATGGATCCCAGCTAAGCTGAGGGGGGCAAATATCCCCCAACACTCCCAGCTGCCACCAGGGTTGGGTATAACCACAGCAAATGTGTATTTACATGAGATGAAACAATTCAAATTATACTGCAATTAGTGCTATTTACTATTTTAACAAAAATATGGGTTTGCTGTTTCTTTTTAACTCCTTCTACCCAAGTCCTAATTTTCATGAAACCTGTGAGAACTTAAGAATCTTTGAGATGCTTGAAATCCTTTGTCACCCTTGCCCAGCTGCTTAAAAGAAATTAATCCAGAGCCAAATAAAGACACAGCCGCACCCATGGCAAGTCTGGATGGCAAAAAACAAATCCTTGGTGCTGCATTTAAGAGGAACAAATAGGATTTTTTGAAAATATGTAATACTAAAAATTTTTTTTTTAAATATGTAATGACTCCCCAAATGCAAATGTGGTGGGAAGTGGGAGAGATCCATGGTGGGAATGCCAGAGCCCCTCTGAGCCAACACAAGAGGTCACACAAGAGCCGCGAGCGGCTCCCGAGCGCCGGGATCTGCTCCAGAACACCGCCAGCTTTTTTCTTTAATATCTCCTTATCCTGCCCTGGGTGTTCCTCCCTCTGCTCAGTGGGAGCCTGGGAGGGTCTGTCACCGCTGGTGGGACAAACTCGTGTCCCCACAGTGCCGGAACCGCCCGTGGGACATCGCGGCCTGAGGTGCTCCAGCCGCTCCGGAGGCCTCAAACACACTCAGGCTTAAAAGGATGATGATGCTCAATCATTTTGCACATTTGCAGACTCAGTTTTAATGGAAATGTGAAAATCACCCCCACCTGCAGACAGCAGCCAGGTTTCACCTGGGATGGGTGAAACGGGTCAGACATCAAAGCACCCACACAGCTCTGCTGTGCCATCCTGATCACCCTTTTTTCAACTATTTTTAGCTTTAACCTTATGGCACCTATTGATGGGTGAAAGCAATCAGCAGCAGAGCCCAGCATCCTGTGCTCTTTAAAAATAGCAAAGCATGGAGAAAAGATTTAGTCAAGCACATGATGTGACCATGACAGCCTTGGCCTTCAGGGACATCTCGTGGCTAAACACACCAGACCCAAGAAAAGAATTGTGTAGAGGCTCTGAGCAGGAGGGACATTTAAACAAAAAAAAACCTACGAAAAATTGTAGTATCTTCTCTTTAACTTGCTCATTCCAGCCCCAGCAATGTACATTTTACTGAATATCCTGAGTTGGAAGGGACCCTCAAGTCTCCGGGAAAGGACTTCCTTACTTACCTAGAACTGGGACATTCTTACCATAATCACAAAAAATTAGGAGAAATGTGGAGCAGACAGGATTGGAATAATAGTCTACCTTTAGACCTCTTTTGTTAACAGGAAGAAAAATTAATATTGTCTTTGGGCATTCCTCACTATTTATTTCAAACCAATACAATTCAAACAAGCACTCTAAGATAAATCCTTAAATGAAGCCCTTCATTTAGCAGAATTATTTTTTGATGCACAGGATATTGTGTTATAAAAACATGACCTAAGAATATATCCAGTATTCAAAGTACCTGCTGCATCCCAGAGCTTTTCTGGAAAGGTCCATCTGAAATGTTTGCTGTCTGCTTTATTTAGATTCAGCCTACTTGTTGCACTTCTAAAACCTAGAGGCACAGAAAATACAGAAGCAAGTGCTTTTAAAAACATTTGCCTTGGGAAGACAAATCCCATCTCTGTACTGCAGCAAGCATTAGGAAAAAAGCACTATCCTTACTCCTGAGAGGAATCAGCCTCAAGAGCTGCAATTAGATGGAGTGGAAAAAGAAAAGACTAATTGATATGCTTGCTTCCCAGACAGAAACACATTTTTAGTTCAGCTTGTCTATATTTTATGCTCCAGGGATAGGACCAAAATTATGTATTTCAATGTTCTAAGCTGAAAAAAAATCACAATATATTCTTAAACCCCAGAACAGCAAAAGGGAAAAAGAAGTTCTAGCTATTGACCAAAATTTAGACAGAAATATATTTTTTCCATACTAAAAAATTAATAATTTGGATTACAGTCTTTCTTACTGCTTTTAAAGCATTGGCTGAGCAGACATGAGGGTACTAAGCTTCAACTCAGGATCCTTTTTGTCAGGAGTGAGCACAGGGTCAGTCCCTGACTGCCCTGCCCAAATGATGGGGGAAAAAAACAACCAAGAAACCAAGAGTTTCCAAATTGCACCAAATGTTTATTGTAAGTCTAGTACATTCAATATCATATTGACTAGAATACAGGAATTCAAAATATTTTTGGCGAATTGAAATTTTTTAAAAACCATTTCAAACACTCCAAAAAGCAAATGCCATGAAAAATTAACTTAAAATTAAAACAAACATATTCAAGCAATAGTTTAATTTTTGACTACAGAAAACCTTTACATGTATTTTAGTGATTTTAGCAGTACTGCATTTCAACAAAATATGTGGACTCACAAAAAGTGGAAAATATTAAAACAGACAATGTTAAAAAACGGAGGCATCCAGATCTCAAGACTGTTGTAGCAGAATCACCTGCCCAGCTGTTCCCTTTGCTCTCTTTTGGGGCAGTTTGAGTTTGCTGTGGTGCTGCCACTGCGCTGATCACCTGCTACCACCACACAGCAATTCTTCAATGTCATGGATTTAAAGTTTGTCCCTCTGGTAAATTCCCTATACAAATGTAAATATTCTAAAACTTGTGGCCCTCTGGCAAATCTGAGTGGAACAGGACCTTTGAAACATCCCTATCTTGCTATTTATTGTTTGCAGACAGGCAATATCCAGAACAAAATCTGAAAGGCAACACATTTTGGTTTTGTTTTTAAATACTGACATGTAAAACTGAGTAAATTAGAAAAAGGATAAAGTCAATCTTAATATAAGACATTCATTACATAGTGGGACAGGATACAATTATTGGACAAACAGGATTAAATGACTCTTGCACACTGGTCATTTGAGCACGTGTCCTACAGTCACATTTGCTACCACAGCTGGATTTCCCGTGCAGACAGACAGTAACAGACCAGTGGGGCTCTGTGTGAAGTCCCAGGGTGACAAGGGACACCCTGCCAAGCTCTGCTCCCTGCCAGGCTGTGCTGGTGTGTGCACAAGGGCTGGGGAATGATGGCCCTGGCTGGGATGGGGACATCCCCACGCCAGCCCCAGCCTGGGCAGCAGGGCACAGCTGGGAACCTGGAGGAGAAAATCACCTCAGCTCTTCCTTCCACAGCTCTTCATCACAAATAAAGCCAGATTAAGGTCTGGTTCAGTGGTACGGAAATGAGCAGAATGCTGCCATGTTAGAACTCAGCAGAATCACATTTAGCTTGTAAAAGTGGTTATAACAATTACAGCTGCAACACAAACTTCGGAAGAGGTACAATGTTTGCTCCTCAGAACAGGGTGTGGAATGTTAACCATTTCTTGCAAGAGTTTGCAACATGAATAACTGCATAGATGACAGTTGTGTGTCTTCAATTCAATAAATGTACTTTCAAATTTTACAAAAAACACAGAAAAGTTTCTATAAAAGTCACATTATACCAAGATAATGGGTGGTAAAAGTAGATTAGCTGTCTCTGATTCATGTTTAAGAAATGACTCGTGGAAAGGTGATAGAAATCAATTTCATGTCAAGAGCATTACGTTTTCACTATTGCACTGACTTCACCATTTGAATCACTAATTTAGAAAAATTCACATAGTTAAAAATTGTAAAATTAAACTAGCATACAAAATTTGTTTGTAAACATCAGGTAGCCAGTTCTGCTAACGTGGAATGGACTCTTGGTTACTGCAGTACAGTATCTTGGTTATTTACAGCACTTGCCATGTGATGGGAAATGGCAGGACACAAACATCAGTTCACAGTAATTGTGTTCACAGAACTACCAAAGTCAGTGCAGTTTTGCTGTGCAATTTTTCCAATTCCCCCAAATTCTTTAAGTCAAATAATACTGTTACAGAGGCCAAGTGCAGATTATTGTTTTGTATAATCTCACAAGTGACGAATGATGTCTGCAGGACTTCTGTAAAGGTACTTCCAAATGGCATAGTAATGGACAGCAGCTGCTGTGGCCACGAAGAGGTGCCAGATGGCGTGGGCAAAGGGGATCACTCCATCACTCTTGAAGAACACCACGCCCAGGCAATAGATCACACCTCCCCAGGCCACCTCCTGCAGTCCCTCGGTGTTGCTCTGCCAGGGAACAAGGACAGGTCAGGGGCATTTATGTGTATTTATGGACAAACTACAAAGTGCTTTCTTCCCCCAGGGAAAGGGAGCTGGCTGTGACAGCTCAGAAAATGTTGGGTGGGACAGATGGACAAGTGAGAAATGCAATGTATTTATATTACACTTTGTGAAATGCACAATAATGTCTTTATATACTATGTCCCCATAGCACTGGAGGAATTATACTGGGACAACTCAAGAACTAAAACAAGATTGATGGTTTGCTTCATCAGCAGAGCAGACAATCATGGAGATAAAGAAAACCACATTATTCTGTGGAAGTGTGAGTTTAGTGCAGCTCCTCCCAGCAAGACTTTGATACAGCCAGTTAAGGCATTAACTTGAAAATATGTCAGGTTTCTATTAGCTGCAGAGAGGGTTAATCCACATTATCTAAAATGTGCAACTATAAATAAGTTTGGAGTAGGATCCTTTTCAGATGCACCAAGAAACCCAGGCTCTCTTTATCTACACAGTGCAGCCCAGACTGAACAAAACAAGGTAGTATTTCACTGAAATGTGAACTATAAATCCAAACCATAAGTGCTTGTATTTGGTTGCTCTGCAAAGAGCATTTACAAATACAGTGTACTAAAATGAACATCTCTGCAGAGGAAAAAGCTGCACTGGAATTTAAGCTGGTTATAAAAGGCAAGTTTTGTTTGTTTGCACTGTTAATAGTCACATTCCTTACCATGGATGTCACTACCAGAGCAGGAGAAAATCCCATCGCTAAATAGAAAAAGAGTTCAACGATCTTATACCTAAAAAGGAACAATTTGAGTCGTTTAAGGAGGTGTACAAAAGGATGAGCATTTCCTACAATAGCAAAAAAGAGTATTTTAAATTATGTGTTGGTATGGGGTCATTATTCAAAAAGCTTTTCATGCAGATAGATAACCAGTGTTTTATGACAAAATTAAAACTACTGTATATCTCTGCATTGTAGAGTTGCAGGCAATACCTTCTCTAAATACTGCCTAGACACCTTCACTTGCAGTAAGTACCAGTGAGAATAAAACACTGAGACAACTTAAATGTTCTTATTTGATGAGAACCTTGGTATTATCAAAAAAAAAACAAAAACCAACCAAACAAACAACAAATAAAACCCCAACCAAAAAGTTTGGTCTTGTTCTCTGAGGATAATTTTTAGTTTAAAGTTAAATGCAAAGAATAGTTCTTACTTTTCATGGTAGAGAAATACATAAAGGGTTCCTCCAGCAGCCATCAGCCAGATAAACCATCTCATGTGAGATGCCAGAGGTCCCAGCTCACGGAGATTTAACCTGGAGGCATAAAGGTTCCAAGAGAAAAAAGTGATGAGTAAACAGACCACACTGACAAAAGAACAGTAGGGATTAATAAAAACATATAAATACTCAGAGCTTTAGCTACAGAATGATGGGGGAACAAACACTGGGACATTCTATCCACAGAGAGGCTGAAGGTGTTTGCACTGATGGGTGGAAAGCATGAACTGAGGTATGTGGAATATACAGAAACTACCTGCTGCTGTTTTCTAGCATCACTCTCTGTTCAGCACAGCACAGGAGATGACATTACAATGTCTGTCACAACACAGTGTGGTCAATTGCATCTAAGAAACCATCTAAAGATTTTGGAAAGCTGCAAGGACAAACTGTTTATTTTGGAAAAGCTTTGATTCTGCAGCTGTGTCCCCATTTCTTACCACGGTGCGTAGGATGCCGCAATGAAGACATAGATCATCATTCTGTCACACATGTGAAAGCAATGCTCCATTGTCCTAGGGAGAGAGACACAGAACAGGTACCATGATGCATTTTGGGAAGATTTTTGCATCATCTCGCTTTCCTGACATGCTTTGGAATTACTCTGGGGAAAATACCATCACCTCCATCCCTCTTACAACTGTGTGGAGGAACTGAGACACATAAGAGCTGAGCACTTCTCCAGCTCTCTCCCCTTCTCCACCCCACCCTGTCACATCAATTCTGCCTAATCCAGACACTCTTACTATTCAGTGACTACTGGCTATGTCCAATATATGGCCCAGAATTATTTAGGGGGTCTTACAAGGGATAAGTAAAATAAAATAAAAATAATAAATCCCATGTCAGTTTTGCTATTGCTGCCTTGGTCCCAAGGAAGTTTCCTGCTGGTTAGCTGGGCATTGACAAAAGCTGTGTTCCTCAAGGCACCTGAGCATGCCATAGTGCCAGACAGTGTCTTCATGTCTGCAATGGGATATTTTCCATCAGCCACTCACATTATGCTTTTTCCATTCTGTTTCTGGATTAAGAGCCCCTAGAGCCGACCAAAACACATTTTCTTTGTGACAAGGCAGCAGCCATTCACATTCACTGGTACATGAGCTTGGCTCACTATTTCTTCCAAAAAAATCAACGGTGCTTTTATCATGATTCAGTAGAAAGTACCACTCCAACCTCCTGTAAAATTGGTTTTGACTGAGAAACACAATGGGGAAACATCAGGAGGAAGTGAAACATTTTCTCCTGCTACCTGAGGTGACTCTTTTTCCAGGAAACGATGTGGAAGACGGTGGAGACGATGAAGAGGGCGCAGAGCCCCACCCCGTACATCCATGCTGTGATCTTCTCCCAGCGGTCGTCGGAGAGCCGATGGAGGAGGGCACTGCCCACGATGGCAGGAACAATCAGGAACTGCCAGAACAAAAGGCCACTGTCAGGCTCTGCCCTGGTGCCAGCCACAGAGCAGCACCAGCACGCAGAGCCCAGCCCCACACAGAGAGTTTTCTCATTTACTTAAGCTGACACATCAGTACCAGGGAAGGTTACCAACTCCTCTAGCCATGACAGCAAATTCTTTTGTCTAATTTTATAGGTATTATCAGTGGTTTTATTTTCACATTCTGCCTTATGTTTTAAAACCATGTTAATCTTACGCTAAGCTTGACTTTAAACCACCTCTTGTGCATAGACACAGAGCACAAGACAGACCAAAATAAACTCGAATCCCAAATGAAAAAACAAAGCATTTAGCAAAGTGCAGTTGCAAGAATTAGGCAACTATGGGAATCCAGGGCATCCCTCTGGCTGCCTTGGAAGGCCTGGGACCCTGGCAGGGGTCAGGAACCCCCCTGGACAGAGCCCCCACAGACACTGTCTGTGATCTCTGCCCATGGAAAAGAGTTTTCAATCTTACAGGATGAATTACCAGCTCTGAGTGTTTGATATAAGTAATAATTAAGTGTGGCACGGGTGCAAAAGTAAAATTTTAGGATTCTGGATAAGGGGTCCAAAGGGGACACGATGGAGGAAATTGGGTGTGTCTTGTCCTTTTTCTCCTTCTTCATGCCCTCCATGTTTCACTGTGGTGTTGGCATTTTTCTGTTGGTTCAGGCTGGGGACACACTGTCCAACGTAGGTGACAGATATTGTCACGTTATTGTAAATCCAGCACAGGTAGTTTGTGGTATTTAATGTTTGTACCATCCCACTGAGGGCAGAGCCCCACACGCTGCCCTGCAGGACAGAGCTGCGGCAGGGCAGCAGAACATGTTAGAGATAAACAGAATAAACAACCTTGAAACAGCACAGACCAATTATGGCTTCTTCTTTGGCAGCGGGGCTGACAGACAGAGACTTTCTACAATCTGGGAATCATCAATACCTCAGATCCCGACAGGCAACAGTTTTGCAGACCTTGGGTTTAAGCTACCACAAATAAATTAGCTGCAAACTTCTCTCATGAATAGATTTTTAATGCACAAAGATGTTCTTCTAATGCAGCATATCCAACTCTGTTTTCCTTCCCACCTCCCTCTCAAGCATTTCTAATTCACTTCTTCAAAACAGGCCCTGTTCAAACATCATGATAAAATTACCATGCTTGCATGAAGCATCCAAGAAGTGACTGCAGGCTTTAAATGCATATGTTTAAAACTACACTCCCTTCCAGAATAAAATATGTGATGTACCTCTATCTCCTTCAGGAGAAGGCAAAAAAAAAGAGGAGGAAGAAGAAAAAAAAAAACCAAACTAAAAAACACCCTATGTCCAACAAGTATTTAAAGAAGAGAGCTCACTGACTCAGATATTTCTACCCATCTCCTTCCACTATCAAGTCAGCCTTCTAAGTTACAAACACTGCACACATTCCCTTCCAGGCCCTACAGCATGTCTAAGGTGCTAATTTGTTCCCCTGAATTGCAAACGAGTTTCTCAGGGTTAAATTCTTGATAATTTAAGCCAAGTCTCATATGTTAAACAATAAAGCCAGGAACAAACCATGTTTAAACAAATCTGGCCACTTTGCATTACAGGTTTGATAGCTCAGACTGCAGAGTTCTAGTCTAGCCTGACCCATCTGTCCTTTATCTAATTACAGACCAGAGGAACTCAAGGCTCTGCTCAGTGCAGAGAATGCAGAGCAAACTGAATGGATCTGAGAATAACAAAAAACAAGTGGCTTTTTCTTCTGACTTTGAAGTACATCAGCTGTAGCTTCATTACTATTCAATTTCCTTATGTTTTGCAAAATGTAGTATATTTGTGCCAAGAGCTGTAGAGCCATGGAAATGAAAAGTATGGCATCGATACACTCACAACATCAGGACTAGAGGTGAAAACACTTCCTGAGCTTTGTAATGGAACTATGGAAGTTGACTTGGTGCACTTTAAGGCCAGAAATAGTCTGCCAGCCTGGCTTCTCATTCATCACCAACCCTAAGTTTCCTGCACACACCCTGGCCAGCCCCCAAATTCAGGGAAGGCTGGAATGTGTCACTCCAGATCAGTCACTCCTGTTTCCCACACATGACACACGGTGTGAATGAAGCGTGGCTGGAGCCCCTGGCACAGCCAGGAACTGAGGAGATGTGACAGCTGCTTCATTTCGTTTTTGCAGGGGACAGGAGGATACTGAGCCCCAGAAACTGTGGTGTGGTCATGGCTCTAAGCTGTACATCCCACTCTATCCACATTCCTCAGTTTCCTTCCCAATTTTTGGTGCAAATTTCAGTTTTGACTAAACTTAACTAGAAGAACTAAAGAAGAACTTGACTAGAGAACTAAAAGTTTTCAGAGAAATTAAATACCTATAAATACCAGGTAAAACAGCAAATTCCTACTGATTCCCTGTAACAGCCTAGGCATGAGCTGCTCAGGGACTCTGACAGAGACCACTTCCCATGAAAAGAGCCTTCTTTGACATTTAGATATTACACAGAATAACCTGCCTTTCTCACACAGAGACCCCAGCTTTTTACTAATCTCCTCAAAGGAATATTTCACAAGCTAAGCTGTGACATGGGATGCTAAAATGGGCCAAAACAAAGTTCAGTGTCAATCACTCTTTCTGTAATTACTGTGTATAAAGTGATACAATTAAAACAAAGAAGCAATTCTCTTGTCCCTCTTTATTTGCACCTTCAGAATCAAGAGTACAGCACATGAATGAAGACTTTAATCCCTTTTTTCCTTGTCCTGCTTTAAAAAACAATTCTACCTCTCACAGAGAAGAACACTGTATTCCATGAGAAGGACTGATTTTTTTTGCTAAGTGTTCTTTTACGAACCCTTTTCCTCTGTGCTTGATAGGCACCATGGGAACAGACGCAAACAAGAGATGTTTTATTGCTTTTATTTTTTTTTGGCCAAAAATAGCTAAATTAAATACAAAATCCAGAAATGATACCCTGCTGTTCCAGGTGACTCGATGAAGTTGTTCAGATGGCAATGCCATAACAGGTAACATACGGTACACTGGGTTTTAGCCATCTTACAACAGAAATACAAAACTTCAGCTCATAAAAAAGGCAATTTTTCCCAGGTTCATTTGAAAAAATCACTTGCACAAGAATTGCATTTTAATCTCCAGTTTTCAGAATGGAAAAGCCATTAATCTGTCCTTTAAAAGGAGGGGAATTTACCAAAAAAGCAGTCAGAGAATCAGAACTAACAGAATGAGTGGGATTGTGCTGTGTCATTTTACAGCGTGACAAAGCATTTCTTAGTTGCCAATATTCCTGGAAAAAAACCAAAACTCCAGCTACAAGTCACAAAATCTTTGCTTATTTCATCATTGAGTGCAAGTCTTCCAAATGAATACCATCAAACCCAGTAAGTTAATGTACTGTGAGCAAACCCAGAACTGTGATGTGCCAATTTACTAATTTTAGCTCCGTGATTAGTCCTGGCTGCATCAGAAATGGGGCTGGAAGGGAGATCTGCAGAACAAGAGAGAAGGCAACAGTTTCCTAAGCTTTCTAGAGAAATGCCAGAACAAAATGAGAGAATGAAGTTAAAAGCTCTTTGCAATAAGGAGGAAGATAAAGGATTAAAATATGTTTATTTACATCTACAGAATAGTTTTCAGCACAACCTCTGTGTGGTGTATTTTGGGAAACCAACTACCACAAACCCTGCTGTCACAATAAGTAAAAACCCTTAAGGCACAAGGAAAGAGGCTGACACAATAAGCTGTGAACCTGATCAGGGTTACTTCAGCGAAATTACACTCTCTGGTTACAACTGACAGAAAAATACCCAGTACCTTCCACCTGCCTGGGGTTGCTTAGGATACTGCTCAGCATTTTACCTGTATTTTTTCCATATTTCTCCAGACAATCTCTGCCACAGAGAGCTTTAAAAACCTGCTGGAAGTTTTGCTTTTGTATCTAACATTCCTTGAAAATGAAGTTATTCTCCTTGCACATCATGCAGGCAGCACCAATGCCCTGTGATGCATGAGCCACTGCAGCAGAGCTAAAATCTCACGAGCCTCTCAATGGGAGGGACACACTGAGGACACAAAAATGGTCCATGCACTTCCCTTTTGGAAAGGAAGACAACAGAAACAGCAATAAAGCTGCCAGTCCTGCCCCCAAAAAACGTGACCCTTGGAGAGAACCCCGAGGGGCTGTGCCCATCTCCAGCTGCCTGCTCCCTGAGTGCACTCCTGTTACCACCTCTCCCAACTTTTCAATGTTCCCCTCATTTTAGGAGACCAGTAACACAGAGTGGGAGGCCCACAAGCAACTTGAGCTGCACAACACACAGAGAGCAGAGAAACTGCTTATACCAGTCAGTGGGAATGGAAGAGTCCTTCTGAAATTTTGATCACCCCTTCTTCCATGCTCAAATGGCCTTCTAAATGCTCCAAGTCTCACTTTTTAAATATTTATACGACTTCTGTTTTTCCATGCACTTCACTAACCCCACCTGGAATACAGGTTATAATTAATTTTAAGAATAGTTACTCCTTTTAAGGCAGTTAGAAAAAACATTTAAAGTAGTATACAGCAAGCCATGCCTAAATGCTGAGGTTTTAACACAACAAGGTCTACCTTTTGTCTGATAAACCTTACACACACCTGAAAGCTTCACTATGAAAAAGTCATTTCCCCCTTCCCTTTCTCACAACCCCTGCTTTTCTCATGCACTGTTTCCTTCCTGTTCCTTTGAACACAGAGAACAGTTTTTTCTGTTTTCAACACTTTGCTGCCATTCCTCTTCCAGTGTCTGAAGGCAAGTCAATGCTTCATTTAAAGCTAAAAAAGAAGCAAGACATTTAAAATAGCCTAACAAGCAAGAAATTTGAAGATACCTTACTATGCAACACAAACCTACCTTTTAAGTATTGTACCAAAAAGTTGTACCTGGGATTCTACTACTCCTTTATCCTTATTTTTCTGTTGTTTGCTTGTTTTTTATTAAGCAGTTGCCATAAACTGATTCCTGTGTATTTTTAAGTCCAAAACCAGATAGGATACCTACTTCTACCTACAGCAGAAGTTGACTGCTTCCTGAATTATGAAAAATATATTGGAGAACCACTGTTGAATTCTGTTCTATAGAATCACCAATGTCTAATTGAAAACTTGCACTGTAATCTAGCAGCAAAGACTCAGCCACTTGACTATCTGACATTAAGTAAGTCTGCAACACAAAGGAGATGAAAACATCACCCCTAGCTTTTCTCTGCTTTCCCAGCTTAGACTCCCATTTCAAGACTTTAAATATTGATGAAAAGTTATTGCATATTTAACAGTTCATCGTAGGTTTTAGCAAGTAGTTTGACTGCTTAGAAAGTAATTGCAGCTTCTGCAGCCTACCAGAAAACACTGATCCACCTTGGCTGTCACATTCTGCTAACAGGCAGGAGTAAAACATGCCTGGTTTTCAACTAGGTGAAAGCTGAAATTGCTAAGGAGCACAGCAACATCTGCCAGAAATTTTGAAATCTAACTTTTTGGCCAGAGCAAACAAGATTTGCACAAGGCTTATGAGATAAACTACATATTTGTGCTAACTAACAGAATGTTGCTTCATTCCCTAGGCAAATAAGCATATATTTACATAATGCTGTACATGAGACCTTTGGCTTAAGAACACAGAAGCTTCAGTCAAGTTTATGTCTACGTGCAAAACCAAGGTGATTCTGTTTTTACCACCATCACGGAGCTGTAAGTTGGTTATTTATGAAATACACACAAGGGACCCTTAAGAACAGAGCTCCTTCAAGAACTGAAGAGTCCTGGGCGCTGCTTTGAGCTTTCGTATCTGCAGCTCACTCAGACACACTGGAGATAAGAGACTGAGGACGAAGTCAAACATACTTCAGATGTTTGGAGTTGAGGGATTGAGGAGACGCACAAGTTGCTTTTATAAAAGGGCAAATGCTATCTTAAAAAGCAAACAAACACATTTTTAAGTCCTTTTCAAAGTGCCAGACAGGAAATTAAACTTCCTAATTACTAAAAGGGAAAAAAGTAAATTGCTTTTGTTCTGTTCTTGTGAATACTATATATTCAAAACTAGAATAAGTCCTTACATTATGAAAATAAGGAAAGAGTTGAAATTTCAGCAGGGCTGTCAGCATTATCAGGGCCTCTTGCAAAACAGCAGGCTTCTTGAAGAGTCAGTGGGTATCAGAATTAAAACATTCCAGCTCTTGCTGCTCATACCTACAGACGGTCTGATGAGGCCTTCCCATTTCTCACATGGATAAATCTTTCTTATACTTCCAGTTTACAGTTTGTCAGGGCAGACCTGGGAAATCCACCTTTCAGGCTAACTAGTAGTGGCCTATATCCCCTTTACTGCAGGCATCCTTTGACTGGAGCAGAGGGAAAATATCAAGTTAAAGACCTGTAACATTGGTGAAAAGGAATCCTATGAAGTGTCTGGGGCTCCAAGAGATTTGGAACATTACCAAACATCTAATTTTCTGGACTGTTACAGTTAATGCTTATATGCACAAAACCAGAGAGAGGCTGTAGATATGAACACAGTGAGGCAAAGGTAAGCAGCTAGCAATCCAAACACAAAAATGTATTGAAACGTCTGGTTAAAGAAAAAATAGGAAAAAAAGGCAGAAGTATACTTACTGCATGTGTGTAACAGTTAGCAGCATGCTCATAGCAAGTGGGTTTGTAGCGGCTGTTGGCTGGAGCTGGGTGGTTCATGAACCTGTTGAATAATTAAGAAGTACTTTCAGGAAAGTTACTAAACATCTCTCTGTGTGTCATGAAGGAAATGAAGGAATACTTCCAACCTGGTAGTGTTAAGAATTATAAGTACAGACATGTTCAAAGTAACTGTGATTTAAATTGCAAATTCTCCCAAGTAAAGTCTCTTACTAGACACACATGTTAAATAAATTCCTGTGACTGCCTGGTACAAGGGATGGTTATCATTAATCAGGAGCTCACACAGAGCAGTCAGACTCCCTGTTTTCTGACAGTTTGGTCAGAGGAAGAATGGAACATTTCCTATTTAAATTACATGGCAAGAACTAAAAGTATTCTTGAAATACGGAGTTCATCATAGCTGTCAGGGGTTATTCTTCTTTCGAGACGTTCTTGGAACTGCAGCAATATTCCAGTTTGGAGCACTTGAACACTGACTTTTTGACTCCTATCACAAGCAGTAATTGTGTCTGGAGAATGAAGTGGCTCATTTTTCCAATTCCATGTCTGTAACCAAGATCCAAACATCTCCCACATGGGGATGATGAAAGGCGACTCTAATGGTCAGTTCTGAAGAGGAAACATTTCAAGAGGTTTGCCATAGACATTCCACCTTTTTCTCAAAGAATTTTCAAACATTCTAAAACACAAAACAAGCACATCAAATGTAGTCTGTGCAAGCTGAACAGAATATGATGAAACTTGAGAAAGTTTGGGAAGAATTTGCCAATGAAAATGTTTCATTTAAGAGTATTAAAAAACCCAAACACTTGAGCTTTTTCTGTGAAACTCAACAATTTAAATCTGTGTAGGAACACCGGTAAAAGACAGCACACACTTATATGCAACAGTCAAATGAAAGCCATGAACTTCTCCCAGCACTGCTGACTGTCCTACAAAACTGAACATCTTTCACCAATAATTCAATTTACTCCAGGTTTTTCTAAAACTATGCACTGAGGTATCCAAGCAGCCAGGAACAGCTTCACAAGAAATACAGAACATGTCTGTATGCTCAGAACCAAGAGCAGCTTTGTTACATAGATTTATACAAAAAGCTTGTTAGACAAACTTTGGTCCTTCCCCATGTCCCCTGGTTTAAATAAAAATGAGTCCTATTTTTATGACATCTATAAAATATTGGCCAACCTCAAACCAGGGAAAAACAAATGAACAACTAAAAAAATCCAATGCAAATCTCACAGTTGGCATAAGCTGTTCCAGACTTCTGGGATATTTCACTTGGTTTTCTTGAGTGATTTATTAAGTGACTTGTAGCAGCATTAGGAAAATAACAGTGTCATGATCCCTTCCCTCAACCGTGGCAATTTCAAGAAACAGTTTCATTGGTACTAATACAGAGGCTAAGAAAAATATGAATTTAATTCAGACAGCACAGAACTCCTGCAGGGTTATTTGCTAACAGTCATTTAAAATATGATTAAAAATGGCAATTCTTTTGTCAGTGAGAAATGGCACCTTACTCTCCTCTCCAAGAAGACAATGACACTCATCACAAAAGTTCGCAGAATATTTGGAAAATCACTTTTTGCCCAGTGCCTGTATGTCTTCAACAGCTGCTGAACACCATCTCAGTATCCTCTAAAGATGGAACATTCAGTTTGCTCAGTTCTGCTTCCAAGTCAGGAAAATGTTTAAAAATAAAAGCATCTGTTGGCTCAGTGAGCGGCCAGGCTTGGACTGCCCTTGTCCAACTCCATAAATTCAAAGTCATGGGAAACTTTTGACTTATCACATCTAGAATATTACTACATTTCTCTGTGATGGTACCTTGGAAGTCTCACAAGAAGTAAAAAATAAAAAGAAAAAAAAAGGCAAAATCACACTTGAAGAACCAAAAGGAATAATCTTATATTGTGTAGTAGCTTTATAATTCCTGTTGTTCCAAATTTCTATATAAGATACTATTATCATAAAAAAATCTATAAATAATTGATGTCTCCTAATGGGATCTTCTATTATCCAACAATAGCCTACTTTTAATTTTTTTTTCCTTTATTTTCAGTAGGAAATGCACTGCATCTTTCTAAAGCAAACGCATTGGATCTAGGGGTAATGTTAGATTTTAGAATTATGAACAAACACTTTAGAAATTAGGACCTCTTACTGTCACTAAGACATTTATTAGCCACAGAACAGAACACAGAGATAGTAACAAATCTATCCTTGCTCTGTTACCTACACACAGATCTTGGCTTTTTCCTGTTTTGTTCATGGCAGCACAGGAATGATGCAAATATTCTGCACCAGAACTTCAGCAGAACTCCAGCATTAGCAAAATCTCACCTATCCCCTTCACCTCAGTGTTTATACCAACAATACCAACACCACCTGTGTGTTTTGGCAGGAGGGGAAGTGTTCAGTTTTACCTCTGCCTCGCAGAAATGGGTCTCACGATGTCCCAGCACCAACTTTGCTGCACATTTGACAGACCTGCACCTCTCCCTTCTGCCAGGGAGCCTCCAACAGGCTGCAGACCCTGATGCCAAATGCTGGAAAGCATCTGCTCAGGTCACTCCCAGGCAAGTCTTAGTACAGCAAACTTCCAGTTATTCCTCTCTGCCTTTTGATAATTAACTATTTATAAACGTTATCAGAAACAGCTTCAGAGGGAGGATCATTAACGACGTGGCTGGAAGGGCAATAATGCCAGCCAGAGCTTCTCACCAGTTCATTTCATTTTCAGCGTGACAGTTTAGGCTTAGTGTCTTAAGAAACATATGTGAATTTTGAAAATAGCTGCTCTGTGATATTACTGATGTGCTCATCAAAACCAGGAAAATTATTTTGACAAACACTGTTAAAGTCAGTCATATACTCCTGCAGTTAGAGACACAAATGATATTGCAAAAAAAGGCAGAAGAATGTGGTTGCAAACTTACTCACATTCTAGAGGAAAAACAGCTCTGCTCTTTCTGAAAGATAAATAAATAAGCAAACAAACCCCATGCCACCACCAACAATGGATGCTTCTTTTTTCCTGCCTTGTGAATACAGCAACACAGGGACATTGTTCTTCCTCCTATCCACAGGTCACGTTTGCCTCTTCTGGAAAAGTTAATTGTGGGAATTATTATCTCACCTTCCTAGAAGTGGAAGCACAGTAAAGACCATTCATTTACTGCTAAACTCACTGAACTGGATCACAGTTTACAGGAAATGTCTTTAATTGAAGCCTTTTTGATTCTCTAGCAAATCTCTAATGTATTCTTTAACAGCAAATCTGGTGAAACCAGAATCATTTAATCAAGGATATGCAACACATCGCACAAGGATGCACAAATAGGTCTCCATATAAGATACTGACAATCCAAGATAAAACATTAATGCCTTCAATATCAGAATAGGAAATTACCAAAATTAAGAGACTGAGAACTGCTTGCAGCCAGCCAGGAGAGCAGAATGCTTTAGCACTGAACTGAGCTGAGAGTTCTTTTCACAATTAAATTCTCAATGCTCAGAACCTGCTCAAGGCCAAGGAAGTTCAAGACTCAGGATTTCACAGCAAATATATTTTGATGAACATGCTCCCAATATAAGCAGAAAAAAGGTACTGAGACATACAGCAATTTAAAACAAGAGGAGGAAACTCATACCCCTCCCTTCACACTACTTCACCTTTGATCTTGAAATACTTTAAATTCTAAACATACAAACTGATCCATCCTTTGTGACAGACCCTAATCTCATGCTCCTATTAATTTCCAAGGAACAGATGCTGTTTTCCAGAGATTCCAGAATTAAGAGAAAATAGTGTTTGGGAGACAAAGCAGAAGGGAAGTCCGAGGGTTCTTAATGCTTTGTCTTTGCATGCAAAGCCAGCTTAGAAAAATAAATTACAAAACCCTAAATCCATTGCACATATCTGTATGGCATCTGTCTGGCATCACAACAAGCTTAGACCCCAGACTGCAGAAGGGAAATCAAATCGTATTGACGATTCCCATCTGCTGAATGAATTATTGTTTTAAGCATGAAGCAAAATGTCAGTAAAAACAGCAAGCACTGATAATGGCCTCAAAGATGTGGATTTTTTTTAGTCTTTTCAGGAAGTATATTTCCTTTATTCAGCTCAAAAGACCTCATACTTCCTTTTACCAGCTTAAAAACACATTCCCTCGTTTTGTGCCTTTCTTTCTTTGTGCTTTCCAGCAGCAGGAGAAGCCATTGAGACCCAATAAACCACAAATAACAGCATATGAGAAACTGCAACAATGTGGGCGTAACTCCACAAAACCAGCAGTAGCATCCATCAAATGGGGTTAAAAATTGCTTCATTATCTAAATATATGTGTCACTATCTACGATGTCATCTAGGCTCTTTGTTTTCAAGAGGAAAACAAAACAAAAAAACAAACAAAAACCAAAAAAACCCCCAAAAAACCCACAAGCAAGTCAAAACAGATCTGATGACCATTCAGATTAGATTTTGAAGTGAAAATAAAGGATTTATTAAAAGCTTGCTTGCTTTCACCAAATTTGGCTTTGACCATATTCATTCAGTTAAAAGTAGATACGTCTTCCTCCACACTAGGCACCTTCCTTCCTGGATTTGACAGTATCTAGCTGTCGTTTGTAACTGTTCACATAAACTTTACTATCACTTAACATAAGAGGCACAGAAAGAATTAAGATCAGTGCAGAAGCAGCTCCCTTATTGGGAAATATCAGTGAAATCCCACGCTGTGTGAAGGTTCATGTATTTAAAGCACGATACTAAAGATAAAAGGAAACCTGCAATACTCTGAGAATCCACAAACAACTCTGCTATCATACATAGATTGTGTCATGGAAAATAGCGTCTGTGCACCCCACTGACCTCCCCAGCCTTCTGGCAAGTATGAAAGGCAGCAATTCAAGCAAAGAGTGGGCAGCAATCACAAGTCACTCCAGCTGCTGCAGCACATCTGGCCTCAGGGGCAAGGGACCAGCCAGCCGAGGTGTGTGCTAGCACAGAAACCCATGTCCAAACACATTCATATTTTTCTCTTTCAGTTTTATTTCCCTTTTAATACTTAGGTTTCAGTTTCTTGAGCAAGGTGGTGAAAGGAGAGCAGGGCAGCCCCACGGCAGGTACCTGGTCAGGGAAGCCACTGTGAAACTTGGCCTCAGCCGGGAGATGGGCTGTCCATCAACAGTTACTGGCCTGGCACCTGGACTCTGGGCAATGAAGAACCAAAGCCACAGATATTTATTATTATTATTTATTAATTCTTCCCTGTGAGGGTGCTGAGGCCCTGTCAGAGATGCTGCAGCTGCCCCATCCCTGGAAGTGTCCAAGGCCAGGCTGGACAGGGCTTGGCGGAACCCGGTCTAGCGCAAGGTATCCCTGCCCGTGGCAGAGGGGCGGAATGAGATGAGCTCTAAGGCGCTCCCAACCCGGAGCATTCTGTGATCCGCGATGCTCAGTGCGCCCTCGGAGCAGCAGAACAAGGGGCTCCACGGCCCCGCGGGGCCACAGGAGCGGCGGGCGCTGACCCAGCCCGGCCCGGGAGCCACAGGTCGGGCCCGCGGGATGCGCGGCTGGGACACGGGGCCGGATGCGCGAACCTTCACCCATTTAACAGCGGCGAGGCACACCGAACGCACAAACAAAGGACCCTCCTCACCCCCGCCCACCCGCGGTCCCCGCCCGGCACCGGCGAGAAAACCGCGGCTCCCCCACCCCCCCACGCCGCCCGGGGGTCCCATCCCGCGGGGAGCGGCCGGGCACGAACGGGGATCCCATCCCCGCCGCGGGTCGCGGCGAGCTCACCTCCGGAACCGCTCCCGGAGCCGCCGCATGGGTCCGGGGCGGGGGGTCGGGCCGGGGGGCTGCGGGCGGCTCCGGGGGCGGCTCGGGCCGGGCTCCGGGCCCGCATTGGCGAGCGCCGGGCGGGCTGAGCGCGGGGCCGGGCGGGCGGCGGCCGCTTTAACCGGCCCCGGCCCCGGCTCCGCGCAGCGCCCGCCCCGGCCCGCCCACCGCGGCCGAGCGCGGGAGGAGCCGGCCCCGAGCGGGCACCCGCCGCTGCTGCGAGCCGGGGCCGGGGAGCGCTGGGGGGGGAGAGGGGAACGGGGCTGGGGAGCGCCGGGGCGGGAGCGGGGAATGGGGCCGGGGAGCGCCCGGGCGGGAGCGGGAACGGGAACGGAGCCGGGGAGCACCGGGGCGGGAGAGGGGAACGGGGCTGGGGAGCACCGGGGCGGGAGCGGGAACGGGGCCGGGGAGCACCGGGGCGGGAGAGGGGAACGGGGCTGGGGAGCGCTGGGGGGGGGGAGAGGGGAACGGGGCCAGGGCCGGGGAGCGCCGGGGCGGGAGCGGGAACGGGAACGGAGCCGGGGAGCACCGGGGCGGGAACGGGGCCGGGGAGCGCCGGGGCGGGAACGGGGCTGGGAACGGGAACAGTGCTGGGGAGCACCGGGGCGGGAGCGGGGAACGGGGCCGGAGAGCACCGGGGCGGGAGCGGGAATGGGGCTGGGAATGGGAATGGGGCTGGGGGGGAGCGCCCGGGCGGGAGCGGGAGCCCCGGCCTGGCTCCCGAGGGTGGCCCGGCCGAGCCGGGTTCCGGCTGGCAGCGGTGCCGGGGCCGGCGGTGCCGGGGCCGGCGGTGCTCGGGGCCGGCGGTGCCCGGGGCCGGCGGTGCTCGGGGCCGGCGGTGCTCGGGGCCGGCGGTGCTCGGGGCCGGCGGTGCTCGGGCCGGCCGCAGCTCATCCCGCGGCCCCGCAGGGATGGAGCAGCACCGGGGGAGCTGTGGGGGACTGCGGTTTAATCGCCATTGTCTCAACTCAGTCAGGGAGGAGATGGCAACACGCTTCCTCCTCCCAGTCTGGGAGCTGTAGGAGCCTTTCTGCGAGCATTCGGCACAGACTGACCCGGGTGAATTCACCCACCCGGCCATCGCTCCATCCCGGCCTGGCACGGGAGAGCACAGCAAAACGCCTTGGCTTTGCTGGCACATAAACCTGCACATGGGATCATTTACTCCGCTCGAAATCGAGATTACTGCGGCCAGGCTGCTTGGCGGAGATAAACTGATGAACTGGCTGGTGGGGTTTCCCATCTCTGTGCCCTAATCTTACCTACTCAAACCTATTTTTGCCAAGCAAGGGTTATTTCACTAAGTGAAGGGACCATGTCAAACATATTCTGTAAGGTGAACGTGGTGTTGCCTTGTGCAGTACAAATCAGGGCATGAATTAGGAGAATATTATTATTATTAGAATTCTATTTATGCTATTCTTCTAATCTAATATCTTGTTTACAGTGGGAGTTTGAACAGTTCCAGCCCTCAACAAAAGCGATTAGTAGAGGCACACCAAGGCAAACCACAGGTTTAGACAAATAAACCATACTCAATGTCAACACCTTTCATGGTAGTTCTGAGGCAGACAGGATCTGCTGGCAGCTGTGCCATGGTTTGTAAGTCTTTCCAAGCTAAGCATGTCTCCTCTGCCAGGTAACCACCTCCAGCACAGGAAGTGTGAGTGTCACAGCTTGACTGCATGTCAGGCTCAGTCTGACTGTTGATGGCTCTCTGTCCCCTTCACCAGCTGTTCCCTGGTGCCAGCAGTGAGCAAAGGATGAGGTGGAAACAGTTTTGTATACTGCTGTGGCAAGACCTGTCCCTCAGTTTCTGTAGTTCCATTACAGAATAAGCTCTTCCAATACAAATTGCAGATTTTGTTCTTCAACAAGGGCTTGTTTGCTGATAGGACAGGTGAGGCTGGGCCAGAAGACTTCTGCAAAGAGCTGCTCAGCTTTTTTGAAAAAGGAGGGCAGAGCTTGATGCTGGAAAGGAGAGCTCCTGAAATGCAGAGCCAAGTTCCCTAAGAAATACTCCCATTCATCTCAGTGAGCTATCACTGTTAATATGTTGGTATAATCTGTCATCCAATTTAGCAGTATCACTGTTAATAGTTTCCTATTGCCTATGTTATCTGTTAATCCAAAAGGAGCAAAGTTTGAGGACGCTGCTGAAGAGCCCAGACCTGCACACAGCTGCATTTCAGCAGCTGAAGTGCCAGCAGTATCCCAATATCCTGCCTTCGTACTGAGGTAGGGCTTGTGGTGATGCAGCTGCCTTCCTGCTCAGTACCACACACCCATCCTTGCATTCCTCTGCAATTGCCCAGTAATTTGCACTTTCATGTTGTAGAAATGTTCTGGAACGTGTGATTTGTACACCATGACTGGAAGGCTGGCTGCTTTGTGGTTCTGGCAAAAAACTGGGCTGACTCCTGTAAAATGAGGTACACACAGAGGTGTTATCTTGTCTCCATCTCCTCTCATTCCCTCTGCTCCTCTTTGACTCTTTCTTCTGCCTTCTCCCAAGCCACTGTCATTTTCATTTCCTTCCCTGCTGCCTTGGACATTTGATCCTAGACTCTACTTGCAGATGTGTCACAGAGTTTTTCTCCTCACTGTTTTCAAAGCTCAAAGCCTGTTTTTCCACCTTTGTTCTGTGGACACAGATCTCAAACCAGTGTAACTTCCTGTTGCTAGAGCATCAAAGATACACAAATACAAGATACAGTAAAAAAAAAAAAATTCTGTTCAGACTTGTTTACTTTGAATAAAAATAAGAACATTCATATCATGAAGCTTGACTGAGTGGAACCAGGTTAAGGATGCTCCAACCATCATGACAGTGGCGATGAAACAAAGATTTTTTTACTAGAAGTCAGTGTCTATTAAGGAGAACACTAAATTACTCAGCACAGGTGTTGTTAAAGCAGTCCTGACCAATAACATATTTTTAATACCAGTGACTCAGAACTCATCTCTGTAATTGTTTTTGATGATAAAATGATTCAGCATGCCCTAAAAACATGGCAATAAAAGAAACCCCTTATTACAGACCAAGGAACCATTAAGTCTAAATCCTAAAAATTGGCATTCAGCATACAAGATTAAGGAAGCAAAAACCTTGTTAGTTTGGTTACTCTTATTTACAAAATAGGAGAAAACAGAACCTTCAAATACCTTAAGTAGTTTTGATTAAAAACATTCTTAAGACTAGAAATATGTCATTGTGCACTCAGCCAGAAATGCATTTTAATAAATGAGTCAGGGTTACAAGAAGGATGAAAAACTTTTCTTACTGATTGCATCCTTTCTGTGGGGCCCAGTCATGTAGTGTCACTGGAAGGAGGAACATGCTGAAGATGAACAGCCAAGGGCTGATTAATAAGACATTTAACCTATTATTTTTTTCATGGGACAAAGAGCCTGTAGTTCTGTAAGGTATCTGTAAAATGAGTGTCCAAAATGAACCAGGCAATCCCAGTCTGATACCCAACAGACACCCATTTGGTACCTCATAGGTGTTTGCATAGCAAATCTGTTACTAATTACAATTCTTGACACTCAGGAGTACATGGGCTGTGTTGTTTGCCCTTATTAGTTTTAGGCCAGATTGTACCTATGTACAATCTCCTGCCCGCCCTTCACAAGCACTGTCTACTTGTCTAGAGGTGGAAGGGTTTGTACTCCTGGACTATTGATGAGCATTAAACTGTCACATAAACACATACTGAATTCTGAGACAGACATTAAATATCTGTATAGAATTATGCAAAGAAGGATGCAGAGGTAGGGTCTGTAGTTTTCTCTGCATTGCAAAATTGTCCCAGGTTTTACAAATCCATCAAATGAGTAGGCAGGCTCTGAAAGCTTCCTTTTCCCCACCCAAGATGAAAAGTGTAATTGCCACTGGGATGCCAGAGGTGAATGAGATTCTGTCAGGAGGTTATATTGATAAAAGTAAACATCCTGCACAAAAGCTGAGTTTCTTTTGGCTTCTTGATGAGCTCTTATTACAAGCCTGCACAATAGCCAGTCCCCTGATTTGTTAAACAGATAACAGAGAAGCAGTTCCTCAGTTGCCAAAATGGATGTATTAGTGACAAGACACGGCTGATGCTCCCAGCTACTCACTTTTGGAACTGGCAGTGGTGATGGAGCGGCTTCAGAGGCAGGAGAGCAGGACACCATGGCTCAGGAGGCAATTAAATGTGCTGGGGAGGGAGCAGAGCAGCACAGCCCTAGTGAGGCACAGGAAATGGGCTTGGCAGGTGAAACTCCACTCCCACTCTACGCTGGGGAGTAAATTAAGCATTTGCGGTAAATAAGGGGGAGAAAAGTACCCTTCTGCTTTATTTTGACTTCATAATAAACAAAATATGAGGATTTAGCCTTCCTGTCTTAGGAGTGTGCATGATAATGGAGGAAGGTGGTGGTTTCATTAAGGTTTGATTTAGAAGCTTTAGTGGTAAAGCTCTTTCCTTTTCTTGAATTTAGAGAAACAGGGTTTGGGCTTTGTTAGCATGTTCAAGGACATGTGGCAGCAGAACTACCCTGTGAAAAGTTTATGCTTTGTGTCCTGCAGACAGCGTGGCTGCAGCTTTTTATTTCCCTTGCTACAAGCTGACCCAGATTTCTGCTTTGACAGTCTTTTTGAGCACAGTGAGGAGAGGCATTGCTTCTGGAAATGCATGTCAATGGTCTTGTGCAATGAACATCTCTCCCTCCCTCAGCCTTCCCCCAGTCTAATTAATAAGGTCAGCCCACTGAAGGCAGGCTTATAAATAGCTTTCCAAACACTAATGGAATTAGTTCTGGCCAGGACAACTTTTCCAGGGTGACACAGGTATCGAAGAAGGGCTTGTTCCTTGGCATAGACAGCCACTTACAGCAGGAAATGTTGAAATGTAAACATTTCCCAGCTCTTGCTGCCAGTGCTAAAGCTGAAATGGGATTACAGCAGTGCTGCTCACATCGTAGAAAGAATTCCTGCAAGTGAAACAAGGGATTTTAGAGGGATGGGCCTTGTATTATATTACATTAGTCTGGATAGTGAAATGTCAAATTCTGCTGAAGGTTTCTCGTTTGTCACTATTTCTGAGGAAAGTGTATTTTTTATGTCCCACAAACCCACTAGATTTTGTGAGGATAATAAACAGTTACCATGGGGAATAAAATCAAAGTACTTCCAGTCGATAGGAATCTTTACTATGACAGCAATTAATGGGAAAGGAATAGCACAGCTATAAACTCTCAAAAGAGAGTGATGATTGAAAATTGACTATTTAAATCCTCAGTGAATGGAGCCATTGAACCTCTTAAAAAGCAATGGCAAATTATTAACATTTAAAATCTGGCATGAGACTGGAATTTTATAATGAAAATAAAACCTAAATGCATCATAGAAAATGTAAGCTCTGATTGTTTAAAAAACTTGAACCAAAATGTAAAGAGAATGTATCTGATTCAGGAACTTCAAATCAATAAGCATGAATTTCCTGAAAATATGAGACAAACATGAAATTATAATATGATTATCTATGTAACTAATGAAGTTTAATTACAGTAGAATAATGGAGAAGCATTTATTTCACAGTCTCTTCTATTTGTTCTATCTTCACGGTCTGTTCTTCTCTTTGGCCTGTGTATTGCAATAGTCCTGCCATGTATTGCATTTCCAGTAAACAAAAGGACATTTCAAAGATTTCAAAATGCTTATTGGAAAAAACGGATGAAGGTCAAATTTTGTATTAATTCATCATTTCAATCAAATTCCTTGCTGTTGCATGTTTTGAATATAACCTTCTTCTTAAATGAAGGAGCTGACACGAGGGCAGGAGGTGCTTCATGTAACTCAGAAAAGATCACTTCTTTAGAGGAGAGAAAAGCAGCACTTTTCAGTTTCTGAAATGGCCTTGGACCAGCTGCACAAATTCTGAGTCATCAGATGAATCAAGTCTGTTAAGGACTGCAGAGAACTTTTGCTTCAAAAAATGCAGAAGCATCCTGCTTTCAGATATTGATTCTGTAGTGCTTCCTTTGGGAAGCTTTAGTCATAAAGGTGCCAGATTTCAAGGCGTTTTTAGAAATAAAAAATGTGAGGGGTTTTGCTTTTAGTAATTGTACCATAAAAAAGATGGTGGCCCACAGCCCTTGGAACATCTATCAGTTTCTCTAGCAGAAATCAGTATGGAATTTTGGCTGACAGGCAAAGAGTGAGTGATTAAAAGTAAAATTCACTCATAAAGAGAATTTTATATGAAAGGCCAAATCAGGACAACCTGACTCAGGAGCTAAGCAGCTGCCATTGCCTTCAGCTCCAGACTGGAGAACATCTGAAAAATCACAGTTCAGTTTCTTAAATCAAAGGGATAAGGGTCATGAGGATCTGTGTTGTAGGAAGTCTACAAGAGAGAATAAAGAATTACTCTACTGTATTATAACAATTTATCCTCTCAGTGTCATTAGAGCCTAAGAGATGAGGTCTCTCACCCCATCCTCCAGTTGTCTCAATATTGTGGCCTGCAAAGAAAAGCCCTAGCTGTACACCATCCTTTTGGGAAAAAAAAGACCATTTCCCCCTTTTCTCAGATGTAGGATTTTATCACCCAAAAGTGAAGGCTTTTGAAGATTTTTTTTTAGCAATGTGTTACCCATGCAGAACTAAATTATTTCTCTTTGGACCCAATATTTTAATATATACCCAAATTCTTCTCTTTTCAGAAGTAAATGAAAAAAACCTCACCCTTGTACCAAAGCCAAAATAAAGCAGTTCTATGTTTGAATCCCGGTCCACAGTGGACCATCTTTAACTGATGTTTATAGCATCAACAAACAAAATCTTTTCCCCTTCTTTCTTCTCCCCATCACTGGGGTGAAGAAAGGAGAGGAAAATGACCTGGGAATGTGTCTGCCATCCAGTCTTAATGTGCCAGTCACTCTTAATTCCTCTCTGACATCACAATCAATGAAGGGAAATAAGCTGTTACATAACGGGGCTGACACAAAATCCATTTAAGTTAACGGAAAGACGCTCATTGTTTCCTATCAGCCCCGGGTCAGGCCAGAGTGAACAGAGTGGGTGGAATTTAGCCTGTCATTTTTCATCTCAGAGGAAATTATTCCTACATCCCTTTTGGACTGCTTAGAGATTTTAAACATATTTAGCAGAAGAAAACAGATTGATTTCTTGTCAGTTGTTAAATGGTTGAAATTTTACTCTGGTTGGATCGTCTCTCAGTTTAAAATGATACTTAGTTTTCTCAATAGTTAAAAAAAAACCCAAAAAAACACAAATATAGAAGGAGAGAAAGATCAAGGTGGGTGTAAGTCAGTGAAACTGAAGAGGTACCTGACTGCCCTGTGCAGGTCATGAAGCATCATCTGCACAGGATCTCAGCCTCGCTGGCAGGGGCTACACAGGGCCTGTGAACTCACCCTGCCCTTCCTGCCAGCGAGCTGACAGCCTCTCAGTGTTATTTATTTTAGGTTTCCTACATACATTTGGGGAGGGAGAAAACATCTGTATTCCAATGCACAGTGTTGTCTCAGGTCTTCTAGGTTTTGTAAACAGATTTAATAAAATATGAGTCAATTTTTTTCTATTGCTCCAAATGTTTACAAATATCATTCAGAAGCAAAATGAACCTGTTCTTTAATATAGCCCAACAAACATCAGATGCACTGTCCCTACTGTGTCTCCCACTCTGAATAATGCTTGGGAACAGGGAGCAGAGTGCCCGGCAGGGACAAGAGGCTCTGAGTGATTGTCTAACTTGCAATTCCCCCGGTAAGTTTAGAGATTGTTTTTGCCGTGTTTCTGCAGAAATAACTTCTGTTATTTAAGGACAAAAGTCAGAATGTTCTGTTTCTTGGTTATGATATGTTACAAAGAGTAAAGGGAGTTTCACCATGTCCCTTCTGAACAGCAGGAAACTCTTGGGATATATCATTTAGTTGCTGATGGCCAAGCCAAGTTGCTGAGAGGTCAGAGGACTTGCAAGAAATAGAGACATCAAGAAGTTTAATTCCAGTGCAAATTTATCTACTCTGCTCCAAAGAGTGATTGCAAAATAACTGTTACTGCTGCTGGCAAGCTTTGTGAGGCCTTACGTCCACCATCCACTTAGTTCTGTCTGTCCTTGAGTTCGAGTTATAAATTGTGTTATCTTCGATGGAAGGGATGAGTTTTCAGACAGACTCTGACCTGACTTCTCTTTCTGCTGTGGTGGATGAAAGTCTACAGCATTCCAGTGATATTACTGAGGGATTGGACTCACACAAATGAGACTCTGACCCCTCACATAATTGCTGGAAGGACTAAAGGGGGAAAAACCTTTGATACTTGGGAAGTTTTTAGGAGCCATTTGGAAAGCAATTGGGTAAACAACAATACAGAGGGGGCACAGGAGTCCCTCAACTTGTTTTTAAAATCCCCCAGACAGCAGAATCCTGTCCTCCAGATTCCTGGGTCTTGAGGCTCAGTAGCAATATTTATAAGGAGAGGCTGGTTGAAGAAAATCAAGAAATAAACAGACAATGCCCCTAATGAAGAGCTGAAATAGAGATTTTTGTAAGCACGGATTATGTCTTTCCAGAAACTGTTCCTTCCCTGGGGCTGTCACATCCAAGCTGCCTCTGGCTGCCCACAGAGGGGAGTGGGGATGACCCTTGCCAGGGTCTAACCTTGAGTGGGGATGACCCTCGCCAGGGCCTAACCTTGCTCTGCTGCACGGGGCGTCACAGCCTCTTATCTGTTGCTTGTGGGTGCTAAATTGCAAGGCCACATTTTTGGGAACAGAACCAGAGCCTTGGAGGAAGGCCATGCTTTCCAAGTGTGTTTCCTCAGGCGCTCCCCCAGCGCTGGGGCCGCGGTGCTGGCAGGGGATCAGAGCCCCGGAGTTCCTGCGCTGTGCTCCGGCTGCTCCTCCGGCTGCGGTCACAGCACTCCCCTCCTCTCTGGATGGCTTCAGCAGGGTCAGTTTTATAAACTGCAGGGCAAGATACAGCCCTGGTGTGAGAGTGGGGCTGGGCAGGGCACAGGGCTGCTCGTGCCCCACACAAACCACCGTGGTGGCATCTGCCCTCGGCCGACCCCGCTGGCAGCTGTGCCCTGTCCTGTGCCCACGGCTCATTTCAAACAGCCTCACATCTGATAGAAACAGGAACAGTGGCTTCTGAACCGCCTCCCATTCTTTGGAACTTTACAGGAGTCTTGGAATAGCATTTTACTTAAATTCTAGAAGAAGACAACCCCAAAACTATTAGCAACCTGGCAGTAGAAAAACCTCTGTGGAGGTTTAGTCAAAATGACAAAAGTCTCTATCCAAAATTTATAAAGGCATTTTCAGTTTTTCAGTGGAAGTCCAAATTCCCATGTTTTGTCAGTAGAGCTGTACTGGGTACATTTGCACTAGCATTGACCATTTAAAAGCCCCTTAGTGCCCTTAGAGACAAAAAGGAGAATCCTTCCTTTCAGGAAAGATGCCCCTTAGCAGAGCAGAGGAGATACTCCAGAGGAATTAACCTCTTCCCTTTTGTTCTTGAGTTTTGAGGGAGGCAAAGGCTCAATTTTTGGATGGTGACATTAATCCCACACAAACTGAGCAATAGGCTGTGCCCCTGCTTGCAACTCCTGCAACATGGAAGGTTAAAATAAATGGTTGTTAAACTCCAGGCTGGATAGTGCATGACACATTAGTGCTGCTTTTAGTCATCAATATATTCCTATTTAAAGATGACTGAGACTTTTAAGTCTGATGATTATTCATATTAAAAGTGTTTCTTTTCATTTGAGATTTTATGCTGTCATGGAGACATCTCCATAATTAAAAGTGTGCTTGACTCTTTCTGTCTCCAGTTAAATAGACATTAATGGGAACCTACCAAAAACAACTGCCAGAAATATTCCTGCACTTTAATTTAAAAATATTAATATCAAATTACAGTGATGATAAAAGTCCAATATGAGATCACTAAAGGGAATGAAGGCTAAATGGTTTTTCAATTATCCAAAGTAGTTTGTTCAAACTGCTCTTTTTCTCACAGTTTTTCTGTAGTCACAGCAGAGACCTATTCTCCACTGCATGAGGAGGGGTTTAAAATTAAACATTTTTAAGCACAAAACCTCTCCACTTATAAAAGAGTAGTATTGAAGTTGCAAAATCAAAGACCTTAATATTAGGGAGCACCAAAATGCAAGCCAAGTCTGTCTTAGCCTGTCTCTGTCAAATATTGCACACTATTTAATGCCATAATGAAACAGTATTTTTCCTGTGGGAAAAAATCGCACAACTGAATGGACTATGTTCACTTTGGGAGCAGCTACTCAATATTTCATTTCTCAATATGTGGCATAAAGTTTAATCCAAGCTGGGAGGGAGAGATCTTACACACTGCAGTCTTGATAATCAGATCTGATCCTTAGTAATTTACAGAGCAGCCCTAAGCTAACCTGGGCACTGAATCCACATGCTAAAATTTTCCTGTGATTTTTTTTTGTCTTTAGAATTTTCTTTCCCTACAGTAAGAACAAATCACCTGCTGCAGTGCCTGCAGGAGGGAACTGCCTCACTGAGTAAACAACCATGGCTTGATCCTGCTTTCCCAGCGAGCAGATGGATGCTTGGCATTACCTGAGGCATAGATGGTATTGTACCACTGACTGGAGATCCCAAAGGTGCTCTTTTTACACTTCCCACGCCAAAGCTCTTCCCTGTGCAGGAGCATTTCCATCCCTGTGCAGGAGGATTTCCATCCTTGCAGCATTGCTCTGTCATGACTTTGCCTCTGTTCCAGGGCTGAGCTACACCTTACACAAGCTGCAGACCAAGCTGGAGGCCCATAACGCAACCAAAATTGGATCAATTCTTTTGTGACAAGTGAGTGGGACCTTAAATGGGTATGTTGTTTGTACTCATCCCTTTGCTGCTAAGGAGCAGAGAACAAATATTTGTACAACTCCCTTCACAAATCCAGTTCACATAAACCCTCTGCCCTCCCTGCAATAAAAAGCTGCCAAAAAAGATTGGCTGTTCATTAAATTTTGCTGCAGGTGATTAATGTGGCTGCCTCCAAAAGCAGTCCTGCCCTCAAGACTGAACATGGCCTGGCAGGAGTGACCCAGCAGTTCTGACTGGCTTGGAGGGCAGATCCTCAGCCTCTCTTGGGAGCTGTGACTCCAGTGCAGCCAGGGCTGCTCTCTGGACATTTATTCCAGCTGATTAGCTGTACAGCTTTACGTCCCAAATCCTGCTTTTTAGCCTCAAATGTGAAAACGCAAGCCAAGCAGCTCAGAGTCTCTGCTTTGGTCACAATTTACCCACTGCAGCAAGGGCTTGCTGGAGGAGGGTTGGAGAACAACATCATGAAGATGTGTCTGCTCCAGCTGGAAATTTCTGCACAGTTCCCAGCTTGGAGGGGAATGGGACAGAGGAGGTGGCAAAGCTGCTTGTATTTGTTGTCAAAAATGGGAATGCTAGCAGGGGCCACAGCCTGAGCTAAGCCTGTGGGAATGTGGGCAGCCACTCTGCATGCCTGCCCAGGGAGCTGTGCCAGCTCACCTCCACCCTGACCTCACACAGCCCCTGGTATTCCAGCTCTGAGTCCAGCTCTGAGCAGCAGCTTTGTCCTCAGCACAGGAGAAGGGTTTGTTTTGATGGCAGAGAAAGGTTTGTTTTGATGGCAGGATGATTAATGTGCCTCAGCTCCATAGCTGTAAAATCCCTGGGGAGACAGGGCATGTCTAATTTGTACTGTGCCACAGCCAGGTGAGCACAGCACCAGGTCCTTACTCGGGCATGACCATGCTCAGGCTCAGTATTTACCTGACTGCAAAAACTACAGCTGCTTTCCTCATTTTATAGGGGCAAAGCTGGTATCCACTAACCATTCCACCCGAAAAAACACCACCCAGCTTCCTAGAGAGGCCACGGGGAGTAACCATCAGCTATAGCAAACTTTTTATTATGGGATCAAGGAAATTGCACTTTCCTTACACTGGGACTTGAGGCAGCATTGAAGGAGTGAGCCCCGTCTTCTGCTGTCCTGCAGGTGAGGCAGTGAAGCTCATCTCTTTTTTTTTTTCTTATTAAAAATGGGCTAAAACCAGTGTAGGAAAAAGCCATCCACGATGAAAGAAGCCCTTGGCTGAGGGCAGGCCCTGCCCTGCAGAGCAGTCCTGGCCTGGGGCAGCATCACTGCAAGACTCTCATGATCTAAGGCCTGAGGGTATTTTGTATTTGCACATTCATCCTTCACATAACCCTGTCAATGTTTACATATGGCTGCTCCAGATTGTACCCTGATTTCCCAACCAACAATCCCTGTAGTTTCCTCCTCGACTCCCCTCAAAGCCAAACTGTTCAGTGCTGGTCCAACGCTGCTCAGCACCAGTGTTGGCTAAATGCACTGAAGCAGCAGCAAGGACAGCTCTGGTGACACCCTTCCCATATGCCAGTGTGGTTTATTTTATGTTCACTATGGTTTATTTTTTTATTTTGTGCTAATAAACTCTGCAAATATAAATATCAAGCCAATCTGGTTTGTATGGGTATTTGCCATTGATAGAATAAATTACCTTTCCTACATATTTTCCATTATATATCTGCTTCCATTTTGTGCTGCACACGGACATGAGAAGGAAACCTTTGCCATCACAGCCCTTTGCAAACACTGTTCTCTTCCAAGCTTTTGGTCTTACTACTAAATAAATATGTATGCAAGATAGCACTGTTGTAATACTAAAAAAAAAAAAAAAACACTATTATTTAAACAGCTTTCAAACCTATACAAATTCTAATTTTTCACAGAGCAAACTTGTTCTAAGGCATGGAGCTGTAGAGGATCTTCCACAGCTCCAGGGCCAGAAACCCAAAATGCACATTAGAGACCAAACCTGTGTTTTTTTCACTGAACCCAAATTAAGTGTCTTCTTACCTCAGGGGAAACAAAACACACCCAAGAGCTGAATTTCCACTGGAGGTACCCAACCCTCTCCTTTGGCTGTGAAAGCAGACTGAATTTCTAATCAGGCACTCAGGCTGGTAAAAGAGGAACAATTCCATAGCCATGAGCTTGGGCTTGAAATCTGATTGACCCCATAACACTGGTTCTGGAAGAAATAATCTCACCCAACAAAAAGGGTAAAATAAGGACATTTTTCAACACCCTGAAAGGCAACAGATGCCTGGCCAGTTTTGAAGCTTTTTGGTAAAAAAAAAAAAAAAATACAGCTGAGTTTCACCAACCACTGACAAATATTTTATTTTCATTTACAAACTCCTGCAGCCTGTGGGTGCGTAGTCCCAAACCACTCCTAGAGCAGCATCACTCTGGCTCTGAGGCAGAAGTCCTGTCCCATCCAGGAGAAGCACTGCAGCTGCTGTGCTCATCAGCCAAATTTCAAACTTGTACTGGGCAAAGTTCAGATCCACATGGCCAAGAAAGGCATCACAGGTCAAGTAGAGGAGAGCCCCAAACTCAGCATTTCCTGAACTCATTCCATCCTCAGTCATTTCTATTTAGTTCACTTTCTTCCACTTCACTTCTAGGACGGCCCTGTCAGGTTAGACACAGCTCCTGAAGCCTTGCAGAGATGTTTTCATATTGCATCTTACATCATTATATATTTTTATGTATTATATACAGTCTTATATGTATTTATACACACACACACACACACACACACACACAGAGGCTGGTCACCCCTGGTTTGCCAGCTGGACTGGACTGCAGAAGTGACAGAGAGAGGAGCAAAACCTGGGGAGATTTACAAATCTGCTCTATACATTGCAAAAAACCTCATGCAAAGTCAACATGGCCTTGCATCATAAAGCACAGGCTGGAGCCAAGAAACAGCTCAGCTGGAGAAGCCACAGGATGAGGAGAGAACAAGCCTGTTCAGGTAAGAGCTCTGCATCTAAAAACATGCCCTGACATATTCACAAGAGGAGGTGAGATATTTTTGAAGTTGATTTTTCTTTTCTTGCAACTCCCCAATCCTCTGAGCTCATTAAATTGAAGACACTCTAATTTACAGGAGTGGCCAACAGGGAAAGGTCAAGGAAGGACTTATTTGTAATGTCGATTTTCAAATTCCAGGGAGAAGAACAGGATTTTCATTAAACTACCATCAAATTCTAAATTACTGCACTGTCAAAGGAAAATAGGACTGTCATTATACAAAAGGAAGTGAAAGAAAAAACCTGATGATTTAGGGCTTGTGCACAGGTCTGTCTGAAATGGGGTCTTGGGCTGAAGAAACAAGGGCCTGGTTCCCAGCAGCTGGTCCTGGCTGGGCACAGAGCAGCCAGAGCTGCTGGGTCAGTGGTGTTCCACATCCCCTCTGCACAGCAGGCTCTGTGGGGGCACATTCACAGAACCCCAGTCCTGAAGATTCAGTGTTACTCAAAGAATGTTCTACAGTCTTCAAAAGAAACAAAGCAGCATTTTTTTTTGCTGTTGCACCAAACCTCAAATAAAGGAAGCAAGCCCTGGGAACCCAGTGAAATCTGACCTGAACAGGACACTCAGTCTCTTAGGGAGGCACTCCGGTGTAAAATCCAGAGCTGCTGCTTGCTGCTTTGTGGTTTGTATCTCCATGGATAGATGCCAGAGGAAGACAAGTCTGATTAGACAAATTACTTTTGTTCAAATTGAAACAAATAGTTGATTTTATTCATCCCATCTTCACTTGAAAAATGCCATCTGTCCACTAAAAGGCATCCTGCCATCCGACTAAGCAAAACCATTGTTTGAGGCCCCCAAAGGGAAACCAAAGGGAGGAGCTGAATCTCCCAGGTGCAGCTCCAATGACACGGTTTGGGGTGGTCAGAGCTGTAGCTGCCTTTTTCCTTCAGGAAAGCTTTGTTCAGATCCGTGGGTTGGATCTGAAGACCAAGACACTGTCTTTTAACAGTTAATTAGCTGCACCAATTAGTGGTCATGTTGTACAAAGAGTGACAAAATGAGTGTGCAAACCAACAGTAAGGGAGCAGCTGGATCTGGAAGCAGAGTGGAACAGCAGAAAGCTGGGGCAGCACATCCAGCAGCCAAACTGTGGCTTGACAGAGGCTCTGAAGCGTGACAGCAAATAGAAATCAGGGTTGTACCCATGCAGATTTGGGCCCCTCCTGCATTGCAGTTGCACCCGTGCCACCCCAAGGTATTTCCACTGAAATCCTCTTGAATTACCTCGAGTAACCTCCTGCCTGCAGCAGGGACAGGGAGAACAGGGCACAGCACGTGGGCTTCAGCCCTGTCCAGGGTCACATCCCACTGCTGAGCAACAGAACCTGGCCCCTGCAAATCCAAAAACTGGAGCATGGAAAGACCAGTGGTTTGTGGGGAGACACCAAGTGCACGTCATGTGCTGTACCTATATCCCAGAATGTGTTTTTTGGAAAGTTGATGCTTAGGACAGCAGTTGCATGTCAATGTCAAATAACCTGCCCTGTCCCTTGAGCTTCTGGAGAAAAGAGGTGACCCAAGATGAGGTGAAGAAGGAGAATTGAGCTGGAGTGACTTCTGTATTGAATTTAAGACACTGTAATACAGGGTTAAAGCAGAAGCACCTGCAGTCTTTATGCAAGAACCTGTAATTATGTGCACCAACAGGTCTCAGCATGGAGCTGTGTGCATGCATAATACACTAATATGGAGCTAGCAGCCAGAGAAGCCAATAGGGTTGCTACATTACTGCATTCTATCTTATCCTTTATTAGGAGACATGCATTAAGATGCTTTCAGTTTTTAAAATCCAAACATTAAAGCGTTTTCTGACTGCACCACACAGAGGAGCAGCCTGTGCTGTGCCAGCAGCCAGGGCTGCACCTACAAACCCAATTATCTCTCTGCAGCCTTGCCCTGCTCTGGTCATCTGGGGCATTTGCTGTCCCCATCTCCCAGGTTGAAGTCATGAGAGTTCTTAGCCCAAAGTGCCCCTGTGAACTCAGGGCTGCTCGGCGCCCTCGGTGCCTTCTGGCAGGGTGTGCTGGGGGTTTGAGACGCCGTGATCTGGCCAGCAGAGCTTTATCTGCTAAGACAGAAAAGCTGGTGCCCTGTAGGAGCAGAGCTAATCTGACAGGCTGGCACTTCAATCAAAGGAGAGTGGCAAAATGCTTCTGACCCAAGAGGATGCTCTGGAGCTCTGCACTGACAAGATGCAGCGACAGGAGCTGCCCGTGCTCACAGCTGGTGGCACACATCCCAGGATGGCAGGATGCTCAGGACAGGCATTCCTGCCATCCAGCCAGGTCCTGGTGCTCATCCTGGGGGAACTGGCCTCTGAGGATGGACAGGGAGCTGCTGCGACCCAGCTTCCACTTCCAGCCATCTGCACAGGGTGGGAAGTACCTGGAGATCCAAGGGTATCCTGCTCACACCTGCCTGGAGAGAACTCATAACAAAAGGCTGGCCCTGCTCCAGTCCAGGTAAGGGCAAGATTTTGCTATGTGTAGAAATAGAGGTATTTCACCCTCATGTGATGAGAGCACAGCCTGGGCTTTAGCCTTTTGCCTTCATCCATTTCATCCAATAAGTATGCCTTGACTTCTTCTGCTCAAAAAAAAAAAAAAAAAAACCAATGGAAATGATATGGCTTCTGTAACATCTGTGACTCCAGATGACCCTGAATGCTTCCCAGCAGAGAGGGCACAGAAAACACATGGTCATCTCCTCCCTAGCAGCTGTTAAACAAAACAGGAAAAGGCAGCCCTACAGCATGACCAAGCTTTGAAGCTCTGCCCTGCAGGCCAGGCTTTGGCCACCTTTGGGGGAGTTTTAACATCATCATTCACCCACCTCCCTGCTGGTGGTGGGACTTTTCTTTGCCTTCTTGCCTCAAACATGACTGCCCTCTCCTCTGGGAGCTCTACCCCGGGTTGGGGCATCCTCTCTTTCACTGCACATGAACAGCAAACAGGCAACAAAATAAAAGCACACGTTCACCTGCAGCAGCTGAAGAAGGCAAAGCATTTTCTGTTTGCAAAAGGGGAAGAGCAATGAGTCCATTTGCAAAACAGTTTCCCATTAACCAGCCCATGATAATATCTTACACTCTCCTAAGGGCAGTGTGACTGTCACCCCGACAAGCAGCTGGACTTTTGTGACACAGAGCACAAATTCACAAGAGGGGAGCCTCGGGATCTCATGGCCTCCAGAGTTGGCTGGAGGGGAAACAAAAAAGGGTCCTTTGTCCCTTCAGCTCTCCAGAGGCAATAATGGGGGAGCAGCATGTCCCCTCCCAGGCCAAATAACCCTGCCAAGGCAGTTACAAAAACACATGGATGGGACAATGAGGGTCCCCATCTCCTCCTTCAGTCATGGCTTAACACTCCCACCTGTCCCAGCAGTTCTCTAATCTCTGCCACCAAGAACTGGTGAAAACCTCCCTCCTCCCAGGGAACTCAAGCACTAGCACCCTTTGTAAATACACATCCCAAAGCTGTGGTGTTAATACTTCACCATGACTTTTTCCATGCCAGAATGAGTTAAGGTAGGAGTCTCTGTCCTGGCTTCAAATTTCCTGGCTTTCCCCTGTCTGCGTCAGGACATAATTCTTTCCAGCAGCCTTTTCCTCAGATGTTCAGAGTTAGCATTGGGATCCCTGCCAGTTTTCCTTCCCAAAACAAACAGGGAGCCTCTTGATGCCAAAGATTTGCCTTCTATTCATTTCTCCAGGGATAGAACACTTGGCTTTACAAGCGATGCCCCGATTTTCAGTTCAGCATATGTATATAAATAAAAATGCAGCTTTACAGAGCCTTGTCTGCACTAGAAAAGACTGGATGGCATGTCCCTAACAAGCTGTCTCTCTCCATCAACTGCAAATAGAGCTTCAATTAATTAATGAGATTATCTGCCAAATTAGTACACATTGCTTCAGCAAGGGAAATAAGGCTTATTGTCAAATTACTTTTTGCTGGTGTAGTCATGTCAGCATCAGAGTTTTTGCTAGCAATAAAAACACCCACCCATTATTAAACCACTCTGGTTCCAGTGTAAACCTGGTCTAAAACTACAGCCCTGAAAAGTGATAAAATACCATTCCCATCTCAGTAAAAAGCTTTTCTTTCCCTCCAGTGTCCCTGGGCTCATAACACCTCCCCTGCTCTGGTGACCTGCCTGCTTTGCCTGGAGGGTGGAAATTGCAGAGCTGCTGGTGGCTGATGAGAAATGATTTAAAGGAAGCGCTGCTGTGAGCCCTGCAGAGAGCAAACCACAGCCCTGCACTGCTCCCCGCGGGCACAGCTGAAATTTGGGTGGATTCTGCCTCACGAAGGGACATGTCCTTCAGGCTCAGGACAGGTGGAGTGTTTGTCCTTCAGCAAGCCCAGGCTGCTGCTGTCAGCTCTTCTTTTGGAAGGAAAAACAGTGGATTTCCTCTTTTTGAAGAAACAAGTGTGTGGCTTACGTCAAATCTGTGCTTAAAATGCTCCTGAAACAGGAGGGATGCACTGAATGGGAAAGAAATCACCTGTAATAAGCACTATTAATATGCCTCCATCATGTATTGTCTTTTTTTGGTTATTGTTGAGGAGGGTGTGAGGTGCAGTGGCTGTACCAAATGGACAAGGCACCTACAAACATTAAATTATCTACTGCCACTCGCAGTTTTTTTCAATCCACCTTTTATGCTCATTATATTCCCCTTATCTGTGCCCAGTTTCCAGCAATAAACTTAAGACAACTCCCATCAATCTCTCAGAAATTCAGGGGGTTTTTCATTTGAAGAAGGCAAAGGTGGATATGCCCAATCCCTGCCTCCCTTCCTCTTTCTTGAAAGGTTTAGCCCTCAAATTGACCTGAATTTGTATATTTATTTTACATGAAAGAAGTGGTAGAGATAAAAATAGCATGTGAAAAATATTACATAATGAAGTGATAAAAGGATATTAATTAGGCAATATAACTATTATAAATAAAGGTGGATGCTAAGCCTATATTCCTTGCTCATACTGAAGTCAATAGCAGTTAAATTCAGTATATTTTTAGAGTAATAAAGAGCTATACCATAGGCCAAATCATCTTCAATACTGAAGGAGTGCAAAATGAGAGTTCTTAAACAATATGTCCAAGTCTTCTAGGTATTCAGGAAGAGACCCAAATATATAATCATTCATAATTAACAATTTCTCCATAGCATCACCCGTGAAAGGATCTCATGTTCCTTCATAAATATTAATTAAATCAACCCTACACCCCACTTGTGTAACAATTATTACTGACATTAACAGATGGAGAAACTAGGGCACAGCTTCATTGCCCACACAGAGCATCTGCTGCAGATCTGGGAGAGACTGACCCATCCCCAGCCGTGGCTGAACCCTCAGATTCTGGATTTGAAAGCCTTGTGACAAGGACCTGCCTCCAAAAAACGCCCCTGATTTGTCACATTCGGGTGGAAATGCCTCTTTGAAACATTAATGTCAAACAGTGTCAGTGTTAGACAGGGAAACCAAGCAGTTTCTCCAAGGAAAGTGTCTCCAAGGAAACCAGCGTATGTGAGGAGGAAGAAGTAAGGAAACTAAAGCAGGAGCAGAACGGGAGCTTGAGAAGGCATCTGTTCAGATTTTTCTGGTTTTTATCACTCTGCTATGTTTTTTTCCAGTTATCTCAGAAATCTTTCTGCTGCGGATGTCAGAGCAATTTATTTGTAAACAACTCATTTAGCTTTCCACCACTCTAGCATGAAGAGCCAGACCTTCACCTCAGAGCCCTGGGACTGCCCAGGAGCCCACCTGCTTTCCTCAGGGGCAGCAGCCACCAGCAGGCTCCAGCACACGTACACAGAATCACAGAATCACAGAATCCCAGAATCCCAGAATCCCAGAATCACAGAATCACAGAATCCCAGAATCACAGAATCCCAGAATCCCAGAATCCCAGAATCACAGAATCACAGAATCCCAGAATCACAGAATCACAGAATCACAGAATCACAGAATCACAGAATCACAGAATCACAGAATCACAGAATCACAGAATCCCAGAATCACAGAATCACAGAATAACAGTATCACAGAATCACAGAATCACAGAATCACAGAATCACAGAGTCACAGAATCACAGAATCCCAGAATCACAGAATCACAGAATCACAGAATCACAGAGTAACAGAATCCCAGAATCACAGAATCACAGAATCCCAGAATCCCAGAATCACAGAATCCCAGAATCACAGAATTCACAGAATCACAGAATCACAGAATCACACAGAATCACAGAATAATGAGGTTGGAAGAGACCTCTAAGATCATCAAGTCCAACCTGTCCCCTAACACCACAACCAGACTATAGCACCAAGTGCCAAGTCCAGTCTTTTTTTAAACATATCCAGAGATGGTGATTCCACCACCTCCCTAGGAAGACAATTCCAGTATTTTATTATTCTTTCAGTGAAAATTTTTTCCTAATTTCCAACCCAAACCTTCCCTGACGTAGCTGAGGCTGTGTCCTCTTGCTCTGCCAGCTGCTGCCCGGTGCCTCCCTCTCCTCCCATGCACATCCTTCTGAGGTCCCGCTGTCATTTCATCCAGGAGCCCCTCAGGGACCCCAGCAGGACACGTGCATTCAGTGCAACCCCCAGAGCCCACCTGATGGAGAGATCCTGCACAGGGAGAGCCACAGAGTCATTTGGGCTGGCCAGCAGGGCCAGGACACCCAGCTCAGGTTTACCATTTAAAAGGTACACAGGTAGCTCAGGAGACTTGGGACTGTGGGGTTTGATCCCTCTAAAAGGTGACAAATGGGCTGTAGGGCTCCCCAAAGCAGCACTGGCTCATGGTTGGAAGAACAGTATTTCCAATTAAAGTCCCAATACCAATTCTTACCTCCTGGCATTCCCACCAAAGCACCAACATCACCCAAGCTGAATGACTGACAGCTCAAGGTGATGCAGTTCTAGGCAGTAAAAATTATTCCTAAGTTCTTGTTACAGCCAAGGGGTTTGACTTAGACATGTCACTCTGCTGCTACACTCAGCACAATCAGAGGATGAAACAATGTGCTGATAAAAAAAAAAAATGAGGCGAGATTAACCCCTTTTCGAATTCAAAACAATCACTGCATGGGAAGGAATTCTCCCTGCCAAATATGGGTTAGTCTGTCTGGACTAATCCTCTACTCATATGTAGTGGCTTATTAGGGATTTTAAAAAGAAATCTGAAGGCTTAGACAGTATGTTTACAGTGGAACAGCCTCACATGAAAGATGAATTTTCAGTGAATTTAATGACATGTTTGACTTGAATTAGTATTGGAGAACTCTGGAAATCTTTTTTCCTGTTGTTTCTGTAAAACCCTTTAATAAAGGCTTTACAGAAGCAGTAATTTGTGACTTTAAAAGCACACTATGCCAACTGTAAGCAAGCCAGTGCAGACTGAATTCCTGTTTCCTGCAGAACAGCAATAAATCCTTCCAGTGCCCCTGAGTTTGCTTCAAGTCACAGAGCTACAGATACCAGAGTGCCATGGTGACCACAGCTCACCCAAAGCAGGTGTTGAAGGCTGTGCCCAGGGTTTGCCCAGATTTAATGTGGCTTGTTCAGCAACCTCTCTGATCCACCTGCATTATTGTGGGAGAATATTTTATTTTGTTCTCTTGGATCCTACTGGAGTTAGTCCATGGAGTGAAATTCAAGTGCAGCCCCTGTGTGCCAGTTTTGTAATGATAACCTCCTTATGAACTGCATAAATGACTAAGAAGAGAGAAATCTCAGTGCAGAGGGCAGAAGAGCAGAGAAAACTCACCAGGACACATGGAGCAAAGCACAGGGGGGACAAGAACTGTCCAGGGATGTCCCATAAGGCAAGGGCAGAACTGGGAATAGAGCATATTTCCTAAATCCTTGTCAGTCCATCCAACATTCTCCAACTCATATTGCTTATGAATAAATATTAATATAATTTTACCCACATCTCACTCATTTGCAAAGGACACCTGCTGCAGCACAGGATTTCTCTGCTGGATATCCTGGCCTTAAAATCCTGCCTAATCCTCTGGGCAAAGCACGCTTCCATAGGCACGGGCAGGATTAAGCAAGGCACAAACCCATCCTCAGCCGAGCAGGGATGGAAGAGTCAGATTCAGGGGCTCTTTCCCTGAATCCATGGATCCCCAGAGTCACATCCTGGTGCCTCCCCATGTGGGACAGGGCTTGGAAGGTGCTGCAGGTGCCCCAAAGTGAGAGCTCAGTCTCTGCAGAGCTCCTCTGCAGGGCTCAGTTTGGGATAGAAAGCAACAAATCCTGGTTCAGGATGTTTGTACTGTGTGAATTCCAGCAAGGGATTCACATTCTACACACAACTTATGCAAACAGCAACCCTGCTGTGGGAGTATTCGCCCCTGTTTCCTCACAATGATGCAGAGGACTGCAAGCACTTGAAGGAACACAGCTTCAAGGCTGATTTCTGCCAAGCTTGGCCTGATAAAAGCCCATTTGCATGCATTAATCTTGACACAGTCATTAAGTAAAGCATGGCAGCAGAGACCTCCCCAAAGCAGTAATTTCACTCACAGGGACTTGTTTACTTGGAATTCTCATTACATACTCAAGGACTCTCTCCCACTAATAATACTCTAATCCTGGTCTTGTATAAACAATATTCCAGTATTGGCCTAGTAAGACAAATTACTCCAATATTGGTTTAGTATAGACAGAATTAAGAAAGCCATTTTATTCCTATTGGGAAGACAAACTCCTGACTCATTTTGGTTTTTCATTTCCCAGAAAGGGATTTACCCTATGTTTACCTTTCTGCTATCAGAAGGAAAGTATCATTTGCTGCTTTTAACTCCACATCTTGGAGCAGAGTCCATCAACTATCACAACTGACAAATGTCCTCACGAGTGAACAATGGAAACTGGTCCTGTACCTGCAGCCTCCCCAGGCACAACTTCCTAAAGCTTAAGGCTGAAAACTTACCCTGCTAAAATCAGCAGCTTTGCCATCAAGCTTCAAGGAGCCAGGGATCTGTGGTTAATGCACACAAAACTCCATATCTGGAGAATTTCAGCTATCTAAAAGTATTTATTAACACAGCCTTGCAAACCTACAGAAACAAACAGTGACAATGAAATGGTGACATGGTGTCATTACATTATTTGCATGACCTTCAGCAAATAACCACAGCTTCTTTGCTGGCACTGTGGCATTTCGTGTCCCACGAGTGGTGCCATGCTCTTTGTTCAGTTGTGGTCTGAATTCACTGCAGCTTGTTTCTGGAAGTATTTAAAATGCCTGTCCTGAAGACATTGGGACCACTGCATCCAATGAGTCATCCGTGACACCTGACACAGGTAATAAATCTCACTGTGTTTACGAAAGCTTTCTGTAGGACTCTGTGGGAACTTCACATTAACATGATGTAAAATACCTTATGTGACAGGCACCTGCAACAGTCTGGGTCCAGTGCTACCTTGCCCTTAATAACCAGCTAAAATCCACCACTTAAATAATATCACATATAGGAACTTGAGCATTATTTAGAGGGACACAATAACCTAGTGTTAAACATCCCATGGAGCACTGAGAGGGACAAAAACAGCTAGATGCAGAAGAAACTTGTTAACCAAAAAGACTTTTAGCTTATATCTCTGAAGTTATGGGAATAGCAGGACCCGATGCAGATAGCATTAGATGTACTGGAGATACAATAACAGCCTTGATGTGGCCCAGCAGGAACATGATATGGCTGAAGGAAGGCTCAGGGTGAGAGGCAGGGTCAGACACACGGAGATGGACACTGAAATCCAGGACATGGGGTCAGAAATTCCCGTTCCAGAGGAGAGAAGTGACACATGTTTCACATTACTGGTAAATTCACCTCAGTTCCCACTTCCCCTTGGGCAGGAGGCATTGTACCCAGCTTTTCCAGGAAGCATTTTGTATCCTGAGAGGGCATCTGTGCAGTGCAAGGGTGCTCTGCTGCCTAAGAGCAGAGCTTGTGTTCCACCTACAGAAAATAAGTGCCAAGACAGGCTTGGCACTGCCCTCAGGGGAGCTCACAGCCAACATGGAAAGTATTGAATTCTGATGGGAGCAGCACTGGCTTCTACAGGAAAGGCACTATCTCTATCCTTTGAACATCCTTCGTGTTTCTGTTCTCCCTGGGGAGGTGGGAACAGCCTTCCAAGGTCATTTGCAGGACTGAGGATGATGTGCCGAGGCTGCAGGGCAGCACAGCTCAGCCCATTGGGGTGGGATGCTCTGACCAGCACTGTGTCCCTGCCAAAATAACTGCACTGGGCACAACTCAAGATTAAACCAAGGGTCAGTGCCTGAGAGGATAACAGCGTCACTCTGCTGGCTGCAAGGCAGCAGCAGAAGTGGAAATTAGTCTCTTTATGGCTGGCAGGCAGAACTGTGAGCTCATATCGATGCAGAGCACAGCTCAACATCAAATGATCTCCTGAGCAGAGGCAGCACACTGAATAAATCGGGTCTGAACGTACCTGGGGATCGCGTTATCCTTCTGCACACGGGGAGTAAACATAGAGAGAGGCAGGAACTGGAGCTGCAGGCAGGGTCCCTCACACCACTGTAGTCCTTTTCCCAGGCAGGTCAGCAGGGTTCTCGTAGGCAGAGATGAGCCCCTTTGCCCAGCGAGTGCCAGGGGAGCCCTGCTGCATCACCACCAGCCGGATCGGGGGCTGGGTGTCTGCAGGGACCTCAGGAGCATATTCCTTGCTGGGATCCTTCCCTCTGCAGTCATAGAGCACGCAGGAGATCAGGAAAACCAGAAGCAAAATGACATAGCTAGATACCAGAATGATGAGATTCAAGGTAACGGGGTCAATCTCCAAATAAAACTCCATTTGGTCCCATACTAGTGAGGGCAAACTCGGAGAGTGAAGTTTCATGTGCACAAATGAGCAAGTTCTAACTGATCAGAATAGATGTATTGGCTTTGTGGTAAAAATACACTAATCCTCAGGTCTCCTGTAGCAATGGATTTCCCCGAACCGGACGATTAAAGCAGCTCAGTTTAATAACTTAAGCTCCTTCTTTTAATGCCACGTTGCCTACAGCGGCAGAAGCTAAATTTGATTGCTATATTGATAGGAAAACATCCCCTTTGCCCAGAGACCACCTTTTTCCTTGGTGGACAGGTAGTAAACTGAGTTTTCTCTAAGGACATTTTGAGGAGCTTCTGTTCCTCAGGTGGGTTTGGACTCGTGGGCTGAAAAACCTGAGCTTCATAATTAGTAAATGAATACTGAAATAATTAGAAAGTCATTTGCAAGGTAACTTTTCTCAAACTCACAAGCCTGATCCTGATTTTGACTAAGACCTTTCTGCCCTGGGCTAGTGCTACAGAAGTGTTTTAAAGTGCATTAAAGATGTTTATTGCCCAGGTCGCTGTCAGCATTACAAGGACATGTCACACTGCTCTCACACACTGCCCTCACTGTCCTCGCACCAATTCCTCTGGAGGATCCTGCTTCCCACAGGTTGCTCTGTCTCATTTGAGTCTCCCCTGTGTGAGAAGGTCCAACAAAGCTGCAGCATTTCTGTAGCCAGGGTGCTGCTGATTTCTTTGTCCTGTGTGGACCCTCGGCTGAGAAGGGGGTGAAGTTTGTGAGTGCCTGGCAGCAGGGCCAGGCTCCTGAGCACAAACCCTTCAGTGCCTTTTGCACCTTCCAGATTTATGTCTCTGAAGCAGACGAGGGCATAGGGACATAGAGAAGCTGCCACGTGTCACCCACCCAGAGCTTGGAGCGAGACCAGCCTGGCTGCTGGAAGCCAGGGATGTGCAGGACACCAGGGAGCAGACACAAAGGGATGGTGCCAAGGAGCGCCACAGATCCTACATCAGCACATTCACCTCTGCATGCAAAACCCCGAGGGTTTGCTTACAGCACAGAAGTCTTTTAGGGAGAGATTAGGCTGTCCCAGCTCTTAGCAGTGCCAGAGCTGTGGAAAAGGGCTTTACGTGTCAGCAGGAATCCGCTCTGGCACGTCTAAGCTGTAAGAAATATGTCATGGGGCCATCCTGCCGCCTCAACCTGACACAGGCACTGCCTTTAGGGTCACATCAGCTGCATCCCCCACCCACCATCTGCCCTCGGCTGTTTATCTGAGACGTTTGTACCACAGTAATCCCAAGGCTGCACTGCCAGTGGCATGTTTGGCAGAGGGAGAGAGCCCCACGGCACCCAGGATGCACATTGGTGTGTCCCTGCTTGTGGGAACCCAGGGCATCCCTCTGGCTGCCCTGGGACCCTGGCAGGGGTCAGAACCCCCCTGGACAGAGCCCCCAGAGACACTGGCTGTGATCTCTGTCCATGAAAAAGAGTTTTCAATCTTACAGGATGAATTACCAGCTCTGAGTGTTTGATATCAGCAATAATTAAGTGTGGCATGGGTGCAAAAGTAAAATTTTAGGATTCTAGGTAAGGGGTCCAAAGGGGACAAGATGGAGGAATTGGGTGTGTCTTGTCCTTTTTCTCCTTCTTCATGCCCTCCATGTTTCACTGTGGTGTTGGCATTTTTCTGTTGGTTCAGGCTGGGGACACACTGTCCAACGTAGGTGACAGATATTGGCACGTTATTGTAAATCCAGCACAGGTAGTTTGTGGTATTTAATGTTTGTACCATCCCACTGAGGGCAGAGCCCCACACGCTGCCCTGCAGGACAGAGCTGCGGCAGGGCAGCAGGACATGTTAGAGATAAACAGAATAAACAACCTTGAAACCAGCACAGACCAATTATGGCTTCTGCTTTGGCAGTGGGGCTGACAGACAGAGACTTTCTACAATCTCAGAATCATCAATACCTCAGATTCCGACAGGCAACAGCTGTGATTTTAGGTTTAAGCCATAAAATAATTTACCAACTTTGCAAAAAAACCCAAGAAGTCACAAAAGTTTAAATATTATAGTAAAAACAGTCACAAAAAAAAAAAAATAGTGCTATACAGGGGGGTTTTAATACTTATGCAGAGGGGTTTTAGTTTATACATAAGAGTCAAAAATTTCAAAATAAAAATATTTTACCCAGTCCTGTTCTTCCTCTTTCTTCTTCCTTAGCTCCATATTTTTAGTAATGCTAACATTCACAAATTAATTTAAAATAAAAAAGCACCGTTTAATATAAGTAATAAATATTTAAAAAACAAACTGATAAACATATAACACCTAACATACCATGTAAAAATACCAGCCCCGATGCCGGCCGCACGTCGGAGCTGCTGCTGTTCCTGCCGGAGCATCCCGGAGCATCCCGGAGCATCCCGGACCGGCAGGTGGCACCGAGGGACCGCGAGGGGACCCCGCTGCCACCAGAGGCTCTGCAGCCCCAGCACCGCCTGTCCGAGGGGAAATTCTGCTTTTTCACCTTTCCTGCTCCGCGGGGCCAGCCCCGGCTCAAATGCACAAATGACTTTAAGGATATATTTCCCTTCTTTCCCTGGCCATGGATGGGTTTAGCAGTGCTCTGCTCAGGTGGGAGTGTTTAGCTGGACAGGGGCTGTGACTGCCAAAAATCAAATTATTATTGTAGGTAGGAAAGCATTTGACCTGAGAAATCACAAAGTGAGAGCTACAGCTTCTTGTTTTATTGCTTATGAAGATTAAGGGTTATTGTCTTTCTCTCCTCATTCCTAGCAAATGAGGATTTTTCAGGGGGAGTAGTAGCAAGAGGCACTGGGGTGTGCTGGGTTTGGTGACTTCCCCACCAACACAGCTGTGGCCTGGAAGAGGAAAATAGGTGCTGGAGAGGAAAATAGGTGCTGGCACCCTCCCAGAAAAGTCAGGGGCTACAGACATCCAGGAGAAGCTGCTGTCCCCAGGGGCAGGAGGGGAACTGAGGGCTCCACGTTGGGCAGTGCTGCTCACCCATTGTGGCCATTGCAGACTGAGCTGCTGAACAGCTCCTGGCTCTGTTTGCTGCTGAAGCTGTCTGTCTTCCCTCAGGGTGATAAAGGTATGTTTGCCTCTCTCTGCTTACCTTGAATAAACTCTGTGGGCAGGATGTCAGGAGTACATCACTATTCCTGGGGCACGCTGTGACACTGTTGTCAATCTGTGGGCAATAAATCAGTTTTGCTCCTGCATTTAGTCTGCTTTTTGATTTGCATTCAAGACTCTGCTCCCTTTGGATGACTGGCAACACGTAGCTGCTTTTTTAGGAAGCAGGGGACCTCTGTGAGCTGGGAATGGGTAGAGGGTCTTTGCCCTAGTGAGCAGGTTTGCTGGCAGAGTAAATCATAAGAGTAATTTCCTCAAAACCAGAAGTCTTCAGGCCTGGCTCCTGACTGCTGCTTTGAGTAAGATGCTGGGTGAGGGAGGCAGAGGGGAGTTAGATGATGAGAAAGGAGTCTCTCAAATTAACTTGGCAGGATCTGCCTCAAGAGGCCCTGCAGAGCTCTTTGCTCAATTCAGCTGGGGTGTAACTGGAGAGAAAAAAACCTGAGCTTTCCTGGAGCAGCTTTCCTTGTTTGTTTTGCTTTTCTAGGCTTTTTTCAGATCTGCAAAGCTGTGTCACATCACGTGTGACGGCAGCAAATACAGTGAACTCCGAATTAATTTTGGGTTTTTTGTGTTTTTTGTTTGTTTGTTTGTTTGTTTGTTTTCAGGGAATACAGGCCTCCTTCAAAAGAAGATGCTTGAATACCAGTCAGACACCTGGTGAGCAACCCAGCTGTTCTCAGCTGTTCTCCCATCTCCCTTTTTCATTGTTTGCAGAAACAATGAAGTGATCGAGGTCTAAGAGAGTTGAACTGAAAAAAAAGAGCCCCAAGTGCCAAGCTCTCTAGTGCTCTTTGTAAAACCCAAATAAATGGAAAAATAAATCAAGCTTAAACACCAACAGGAAATTGAAAAGTTACATCAATGGAAGGACAGCAATGTATACGTCAATCATTTGGCTGGAGATGTTGTGGTATAAACAGATTTTTATCACTTATAGCTCTCTATTCAAGTAATTCTGTCCCAGCGTTCTTTTGTAACAGTACAGATCACAGTTTTGCCAACAAGCCTCTGGGAACAAATATGAGAAATAGAGCAAGACTGGCTTTGCTCTCCCTGATTTCAAGTTCACAAAGTTTTTGCAGCATTGGCTTGATTCAGAAAAACAGAAAAAGCTCATACCTAAACCTCAGTCAAGGCGACAGGACTTGTTTGATGCCAAGAGGGCACATCCCAAAAAGTGTTTTGTTGAGTAGAGATGGACTCCTTGAACTGCTCCATCCCCACTGTGCTCAAAGCTCATTCTCACTGTCACCTCTCTTCTCTCTCCTTCACAGCAACACACATTTCTCGAGTCGGTTCTCTGCCCAGGGAAAGGCTGGATGTGGCAGCACTGTCCTCATTCCAGCAGCCCAGGCTGCCACCCCCATCCCTGCACAGGGTCACTGTGCTCCAGCTCCATCCCAGGGACGTGCTCCCCGTCATCCTCTGCCTTCCTTGGGAGATAAAAGATACGAGGACACAAACAGTCCTAAATAACTGATGTCACTCCAAACTGGATCCTGGCCCCTGCTTCACCCGCTCCCACTCTGTTTACCACCAGGATTTTTTGTTTTGTCTCTGCTCCCTCCACACCCACTCTGTGCTCCTTTGGACAGCCGCAGGATCCGGCCTGCAGCAAGGGGCTTTCCTGGGAGATTTTCCTCTCTGACCAAGAAGGAGCTGTTGAGACATTCAGACCTCTGATCTCCTCCTTCTGACACTTGGGCTCTGCCTCTTGTCCAGACCCAGCAGCTGCACTGCAGTCAGTCCTGCCGTGTTCCTCAGGTTTCTTTCCTGGCATGGTTTACTGCTGCAAACTTAATCCAAATAATTTTTGCATTGTTCTTTCCTGGCCACTGTCTTATCATCTCTTCACTGTTCCCTCTTGGCTTCCTCTGTGGTTCCCATCTGTCCGTGTGTATCTGTAGGCTTAGCTTCAGTCAAGTTTAGATGTCACTCATTGGACATCTTGTTATTCCTCGCCTCAGCATTCCGGTTTCTCTCTGCTCTTGTCAATCCATTCCATGTCTTTCAGTCTCTCTGAGTGAAATCTCAGTCCAGTGTATCCAAAAAGGCCTGAGCTGAAGGGGAAGGCAGTGAAGGTGCCCATGAAAATGTTCATAAGAACAAGGTCAACTGAGCTGAGCCCAGCTGGCCAAAACCCCTAAGATGCTCTAAGACCTGTGTGAACTCTGCCAAAACACAGTTCTGTTCTGAAAGCAGGCACTGCTTGGAGTTTTGCAAGATTTGCTGGAAAATCATGAGTTTCCTGTCTCCACGGGACTGCTGAGGACCTGGTTTGCCAATCTCCATGCAGACATGCACAGGGGAATAAAATTACTGCATGCTTCCAGGTAGGTAACCACCTATCTGGTAAGCATTTAACTCTACCTTGGGTCATTCACTGGAGACAATTCAGAAGCAAAACTGACATAAATACATGATATTCTGAGAACAGTCCCAACATTTTTAAAAGTTGCTTAGCAGCCTTCATGCAGCAAAAGTGGCCAAAGAGGAAATGTTAAAAGTTTCAGCTTTAAACCACCATTTGTGTCACCCTGTGAAAAGGGAGGGTGATACAACAATTTATAATCTTGGACTGAGTGCCTCACTGTACAGGGACATCTATTTTCAGTTTATTATTACCAACCTGTCTTTTATCTAAAGTTCAGCAGTTCTTGTCACAGCTATGCTCAAATGATCAATAATCCCTTGGACTGAGGTGTTCTGGTCAGACTGTCAGCAATGTGCCATCTCTGGCTGTCAGTCAATGACATTTTCCAGCAGCCCAGCAGCTGCAGCTGCACAAAAAAGAAAGCTTTGTGTCATGTGAGACTGGGCCATGCCAGCCCCTCTCCACTGCCCACACTCCAGTTCACAGCAGGGCTACACCTGAGCAGGGTACACCTGAGCAGGGCTACACCTGAGCAGGGCTACACCTGAGCAGGGCAGGCTGAGCTCCTGACAGCCACAGTGTGAACCCCACATCAGCACCGTCCTGCTCTGGGCAACCCCTCAGTAAACTGAGTGCAGCTGAGAGCTGGTTTCATTCTAATTCTGACAAATCAGCTAATTAGAGTACAAAATAATATTTTCAGGCTTGGCAAATCCTTTTGACTTTGAAAGATTTTAAAATTTATTTTGGTTTTTCTTGCTCAGACAACATGGAGACTCAGTGCTAAACTATACAAAACAAATTAAATATCCAATTACAAACAGTTGGCTCTGGTCTGGAAGCACTTCAGTTAACTGCCATGATTCAAAGGAGAAAAATTATTTCATTTTGAATACTGTAATGCTTTTTAAGCACAGCACATTGGCTGACCCATCCTGGATCCCAACCTCAAGAACTTCACATACTTGTTTTTGAAAATGAGGAAATGAGGTTTGTGCCTTGTCCTATTAAATGGATGTTCAAGCTGCAGTGAAGGGAGAGGAGCTGCCCATCTGCCCTTGATGCTTCAGGGGAGACACACAGAGGTCTAGAGTGACCCACGTGTGTTTTCCCAGCCCTAACACCAGTCCTGACTCCCTGGCCCTGGACCAGAAACCCCCCAGCAGACAGAGACAGCTCCTCAGCTGTAGGAATATAAAAAGGTAAAAGACTTTAGGAAGTGCAAAAAGGCCTCAGAAAGTAGACATAAAGCTGAGAAAGGCTGGGAAATTTCTAAACCTTCTCATGGGAAGCTAGAAAGTTAAGAACCAAGTGAATACATTTATATTTATCATAAAAAACAAGAAAGAACAAGAACTTATTGATAATTAGATGTGAAAAGTCCTAGATATATGCTTTGCAAAGATAGAAAAAGTTTCAGTCTTACATAATGAATTATTGTGTATTGTTTGAGGTTCATAGAAGTCCTTTTGTTAATGTTAAACCCACGCGGGTCCTTGTCTTATTGGTTAGGGTATAATGACTTTGCACCTTTTCTTTTATACTGTTGATTCAAAGAATATGTAGAAAAAGGCTTTGCATAAGCTGCCATCTTGTCTCTGATCTGGATTTGCATGGACGTTGTTGTTTCTCTGTGTCTCTTGCTTTTTTGCTTGTATGATGCAGACAGATAATCAATCCTGAGTCTGCAGCCAGTCAGGGTCTCATCCTGTTTGTGAGACACAGACTGATCCAGCAGACTCAGCAAGGAAGGGAATGGCTCACCTGTCTGAGTGTGTCTGGCAGTGCAAGGATGTAAAGGGTGTTACACCCCTGAGTCTTCCATGGCAATATTCACAGGTGCTGCCACCAGGGATTGACAGAACAAAGCCATTCTTTTGGGCTGGATTCACACCTAAGTGTGTTTTTCAGATCCAATGCTGAAATTTCCTAAGAAGACACCAATTCTCCCAGCTCAGGTGGGCATTGGTATCTGTCCTCCAGTATTTGTCCTTCAGCTTCACAAAGTGCAGAGATTTAAAGCAGCACCACATGCTTTTAGAAAAATATGGGGGTGTAACACGAGGTGAATGAGGTGCCTGATCCTGTAGAGAAGATATTTGTGCTCAGAGGTGTGTTAAGTTTCACAAGACTCAGTGCAATCCCAAGGTTCCATATGGACCACCCAACTGCACGGCAAGAAACCCATTTTTTACTCATGGTTTTGTCCATATTTTATGTGCTTTGCAGCTTTTACAGTGCTTTTGTTTTCCCAGCTGGTTTGCCTGAGATCAGGTCACAGAAAGCAAAGGGCTTGGTCAGAATTTAAACAAAAGCTCTTTCAAATTTAAAAAGATGAAAGAAGAAAAAAAACCCCACTTGCAGGGACACCCATTCTCCAATGAGGAAGAGTTTGATTCGGAGGCTTTTCTGCAAGAAATCCAAGGCTAACTTGACCCATGACTAGCACTGCCAAGGTATGTAAGGTGCGTGAGATTTGGTTATCTCTGTAAAGAAAGAGAATTTCAAGAAGTCTGAATATTTGAGGTTATAGATTGGACTAGATGATCTTAAAGGTCTTTCCCAACCTAGTTAATTCTGTAAAAAGACTTCAGCAACAGAAATACATACCCAGGATTTAAGACAAGGGTTAAAATCTCCTTCCTGATAGGCAGCCATCAGAAAAATCCAGGAGGATATGAGGGACTGGCTAGAAGATGAAGACCTCAGAGGGATGGATGCAGAGCAGAGAAGCTCCGTTCCTAGCACAGCTGTGAACTGGTGGGGATTGAGCACAGTCCCTGAGAGGTGAAATCCCAGCCTGGCTGCAGGGTGCCAGCCCAGCCCGCAGCACTGCAGGGCACTGTTGAGGAGCTGAGAGGGGCGGCTTTCCCTGGGCACGAAGCAAATGCTGCCAGTTTTACCCTCGGTCAGATTTCCAAGGGCCAGACACTGTCATCAGGTAATTCAATGGCAGCTTCCTTTTGTTCCTGGAGCTCAGAGATCAAGATTTCTACTTGCTGGCAGGAATGGAACAGGCTTTGAATGAACCAGAATTCCTGGAGAAAAACATGACCTCTTTCATTTTATATATGTAAATGCCACAAGTCCAAGTGTCCCACGAGCACACTGGGGTGTCATACATCATTGCTGACATTTTATGCCCATGCAGACAGAGTATCCTGCATTTTAAACAACTGCAAGAACAGAAATTTTGTTCCCATGGAAGCTAATTTTTTATTACACTCCTAAACCTAATCTTAATACGTCCAAGCGTACTTTGGACAGTGGCCAAGCTGTGCACGTGTGGTAGGAAGCTGCCTCACACAGCTCTGTGCAAAATGGGACAAGGGACAGTGGCTCCACAGGCTCCTGTGGCATCTGAGCCCAGGAGAGGCAGAAGGCAGCAACAGCAGTGGGCTGGCCAGGGGATGGTGAATGTCACCCCACAGAGCCCAGGCTAGAGGCTGCTGGTAGTGTAACAGGGTGGAAAAGCAACGTGGAGAGATCAAAAATTAAAAAGGGAGAGCGAGCTCCTTTGATAGGCTCATTGTCACAATCAGGAGAGACTTCCTGGCCTCATATTTTCCATATAAACACCCTTCACTGGATAAAGTTAATGGCTCCCTCACTGCAAGGCAGAAGGGCTTGATCAGTTTAATTGACGTCACAGAGTGGGTATTTTAATGAAATGTGTTGTGCTTCCCCCATTTATATGTTTGACCCTAACCTTTACCAGATGTTCAATTCCTGCTCCCTCGCAGACACTGCAGCTCTGTGTTTGAAAGCTGAAATAAAATCCTCTGCCATGAACCCTTTAGTCTGAGCTGCTCGCTGCCACGGGGACAGGCTGCACAGAGCTCAGGAGTGTGCCAGGAGAGAAGGGGAGCACAGCCAGGAGGATCACACTGTGCCTGTGTGGGAGGGTGAAGGATGCAGAGCTGCTCCCCTGCCACTGAGCAGGGATGAAATCACACTCTTCCCTTCCAGCCCCTCCAAACTGCGGCCCTGAGACCAAAAGAAAGGGCCAGAAAGCCTGAACTGGGGATTTGGCTCTGCCATGTCCCCTTGGGCACTCTGTTCCTGCCTCTCAGCCTTGTTTTCCCAGGCACAGAACAGGATGATGTCCCTTTGCCCAGTTACATCCTGAGTTTATCAGGGCTGGGCTGGGGAGAGGCTGCAGGGTTTGGGTTAGGAGTGCTCCCTCCTGGCCCCAGGGACAGCCCAGGCTCTTCCTTGGGCAAGAAGAAAACAGCACCCTTGTGATGCAAATCAGCTCTAGGCTGAGACCCTCAGAAGTTTTATCTCCCTGAGCTCTGCAAGAGCGAAGCCAGCTGGAAATAAATCATCAGGAAAAGGGCATGCCATCAAAAAAGATGCCATCAAAAGTTTTCTAGTGTTTGATGGTCATTTAGAATGTCTCCTGCTTATTCTTTTTTAAAGAGAAGATAAAATGATGGAGTGAGAGAGGGTTATAAGAAGATCCACATTCCCAAACCTCAGCTTTGGTTTTCAATCATTTTAGATAAATGGCAAGCTGGACCCCAGCCACCCTTTAGTTCTGGGTTTGGATTAGCAAATTGAAAGTCACAGATGAGGTTTTGCAAAAACAAACACATATCCTCCTTGGCCTGCTCCTGGCTGAAACTGAGCTTGTCCTGAGCAAAAATGAGTGAATCACTCTTTAAAACATATACACCAAAAATGCTGAACTCAACAACCACAGACTGAGTGAAGGAGAGTACAAAACCTGTGCAAATACTCATTCCTTTTAACCCTGGAGAGACCAAACTTGCAGCACCAGCACTTTCCAGCAAATTAGGCAGCAAAAACATTTGGAAATGTCAAAAAAAGAAAAGCTGATGATTTTGGTTTTGGTAATTCCATGCACACACATAAAAACTGTATTCTGTGGCCAAACATTTGCTCCCAAGCAGATGCCAGTGGCTGTTAGCATGGCAGCCTCAGAGCTGCTCATGTTTCACTTGGGCATTGATCCTGCCAAGAGGTTTCAGTGGATTTAATCAAAGTGGGTCCGGGGCTCCCCTGAACCAGGATAAAACCCAGTGCAGCTGCCCTGCCTCAGGCACACACCTCGCTGTAACCCCAAACAATACCCATGTGTAGGTTGAGTCTAAAGTGTTGATTATGTTCTTGGAAGTCACATCTGCTTCTCAGGCTCTCACTGCAAATGAAATCTTCCTCCTGCCTGCTGTAGCCACAGGGTGAAGAGATGCTCATGAGGGACAAGCCCTGCCCTGTCAAGGAGCACAGGACAAAAGGTGATGTCCCTGCAGCACTGCCCATGTCAGCACTGGCTGTCCCACAGCACCACCAGCCTGGGCTTGTGCTCCCAGAACATGCAAAAAGAAGAGGGAAATATACAGTAAATCAGAGCCCATCTCCTGATCACGGACCCGTTAACATCACCCCACTTTTATGAGCATGAAATCCTGAATCCAGCCATCAAGATGTTCATGGAACTGCAATCTGATAAAACCAGCAGGTAGCACCTCTCTCAGCCCCAGAGTGGCTGGAGGGGCTGCCCTGAGCTCCCAGACTCACACAGAAAACAGAGCACCAACAGTTAAGAGTACTTTACCAGTGGTAACAAGAGGGATTCCAGCAGAGTAGGAAATAACATCATTTCCATTTGAATCAGGGCTGAGAATGAGACCAGGCTGTCTTCCCTGCCATGGTTTACACATCCTCACAGACAGACATTGGAAGTGACTTTTCCAGCCAGCCAGGAGACAGCCACACAACCCACACCAGCTCTGGCAGGACTCACATGCCACAGTGTCCTACAGTGTGTCTGTCTCTGGAAGAAACATGTGAGGGTTGTTTTCTTACTTACTGGCCATGAATTGTTCCACTTCTCTTGCTCACCAAACACTTTATGTTGTGGGGTTTTTTGTTTGCTCATTCGTTGTAACAGTAGTGGCAAAAGATTGTCTGGGCTCTCGGGATCACACATCAGAGCTGACAGGGGCAAGCAGCTTCTTTAGAGACACTTCTTAAACCCCACTTTCAGCCCACCCCTGAGGGTCACAGCCACGCTTAGAAGATGCCTGGACCCTGAACTGTGCAGGCTTTCCCACCTCCTGCCTTCCTACACATGACTTTTAACCAGCACTTCTCCCCAGGGAGGGTGAAAGGACTGATGTGTCTTGTCAGTGCTTGCTGTGCATGGATTTGTCATGGTTTGACACCAGCCAAGCACCCATGAAAGACACTCACCGTCCCCTGCCACAGCCGGGCAGAGGAGAGAAAAAATTAATGAAGGTTTCGTGGGTTGAGATAAGGATCAGGAGAAAACACTTCAAGGGCAAAACAGGCTCAGTTTGGAGGTACAGAGTACACTGATTGCTAACAAAATCAGGGGAGGATAATGAGAAGTAAAATAAGCCCTTAAAGCACCTTTTCTTTCCCCCAGCTCCTCCCTTCTTCCCACCAGCAGTGCAGGGATTCCGGGCGTGGGGGATTTGGCCAAATCTTCTTCACATCTTTCATTTGTTCGTGGATGCATATAACAAATAAGAGCTGCAGTTCTGATGAGTATCAAGCCTGGGTGCAGAAGACCTCCAGTCTTCTCAGCTCATTAAAAACCAGAGAAGCCAATTCCAAAGGAACTTGAAGCCAAATGAAGTGCTGAAACAAGCTGTTTCTTTCAAAACTTCTGTGGGAGCAGCATCCTTGTTGCTACAGCCCCAGGGGAGGATCACAGCCCTGGCCCGTGTACCCCTTCACCTCTCACTTTTGCCAAACTGCAGCAAAGAATGGATTTTTTTCTCCTTCTGTGGAAAGTCTAAGCTAAATTCTTGACGATTCTTGTAAAATCTGGAGGCTGATCAAGCCTGCCTTCCCCACTCACACCCCCGTGTAGTTTGTGGTGCGGCTCTGCAGGCGCAGGGGAGGACTGTGACCATCTGTTTTTCTGGATGGGAGAGGGAAGGAGCCACAAGGAAAGTTTTGGTGTGGCAGCTCAGCTCTGGGCTGTGATTTATAACTGTAAATACAACAAATCCTCTCCAAGTGCCCTGGCGTTGCTCAGGAACCGGAGTCCAGCTCCAGAGCAGGCTCAGGTCACTCGAGTTTAATGACCACTGACTTGGGAAGGTGTGGAAAGGCAGATAAATTGCTGCCCTTGGTCCAAAATCCCTGAGGCTGCAGATCTGCTGCTGACAGATGGGATGGACTGGTGGGCACTGCCCTGTCCTAGAGACCTGACTCACAAAATGAGGCTTAAACTGCAAATGGAAGGGCTCATCCCTCTCCTTCCCACCCTGGAGGATTTGCTGGCACCAACAGCCACAGCAGCTCCATCTGGCAGTTTCAGCACCTCCACTTGAAAAGAGGAGGCAAGATTGAAATTTTATTTTTGATTCACTGAAAACAGCTCAAAATTTCAATTTTTTTTTCACATTTTGAGGTTTCAATTTTTCCTTTTTTTTTAATTTTTTTTTTCTCATTTGGAGGAAATGCTGGAACTATTTCCACCTCTGTTCTAAGATGGGGCACCACTTTAATTTTGAGAATGTTGGAAGAGGTCATTGAAGTTATTTTTAGAGGAAAACCTGAAAATCTAAACAAAAGCTTCAGCAAAACACAACATAGGTTCAGAAAACATCCTAATATCTATAAATCTGTACTTTTCACTGGAAAAAGATGCATGAGAAACTATTGCCTGTGTTTACAGAGAGCTGCTGGGAAGAGTCTGCTTGCTGCTATCCCACAAGGGCCCGTTCCTGTCCCATCCCATCCCAGCCATCACCTCCCAACTGGGAACCCCCAGATCCCCTCGTACACAGCTCTGCTGGTACAAGTGTGACACCAGAGTCCAAGGGATGAGTTAGAGGATCAACAAGGAGCTCAAATTTCCCAGAGTCCCACCAGCTGCTCTCTCTGAGGACCGTGCTTGAAGCCACTGTTGGAAGCAACCAGCAGGAGCAAAACCATCCTGTCTCCTGTGAACTCTGTGTCCAACTGGGTGTGTTATTTAGCCTAAATGATATACTAAATATTCTGGGTTTTTTCATATCCATCAAGGCAGACTAGCTAAGTCAGAGATAGGGTATCACAAGTCAGTTCCTTTGGGATAAACAGCTCTTCCCAGAGCGTTTTCCAAATGGCACCAGAAGGCAGGGAGACCCTGGGCTGGGGTTCCTCACTCTGCTGCAGCTGGGTGCTTCCCCCGTGGCTGTTCCCCACAGGGGACAGTGGGGATGGACACAGCGAAACATCCTGGCACACACACACGGCACTGAGTGCCTGGCAGCCTGTAGGGGTGTCCCAAGGAGAGAGGCAATGATAGAAACCCAGCAAGAGGGGCAAAATCTCAGACTTTGCTCGCTCACCACGGCCGCAGATAAATCACTGCTTTTACAAGGCATTATTGAATTCTTTCCAGGCTGACCATCCAGCCCCTCCACCAGCATAGAGCAGACTGGCACAGAGTTGTCCAGACAGGATATCCTCCAGGGAACAGCCTCTGCAGAGCACAGAACAATAGAGCCCTGCCTCTGGAGCTGTGGATACACAACGTGCCCAGCCTCTCCTGCCCCAGCCCTCAGCTATCTGCTCTCAGCACAGCCCCACGGTATCAGATCTGCATCAGCATCTATTTCCTGTTTGTGAGAGTCCCACCAGTGCTGCGGGGAGCAGAGCAGGCTCTGTCCTGCACCTCTGCCCACCCTGTGGGTGCTGCAGGTTTTGAGAGCTCAGGTACCTCCACGTTTGCTCTCTGAGCACAGCAAACCCACCAGCCAGTCCTACCCATAGCAATGGCTACAGAGCCTTCTGCAGCTCCACCTCCATAGGTTCCCATCCCTGTTTTGGGATCAAGCACATGTACATAACATCATATCAAAGTCTCTCATGAGGGCTTTGAAGAAACTGTAGGACTGAAGCATCTTCCAGTCACCTTGTGGAGAACGTTTCCAGTGGTTGTGGAACACCCAGCCAGTTGCTCACAGTCTCCTTGGTTAAGATGCACTGAGTCAACTGCTGCCAGCTCAGCTGCCAGGCCCTATTCTGCTCTCAGTTACACAAATTTGGCAAATTTGGAACAACTGCACTTTCACAGCATAACCTTGTTTAATGGAGCACAGCATCTGGTGCGCCTTCGAGGTTCATGCTGTGTAAAGGGGAACAGACCTGGGCCTCTGACTCCTCAGCAAGGGAACATAGATTGAAATTGAGCTCCCAATAGGTAAACATCTCTTAAGTACAATGTTTTCTTGCCCTGGTTGTGGAGACAGTGTGACTTAGCACTGAACTGCAGCGTGACACCCACTGCATGCAAAGGGCAACTTCTGCAGCACTGAAAATGTTATCTACTGCCTGACAGTGAAATAGAGAAAGTCTCTTTAAAAACCATTGCAGACTTAAAGCAAAGCCCTGAAATCCAGTCCCTGGAAGCATGAGCACCCCCATCTTTTGCAAGCACCTGAAGACAAAGAACACAGAAAAAAGCTCCTTTTCTCCCACAGGCAAAGCAATCCCACACTGCCAGCACAAGCAGGAGGTACTGTTGGGAATGCCCAAGGAGGGGGGCTTAGCCTGGATTTCAGCAGTGCAGCACTAACTGGCCCACAATCACTTATATCCCAAGACTTGGCCACTGCTGAGGATTTTGATCCTTTGGGATCTTTGTCATCTTGAACCATACCTCAATTTCCTAGCCTCTGCAGCAGAGAGTGTACAGCATCATGTAAGTCTGTGAGAACAGAATGGAGTGAAAGCCCTGTGACTGAGGAATATCTCTTGAAAGACTTAAAAGAGGCTCAAATCATTTTTTTAAGCACTTGTTCTTATTTGAGCACATTCTTTCCATGTGCTGAGTACCCAGGGTATCACAAATAAGAAGCAGGTCACAAAAAGAACCTTAAAATCCCCTAAATAACTCCTGGTGTCACTCCATGACAAACAGACCCCCAGCCTGTGGTGCTGGATGCCTTTCACAGCAAGAAGGGCATTTTGCTTCGTTCCAAGCAGGAAACACCCCTTCCAACATTTGCTTTCTTTGCTGGGTTCTTGTCTTTCATTCTGCATCCCTGAGCTAGTGCAGGACTTGCAAACATTTTGTAATTCCAAGAACAAGCACATTAAAGCCTCAGAGCAAGGGGAAAGCCCTTTTCCTGCCAACGAGGCGCTTTATTGTCAATACCCCATTGTTGTACTCACTCTCACCACCCCTTAAAGCAATTAATGGATAAATCACGGATTTTTCTGTGGCATTTCTGTGGGTGGAGTTTATTCCCATCCTTATCTGAGCAGCGGATCTTTCCCACCAGTAACCTGGTGCCAGGGTGTCCCACAGCCCCTGACGCCGGTGCACGCTGCAGAACAAACAAACTCAATATTTACAATTGCTGACCAAACTCTCGATTTCCTTGGTAAGCTCCTCCAGACAATGTGCTCCAGCCCCCAATTGTACTGTCAGAAATTCATACGGGCCCAAGAATGAGAAAATATTGTGTTTAGATTTGTGATAGGCAAAGCAAAAACAAGGCAGCGATGTTTGTGGAGGGTTCTTCCCCAACCCCATGTGTGTGTTTATTTTTACAGCCACAGAATGGAGCAGGATGAGTGCAGAGCCTCCCTTGCTCACTGTCCTGCTCCTGCCCAGAGCCAGCCCTCAGTGCTGGCAGCAGCAGGGCAAATTCCCTGGGAGAACAGAGCTGCACCTTGTGCAGGAGCCTTATTGTGGCCCCAAACCCTTACTGTGCCTTCACTGGGCTTATAAAAACAGCTTTTCCCAGATCTGCCAGGATTCAAACAGGAAATGTGGTGCCAACAAGTTGGCATGTGCAATGGAGGATAAAATAAGCGTTCACCTCTTATTACAGCTGCAATTCCTGCTCTTTCACGGGGAGCCCTGCAGGCTGCAGCTCCCAGCCCCATTCCACACAGCACTTCCAAGCTGAGATAAAATACCCCTGTTTGCAGGGCATTTCCCCCTCTGGGAAGCCAGACTTTGCTCCCTTTCAGCCCTGCTTTGTGCCAGCATCCAAACCCCCCAGCACAGGACATGCTCACCTCAGGCTGCTCTCAGGTGTAAACTCCGAAATCCCCTGAACTGAGAAGTCCCTCCTGAATTTGAGCTGCCCTGGAAAAAGCAGAGTGTCCCTCCTGGAGAAGGTCTGGCAGCCATCCCCAGGTGAGTGCTCAGCCTGGCCCTGAGCTGCTGTGGAACTCAGCCTGCAGAGGATGATGCAGCTCTGGGTTATTCCTGTGCTAGAGCGACCTCGCTGGGGCCGTGCTCCCCACAGGATGCTAAAAGGTGCCACATTAGGGGCAACATCTTTGGAGGTTTTGACACAGAGGAGATCACATTCAGCCCTTATTTTTGCCCCAAGCAAAATTCAGGCTTATACTTTCATTAATGCAGACTAACAACAGAGCTTAACTCTGTGTGGGCTGATGGCTTAATGTTGGAACCAATTCTGTTTCTTATTAAATCAAGAGCAAATCTGGAGTGATGGCACAGAAAGCAGTGTTTTCCATATTTTCACCAGTTTAATGAAAACCAGAATTTGGCTCTACATCTTAAGAGATAACACCCTCTGTACTTGTGGCCAATATATTAATGTCTTCCAGCATTGTGCATTTCCCTCCAAAACCCTTGCAAACTTTCCTTTATAGGTTATCAAGGGATCAAGGTCTGAAAATCCATTAAATACATGGGCTGTGCAAGCTTTGCATTTAATTTAGCATGGCTTTTCTTATCTTGTTTCACTGAAAACCTCTCCCTTTGTTATTTAGGGGATTAGGAATGTTCAGCAAGGGAGGCAGAGAAGGGGCTGATGGCTGTGGGACTTGAATTCAGTAAAATATGGAATTATAGTTGTTCCTCACGATTTACAGCAGCCTAACATCAACCTCTGGTTCAGAGAGGGAATATAAATTAGTTGGTTAATAAGAACTGGATTCCAAACAGCTGGATTAGGATCCTGTAGCACTCATGTATTTTACTTCTCCCTCCTTGCCCTGTTAATTGACTGCAGGCCACCCAGGGTAACAAAGACATATGACAGAAATATAGTGTATATTTATGTTGGCTCATCTTGCTGCAATCTCCTTCAGGGTATGACCTGATTTTAATAACTCAGCCTATCACTTTCTGGCTCATTTCCTTATGTGCTTATAGCTTATGTAGTGCCTTTTGGTTTGTTCTTTTAGCACATTTGGAAAAAGGATTTTAAAAAGGAACAAGAAAATAAAAGGAGAGAGGAAGAGGGAACACAGCTACAAAAATTTGTTAAAATCCATCTCCATCCTAAAAATATTTATTAGCACAGATCACCTCCTGACAATGTTTCCCCACAGCCAGTAAGAGCATTTTCAGAACAACTGGAAGATGTGAGTGCTGCCATCTGTTCCACCCTCAGTGAACTGAGAACTATAAACATCTCTGAGGCTGGGTCATTTATCATTACAAGAAAGTATACAAAGAGGCAGGAGTTGAAGTAAAATCAGTCTCATCGTGGGAAGAAATCTGATTGTAAAGGCACACCAAGATATCTTCCAATGTATCAGTCTTCCTAAAAGCTTGCAATGGCTTGTACATTTGGTTCTCTGGAGCAGAGATTGCTTAAATTAATTTAAACCTGCCTGTTTACAATTCTTTGTGTACTTCTGATATTATTAGTTTAGATAGTAGTGTGGTGTTGATATAGTTATGCTGCTAGAGTACATTCAGAGAAATTATGAACTTTAATGGGAATTCCAAATATGTTACTGAGATAAAGAGGAAGAAAACCTACTGAGCCTCAGTTGTTTAGGATGGAGCAGAGAGGTATTTGGGGTGGAAGTCTGCAATCAATGATTTTACCTCAAGGCCTTTTCGTTTCCACATCCTCTATTCCACACCATTTGTTCACCCTGTCTTAAAGCAGGTACTTCCTAAAGCTGAGATTAGAAGAATTAGAGTATGAAGAAAATTTCAGATGAAGGTAAGCTCATCCCAATGAGAGGAACGAGAACTGCCAGCCGAAGAAAGGGAAAAAGCAGCAGATTGAAGAAGAGATCCCCAGGCACAGTTGTGCCTCCACGATGCAACAAAGGGTTCAAAGGAGCCAAACATCTTGAGGAGAGAAAACAAAAGAACTGGCCTCACGTGAACTTTAATTTTGTCCAGAAATTCCACTCTGGATCAAAGAGCTACAGTGAAAGTTTAGTTGGAAACAGCATTTTCCTGCACAGAAGTTCAGCTTCAGCAAGTGGAAAACTTTTTCCCTGCTCATGGAAGACGAGTTTTGACAAAGTCCCAGCCTGTTCTAGCCTAAGACCAAAGGCTTCTTCTGAGGAAAAAACAAGTGCAAGCCATGTTTGGGCTGATATCTGGGCAGGCAGGGCATGGCACAGAGGGAACATTGGGCAACCCCTTTAGCAACTGCTCTGCCAAAAGCCCAGAAGGTAATTATGGGTTACAAAGAGCCAAAAAAGAAAGTGGCTGGTCCACGGGGACATGTGGACGTGTCCCTGGGCCTGAACTAGGAGGATGTGAAGCACAAGGTGACCTAGAGACAAAGTCATGAACTTCTGAGAGGTCTGCTGAGTTTGGTGCTGGTCCCGTGAGGAAAGGAGCTCCTGGATGCCGCTGAGGGAAGAAGCTTCTGCAACAGCAAGCAGAGACAGCTGCCTCTTGTGTGCCTCTGTTGTCATTCCAGTACACCTGGAGCACACAGACACACCTGGGAGCTGTGTCCCGTTGTGGGATGAAATTTCACATTTCAGAAAAGCAAGAGCCATGCCAGCTCTGAGTGTTAACCACCCACACTGCCCTCTGATGAGGATTTCATAATTTGGTTTATAAAGATCAGACATGAAGGATTTACTGACTTCTCCCCACAGTTTATTATCTATTGACATAGTTTTCTTTGCAAATTTCAGTTTCCAATGACTTGCTAGTCTTCGCACTGGAAAAGCAAAGTGTAGAATGATGCCAGTGAGTTCTGCTAGATGTGCTGTGCATCACCCTCTGGCTGCTCTCAGTTCTTCTGAATAGACTCAAAAAGTTATTGGAAATCTAAAGACTTTTGTCCAAAGTTGGAATTACTATCACTTGGGTTTTCAAGGAACTGCACGGGGGGTTCTTTACAAAAATTAACTAACAAAAATCTGCCTTTATCCTTTGGAATAGGAGCACAGCTCAGAAAGGGATCCTCAGCACTACAGACACAAAATTGTTCATATCCACCTAGTAAACTTCATCTTAGGCGGGCAAAAAAACCCAACCAACAGTTTCTTTCCCACACTTCTTGAATGAAATAAATACTCTCTGATGGCAAGACCTTCTTCCAAGAATATTCCACCAAGAATATTTATGGCCAGCCTACACTTATTTGTTCTGGTGCCAATGTTGCCCTGTTTAAACAGTTCTTTCTCCCTGGTGCTTTACCCCTCCAAAGCATTTATTGCCTTCCTGATATAATCCAGTGAGGATTGTACTCAGAAAGCTTTTACATCTTTCCCATTGGTTTCTCTCTTGCTGTCAGAGACTCTAAGCACCTGTCCCAGGGGTCACTGCACCTGGTGGCTCACCCCAAGGTGACAGCATGGCAACAACTGGATCAACTCACAGGTTACAAAGAGTTGTTGAACATCTTCCTATGATGTCCTGTTTGTTCACTGTTAACTTCTCTGAAAATTGCTACAGGAAGAGGAATCTGACTTTTAGCAAGGCTACCATTGAGTGACACCTCAGCTATTGGAAGCCAGGGCAGTGAGACATCAGCACAGAAAGGGTCCATGGAGGTATAAATGCACATCTTCATCCAGACATCATTAAAAGTTAATTTATACCTTCACAACAGTGACCACGACTGGATACAGGACCTGATGGATCAGTATTCCAGCCCACAAGCCCTCCCCAAGGTGCTGCAGGTACTCAGTGCTCACACAGCAGCTCAGGGCTCTGGCAGATGTGTCGTGGCATTTCAGAAGCCCAGAAAGTGATGTGTCATCCTTGCAAAAATTAGGTTACAAACGTAAAGAAAGGCGAAAAAAAGTCAAACCACGCAGATCTGAATATTGGTTCTGCCCACCTCAAGATCTGTGGATGTTAGCTCCTGAATGTTTTTGCTCAAGCTGAGGTTGGAAAGGAATCAGCTTGGCACGTTCACACTTGATGTCTTTCTTTTGCAGTGATCCCATTGTTCTGAAACATAATGGGGCAGAGTTTTCTATAGTCCCACTGGGACTGTATCAAAATTGAAATCAGCACTGAAAAGTGTGCTGTGTAATGCTGCTGCCTGCTCTTAACACTGTGATTTCAGCCAAGAAACAGTAAGTTATTCACATTTACGCCCAGTGAACTGGAAAGTCTTTTATCCAAGCTCCACATTAAATTTCAGCTGCCAAAAATGGTCTCATTCTTATTCAGGTCAATACTTTTGACTTCTTAGGCTTACACAGTTCCCAGGGCAGCTCAGGCCTGCAGCAGCTCTGAAGAGCTCTGTTCTCATGGTGTTGTCACTTGACAGTATGTTGATTTTAGGGCACTGGTTTCCTTCAGACTCCTTCAATCAATACCCAGTGAAGGAGCAGGGAAAACAAGCTAGTCAAAGGCATTGTATTCTCCCCAAAATTCTGAATTCTTGTCAACATCCTCACCTTTAACATTAAATCTTGAGGCTTGAGGCTAGAGCTGGTTGCAGAGTATTCTGTGCTTCTCACCTTACCCAAACACATGAACAGCTGAGGTACAGAAGTCAGACTGTCCAACAGCCATTCTTCAGTACCACATGTATAAACCCTCTGTTAGTGCCTCACAGTGCCTCATTTCACAGATTACATTTCTTTAGAAAAGCCACTTTTCCCTGCCATTTACACTGGTGACATTCACTCAGGGGCTGAATTCATGTTACGTGCTGAGGGACAGGAGAGCACCAGGAGCCCAGGGAGGATGCTGGGGAAGAGATGCTATTCAGGGCTCCTATCCTGATGAGAATGGGCTCACAAACCTGAGGAGGCTGCAGGTGCTGTGGATCTATAGGGACTTAAAATTAAAATTGTAAAAAATACCAAAATGGGTATGATGGGAATCATGATAAAAGATGAAAAATTGTCAGACTGCTTATCCCTGAGGAAATGATGTTTCTTCTCAGTGATTTGAGATGAGGTTCAGGGATATCCAAGAAGCTCAACTGCCTCTTCCCTCAAGCAGATAGGGACTGAAAGCACTGGCACAGAGTTAGTGGGGAAAAACCCCAAGTTAAATTGCAGCCATTCAGTAAAGGCTGCCTGGTCCCCACCAGCAGTGACAGCCATGTGAGCAGCATGGGACAGCACTGTGGTCTGTACCAAGCCCTCTCAAAAGGAGCTCTCTTTGTTTTTAATTTTCCCTTTCCACAGAAGTTGTGCCAGCACAAAGCTAGGGAAATCGAGTATTTTCTTTGGAAATGCCTCAGAGATAACCAGGCTCTTAGAAAGTGCTGCAGATATGGCACCTTCCACACACACAGCTCAGCAGAGGGCTGAGGGAGCAGCTGAATGTCCCTAAGCACTGCTCTGCTCCTGCTCCATGCTGGGACAAAGCCTCCCAGTCCTCATCTGACGGGACATCCAACCTCTCAGTGGGTGCTGGCTCCTCTCTCCTGGCAGCAAACGGGGAGCAACAGGCTCTTGTGAGTCTGTACCCGAAGATTTCCTGCTCCTGGCCATGCCTCATCATGGTAAAATCCATTTCACCACACCAAGCTTCTCCCAGCTTGACACAGGCTGTGCCAAGGGTCATTTCCTCTGTGCCCACAGACTCTGCTGGGACTGTGCTGTGTGGCCAGCACAATTCCCTGCGGGGTCAAACCCAGGGTGGATTTGGCACCTTGAAATATAGCACCAGGCCAAAACTGAGCAAAATCTACAGTTCACATCAACAAAGGGCAGAAGGTGCTTTGCTTCCTTCTAAAGATCAGCCAAGGTGGCATTTAAAAGCACAGCCGATGATACGTGACAAAGGACGGAACACCAACACACCTGAGCTCACTGCTCTGCCCTCCACAGGTTTGGGTGCTGGAAACCCCAAAGATACACACTGAGGAATTTTGGGACCTGTGGATGTTTCTGCACCTGTTTGTAAATGCAGCTAATCCAAAATTAGCCAGGAGAAGTGGAAGAATCATTTGTCAGCTCCTGGTCTCCTCAGCCATCTTGGAAAAAAATGTCACAGATCCATTGACACTCCTGCTGTTGATTTAAATAGCAGCCAGGGCCAGGATCCACTGCTGGGTGAGGGGCAGCGTGGAGCTCCTGTCTCAGGCTCCTCCTGTATCAGATAACTCACCAACATGCCTGAGAAACTCCCTTGGACCACAGACTCCAGTAGCAACCCCACAACAAACACTGTGCGGGGCTTGCAGCCACCCCTGGGCTTCAGGACGTGGTCCTGGCAGCGAGGGGAGGTGGCACAGCTCTGCTCCCTTCTGCTGCTGCCTCCTGCCCACCCTGCTGGGCCGGCACTCAGGGGACAGGGACCACTTGCCCATAATTTCCTGTGCCCCCTAGTAGGTTGTTGAGCCTCTCAGTCCTGTTTTTCCATGCGTACATTCGTGACAGTAAAACCTCCTCCCCAACCTTTCCAGCCTTTCCTGTAAGCTCCTTGAACAAGAGAAGCTCATGCTCACTTTTAACAGGGGATTGCTCACTGTGGTGGCTGTGCCCTCGTGCTGCCCCATCTCTGGGCTGTGACTGCTTTTGTGGGGCTCCACTGAAGTGTCCTGGTGCACAAATGCGCCCTCAGAACACGGGGTTTGTCAGGCAGGAAAGTCATACCCCGCAGTACCTCCTGTCTGCACAGCAGCCTAAGGAGGGGTTTCTGTTCCAGCCCAAGCTCTGGCAGCACGACCAGCCCAGCCTGCCCTTCCCCATGGAAATACAGAGCTCCTGGAGTGACTAGCAAAATCATTTCCCCTCCGCCTCTCCTATCACACTGAGGGCAGGAATTTGATTGCAGTGCTCCCACCCCTACCCCAGGAGAGCTGTAGTTCTACCTCCAAAATGCAAGTTAAGCATTCTGCCTCCATGGCTCCCCAGCTCTGGAGAGGACACTCCTAAAAAAACACTTCTCATGTGGACCAAGAGAAACTGCAGAGCTTCCTATTAGCTCATTGTGATCTGCACTATGACCCTCTGCAGCTGCATCAGACACACCTTCAGCCTCCTCCAGAAGCAATTCTTGTGCCTAACTCCAGCTTTACTCACAGGAGTAATTTCTGCTCATTCTGTTTCAGCAGAATTAGTGGGGCTGCACACAGTGAAGGGCAGTACTTTGATATGGGTTAACAGAAACAGGCACTTCATGGTTTAAGGTATCCCAGCTAGATCTTAGCACATTAAATATTTTCTCTTCATCTGTCAAGAGAACTTGACCAGTATCCAGGGATTTCCCCAGAAAGATTTGGATAAAAGCCTGGAATACAGATGATGTATAATTTTCAATATAAGAGTGAAACTATTACATAAAGGACTTCAGAGCCAATACAAGTCAACATCCTATGAGGTTCTCATATATTTTCCAGATGAGATTCTCCTCTGGCCACACCAGTCCCAGTTTTGTTTTTTTTGTTTCAATGTTGGCTTTTTTCCTTTTAAGATGCTAGTTAAAGCAAAGGATTACCTACTTTTTAATGAAAAACAACTAAATTTCATAGAAAAACAATTGCCGAAATAAGCATCTACTAGTCCTAGAATATAACCACTAAGCTAAGTCTGATGATCCTTCTTAACAAGACAAAAAGGGCATTCTTTTGTTGAAAACATTATATGTAATTTTAATATTGAACTTTTCCTGCTGTAACTTCACTTGAGCCATCTTGGCTCCACTGACTATTAATCCTCTAAACACACAATAACTCAAGATATTAGAGTTAGAAAGTTACTTTGTGGGAGTTTTTAATGCTCTGAAGATAATGGGTGTTTATATCCAAAATCATGTCTTTATTTGGAACCCAACTCTTCAAGCACATAATTATGTAAATAGTTCTTGGCAAGGCAAAAAAGAAAAAAAATTGTCTTCAGGATTTGTCAGCTGTGAGTGAAGATCCCCAGTCTGCAGTGGCAGTGTTAGGAGGGAGCCTGCACAGGCACAAGAAACACACACACACCTTGGGTTGGGGGCCAATATTTGGCTGTATTTATTCCCCATTTAATGGGGATCCCTTTTTTCACACAGTTAAGGAGTCTGGGGGAGAGCCAGCCACAGCATCACTGAGTGTGTCCCCTGACCCTGAGCTGCCATCCTCGCTGTCCCAGGTCAGACACAGGTCCTGCCAGAGCAGCACCCATCCCCAACAGCCCCTGCTACCCGTGGCTGTGGGATTTGATGTCAGAGCCCAGGAGCCAGCCCTGTAAATCATTATATATATATATAATTCATTGTTCTCACAGACCCAGGAGAGGCCCAGGGCTGTGTGTACATTCAGATGGAACCACAACCCTTCCCCACTGCTATCTACTGCACAATGTTTATCAGGGCTTACAGACCACTTCCTTTTCAAAACCCTTATTGAAATTCGCACAATAAACAATTTGCCCAATTGGGTTTAGGAAGCCCTCAGCCCTTTTCCTTTCGAGGCGAAAGAAAATAGATTTATTTATTACATAGAAGCAGCCTGGACTCTGGAGGGGCTGGGGCGAGAAGGTTCGAGGCTCTGGATGTGAGCACAGACATTAAGAGGGGACATACCTGCCCCAGGGGACTGTAAGACATCAAGAGACAAGAACATATAGTGCCTACTCCCCAGTCTAGAGAGAAAAAGTCCCCTGGATCAGAGGTTGGAGCCACTCTGCTGAAGCGTGGCAGCAGCACAGGTGTCACACAGAGCGGGGCCAGGAGTCACACACAGACAGCCTCAGCCCCTCCCTTGGCCAGCAGGAAAGCTCCTGGAGACCCCACGGCCCATTGTGCTGGAGGCAGACAGATCTGACTCCAGGCTGGTTTTGGTCCCTGGATTTTGGGTTGCTCCCGAGGAAGCTGTTGAAGGCACCCCCAGGGACACAGGAGCTGCCAAGAAATCATCTCTTCTCAGATTTAGGTGTCACAGGAGGGAGCACAGATACTTCCCCCCCTTCCTGGGTTTAACTTGCAAGTGTCTTCCACATCTTCCAGGTGCAAAACTCAGTGTGAATGCTGCATCCCATAGGAATGCCTGTGTGCATTAGGGATTTGAGGAGCAGGCACTACATGCCAAGCATGCCCTGCTGCATTCAGGGCATCAAGTGGGAGGCTGAGAGACAAAGGAAGAAGGAAGAATCTTCCTGAACAGAAAAGGTACATTTTTAACACCATTCCTCCAAGAAGAGGGGCCAAGAGACACAAGGTAATGCTTGCTCCCTGGGAGAAGATGCCCATCCAAATGAGGTTTTCTGAAAACCACACAGCTGTGAGGAGGAGGGAAGAAATCTGCTCCCAGTTGAGAGCTGCTGAGACCAAACCCCTGCCCCAGATGAGCATTTGTGGGGCAGAGATGCCAGTGCAGGAGCAAGGGAAGCTTTGGGCCTGCAGCAATTCCCAGGTACAGAGGACTCTCAAGGGGGAGCAACAGCTTTTCTTACTCTTTTGATAAACAAAGGATTTCTACCAACCTGATTCCTGAACAGTTCCCTCCCCTTTTTCTAACATGAAATCCCCTCTTAAAATCCTCTCTTGGATTTTTGGTGAGATTTTTAGTTTTTATATCTGAAGCTGCTTGTAGTACAGAGTACAGGGGGGAGAAGACACAGTTATCACCCAGGAACTGTAGCTTTGATGCAAGATAGAAATAATTTCTTTTCCTCTTTGAACTGTCATCGTCTGCAAGGGGCAGCAGAGCCAGGATGCCCTTCCCACCCTGGGGAAGGCAGGGAGCTGCTTTGGGCAGGAGCTTCCACCCTGCCTGGAGGTTTTGAGCCTTTGCCCAGCCAAGCAGTGGGGATACTTTTGCTGGGGAAATGCTGACCTTTCTGCAGGGCAGGAATTCAAGGCAATGCTGTGAATATGAGAAGTGCAGCAGCACTTGGCATGAGATGCCACATTAATGATCCACATAACACTAACAGAGGGGCTTTCACCTTAAAGAGCTCCAGGCTTCTTTTAATGAATTTTACAGCATGGGCAGATCTGGCAGGAAATGCAGCCACACCTGGAGGGGAAGGAGTTAATCAGCATCAGCATCAGGCACGCTGCAGACAGAGAGAAGCCAGGATGGGTATGGTGACACTAGGCAGGCATCAAGTGCAAAATCATTAGTGATACCAAAAAAAAGAAAAAAAAAAGGAGGGGGGAGGGCAGGATAGAGTACAGATTTGTGCTGGAGTGCTGGGTAGGAAGTATCACAGCTGGAGCTGGGATAGTCCAGTCTTGCAAAATTCTATTTGTATTCTCTCAGGGCAATGAGTACTTGCTGGGCAAGCCAAAGGCAATTAATTCATGGTAAGAGCTGGCAAGTACAATTCCAGGACCAGATTTCCACCCTTCCTGTCCATCCTGACACACACATTCTGCCTCCAAGAAATATATTCTCATCAGGAAAGAAAGTGAGGAGGAGTTCTGTGTTCTGGGTTCCAGCTCTGCTCCCAGCACTGAGCTCCAGTGCCCAGCCTTCCCAGGGCCAGGCATTTTTTCTCTCTGCTTTGACTGTGGTCAGCTTTCTTCGGGGAGGAAATTAAATTCACAATTAACCAAAATGTTAAAGCACTTCTCTGCTTTACAGAAGAGAGATGCTGCAGATGGAGAAGTGTGAGAAGGGAGCAGTAAAAGGCTGTGATTAAGCACCTAAAGGTCAGGGATAGCCTCAGCGAGGAGGAGGAGGGAAAACTTCCTCCCCACTACCCCCATCCCTTCATGACAGCAGAAATTAAAAACACAGACAGCAGTTCAGTTGGGAGTGAGTTTAGTTTAAATCTTTCTGTTTCTTGCTCAATAACTCTCATTATAAGCTTCCTGCTGGGGGAGTTTGTGAGCCAAGGCTCGCTACCGAACACGCAGCACCGCCTGTCCCTGTCCACATCCTTCTGAACCATTTCAGCTTCTAGACCTGATGGGGCAAATCCACAATTCAAAAATAAAAATGTTTAGATACAAGCTGTTCTCTGAGAAGCTAATTCCATGCTGGAAAGTTCTCTAGCAGCTCCAGGAGGAGTCAAGAAAACAGAAGCAGCTCAGGGATTTGTGTGAAGCAAGTTTTTCCTAGCCCTGCACAGATTACATTCATAAAATAAATTGTCTAATTGAAAAAGTTTGGTAATTTATAAGCTAGTTTCAAAGTCCTTTGAACTCTGTAGGAAATTCCCAGCATCCTGGATGGGCTTTTGCTCAAGTTCTCCATTGTTTGCATGAAGGGAAAAATAAGAATATTGATATAAGCCCTGCAGCTTGGAAGCCTTGCTAACAAACAGGATCTGAGCAAGGGAGGATGGAGACAAATTAAATACAGTCAGAAAACTGACCTGGTCCACCAATGGAATGTTTAATATGGCTGTTAATGGCTCTGGAACACTTAAACCATTTATATTTGGTATGTAGATACAAATTGAAGAGCATCCCACAGTGCCTCCAAAAAGCTTCCTCTGAGGCACTGCTCTCAGAAGTGACTTTATCAAAATCACTCAGGAATGGCTGAGTGATGTGACTGTAAGTTTACTGAGCAATGTTATTTTTTGTGTTACCTGCCTGCCCACATAACTCCGGGGGAAGTGCACAGAGCCCAGACAACCCAGTGAGGGCTGTGACCTGATGGACACTGCAGGCAGGGAAAGCTGTTAGTAACATCCAGAGAGTCCAAATACCCCCCCGGGCTGGGAGCATCCAGCTTTCAACCTTTTGAGTACCCCTAGCTCAGATTTTTCTTCTGCTGAACCATAATTGAAGTCAACGACCTCTTCTAAGCTTCAGACCTGTCCACACAAACTTTGTTTATTCAGACTTGTCAGCAGTTTAGCACACCATACGTAATTGGGCTGGCTCCATCCCCACCAGAACACTGTGGCCATTCTTTTTCCTTCCAGCACCTCTGGACCCCCGTTACTGACACAGAGAGCCCACACCATCCTCCTCCCCGAGCCCTGCAGGGTGTATTCCATTCCAACAGGGTCACCCCTCATCCCCAGAGCTGCCTCTCTACCTCACTAGGTCACTCATTGTGGGTCTGTTTATTTGCCCAAGGCTGGAATATCCCGTGTCAGCTGACAGATGTGATTGCACAGCAGCAGAGGCTCCTCTCCCACACACAGAGTGTGCTTAGGCTCTTTTGGGGCTTGCTCAGACCTCACAGGCAGCTGCATCCCTGAGACATCGATCAATCTTTCAGAGCAGTGGCTGACAAATTTGTTTTAACCCAAGTTTCTAACCAAAAACTCCTACTGCTCTTCTATTGCAAAAGTTAAAGGGGAGAAATTTTTGTGTTCCCTTACAATGAAACCTGAATACCAGGCCTGTTTCAAATGATAGCAAACATGAATGTTATGATTACAGAATTTAGCTTGCAAGTGGAAGAGGGCACTGCCTTCTACCTCAGAGTGAGATTCCACTGTGCAGCTACAAAAACACACAGAAGGCAAAGCCAATGCCAAACCCTAATGACTTGCAGTGGCTCTGCAGTAGAGGCAGATTGTTACTCCTACAGCAGTGATCCCTTGGGAGGGTAAACACCCCTCCAAGATGAGCACAACACCATTCCCAGGGTTTCATCCAGTCATTTCTTCAGTTTTCCACAGGCCTAAGATAGAATGAAACTTTCAAGAGAATCAAACCCGTTAAAGCTTTGGAGCAATAGCCCAGTGGGTTTAGTCTCTCGGAGAGGGAGAACATTCATGAAATGAACTCGTAATGTGCTAATTCGGGGAATATCTTTTTTCCAAAAGGCTAGCGTTACAAAACAGCGTCACCAGGCACTACCAGGAAAACAATCCAGTCCTCTCTAAAGTTCAGCAGTGCTCATGATGACATTCCTGTCCTGAGGCTGCCACCAAGATGTTCTCAGACAGCCCAGGCATATGGAAATCATAGCTCCCACAGAACAGCTGTGTTTTTTGGAAGTGACTTCATATTTTTGGATGTTGTCTGCCACATGGAATCAAACATCTTCAACAGCAAATAAAGCTCTTCCTTTCATCCCCTGCCATGTTTCCTTCATGTAATAAAGGTGGTAGATGATTTTTTAACTCCACAATCACTTTTTCCCCAGCCTTTCCTTAGAGCACAGGGACTGTATCTATGTTAGTGCCTTTGCAAGTTTCTGGTATTTCTAACAGGAACTGCACTGAGATTTTACCCAAGAACGGGTAAAGGATTCTTCTTCCCACTGGTCTCACATCTGGGCTGATCTACTGACTCACTCCCAAACAGTCACTCTGGCAAGTAAGTTCCCTTCCCAAAACCATGTGTTTCATAATGGCAGTTTCACCACATGTTTGCCTGGCAAGCCACACACATTGTTTGCTACCATCTTCAGGAGAGGTCCAGACCCTGTGGGACCTGCCTAAACCCACCCTGGGCCCTGCCATGTGAACCAGCAGCTCAGAAAGCTCAGGGTTGCTGTTGGCCAACACTTCTGCAGCCTCTGGAAGTTAAAGGCGTGGTTGAAAAGTCCTGTAAGAGGGCAGTGAGAGAGGAGATGCCAGGCTGCAGCAACAGAAGGGATGGAGGGCTGGGTTCACCTTCTTTTTGGGTGGAAAATGGGAAAAACCTCACTTTTGCCCTTCACTTTCTGCCCTTCCCCAGACAATCCCTGCAGGTGCTGTCCTTGTAAGAGAAGGCAAAGCATCCTGGAGGCAACATTTGTCCCCACACACTGGGGCAGAGAAGCCCAGGTACAGCACCAGCTGTGGAGCCACAGATCAGTCCCCCCAGCCATCAGCCAAGGCAAAGCCAGACGCTGCAGCCAGCTCTGCTGCCCTGCTTTGTGTGATAACCCAGTCCCTCCTCAGCCTTCCCTTCCTCAGTAAACAGTGCTCGAGCCTCCCTACAAACAACTGGAGAGCTGTCCTTTCGTCTGCTCACGAGCAGACTGGATAAATAAACCCCAAACGTGTCCATGGGCAGTAACAACCAGCTGCACAGGCCGCTGCAGTGGAGCTGCCATTCCATCTCTGCCGCAGCTGCTGGCCCCTGGAAAGCAGCTGGAGCTCCAGAGGAGCCAGATGGACGAGCACCAAAGGCAGCTGATGGAGCCCAGGAGTGCTGCTCCCTGAGCCTGTTCTCAGTGTCTGCCCCGGCTCTTCTGGCTTGAGGAGCTGTGCCAGCGACTCCCACATCCATTGGCACATAACTCCATCAATTCAGCTCCTGCAGGTGACCATATTTATGCCCTGGTGTGCCAGGAATTGACAAAAGAGCATCTGACTCAAGCATTTTGAAATAAACTCCAGACATACATCAGGATGTTCAACAGTTCCAGGTTCAGCTCATTTTACCACTTCACCCAGATCCCTCAGGCAAAATGCAAATTGCAGATTTCACAAAAGGGCTTGAGGATCCAGATGATCAAAACAGCACCAAGTTCCTAAGGGGCTTTAGCAAAAAAAAAAAAAAAAAAATCTTTTTAATTTTTAAATCCTTAAAGGCCTTACCTTATATGTACATTAAAGTAACTGAAAGTGGGAGGTATGTTGGTGTAAGCAATTAAGGCACTAAAGGCCTTTGGTTCAAATGGACAGACCTAAAACATCAACATTTTCCCTCAAGATTTACCCTAGTTGCCTTTGCTTTCCAGCTTCCTTACACTGGCAGCACTGCTCAAGATCACATCATGGTTAATAAATCTAGATTTATATTGAAATTCTGCATATAATGCTGGAAAGGTCCAAAAGTGATTATATATATGTACATTTAAAAAAATACACATAAAACATATTTCTAGCTAGTTTAAAATTAAAGGCAGCAAGAGAGTGTCTTATCAAAAGATAATAACTGAATAAGGTAAATAAAGGTATCTAACAGAGCCCAGGTGAGGAGTCTCAGACAGGGATTTGGAAGAGCTACAATCTGTGCTGTTTTCTTGGGTAAGCCCTGTCTGGCACGGAAAATTTGCATGCATATATCAATATATCAATATATCAATATATATACAGGCTGCTGCTAGGCAGGAGGGAAACAAAGAAGGAAGTAGTCAGGAATTGGGAAGAGCTGGGTGTCTTTTAGTTATTTAAGGTATTAGCTGAGCCAATGGGCACGTTTTTCCTGTTTGAAATAGACACAATAAGATAAAGGTCAGCAGGGGAATTGGTTACATTTCTCTTTCCCACATATAGCTATGGCTGTGGAGGATGTAATCCTCCCAGAACACTTTAAAAATACAGAATAATTTGGAGATTTTATAAGCATCACATTGGCTTCCTCAGCCCAGAGCACAGTGCATTACATGTACCAATTCTCTGGGAAAGCCAGAATAATTTGGGCTTTTTGATACTAAACAGTAAAACCAAATCCTGTTATGCAAATAAGGGGTCCTGTAGGAAAAATTACTTAGCAGCAAAGCTAAGTGCCCTGTATGCTTATCTTTATAACAGAAAACATCACATTGTAGGTAAAGAGTATTTTCTAATCTGCTTTTCTCTTCTTCAGTAGATAATTGAATTGGAAGTCAAGCTCCAAGTGCACCAAGAGGCTTAATAAATGCCAACAAAATCAATAATTGCTTAGGCCAGGCAACAAGATACTCGGTAACATTCTTCCAGATCTATTAGCACACAAACCTGATACAGACACCAGCCCAGCCACAGAACCCACCTTCATTTTAGTGACTTTTCTTCTCAGTCCTTCTCAACCCATATTTTTTCAGTTCATTTAACAATTATAGAAACAGCTCTTTCAGACAGCAAGAAATAAAAGATACCACAGTCTCACAAACTTGCATATCCCACTGGGATCAGTAAGAGCCTTCAGGCTCCTACTGGGAGTTCAGGCTGACTTGAAACTACATTTATAATGCACTTGGCTTCATTAGAAGCCAATTAAGGACACTGGCTTCTGAAACGGAACCCCTCAGTCAGTTAATCAATTGCTAGTTCTAAAGTGCAAAGAAAGTTATACTTCTTATTACAAATTACTCTTAAAGATGATTTGATTTCTTTAAGGAAGGACATTAAAGACTGAGATTTGTATGTATGTGTGCACACATTAACACACAGGCATGTAAATAAAAGCCCAAGAGAATTTGTCTCTTGGGGAGTTGTAGAAGGACCTCTACAATGGGCACAGTGGGCATTCTGGGTGCTGCTTCTGTAGTCTTCAACATGAAATCTTCTACTGGCAAATACCCAGCAGTCTGGCTGGGGTCTCAAGTGTGCTGTGTCTTGTGTCCAGGTCCCCTTTTACAGTTTCCATGTAGCCTCCAGAATCAATACTCTGGAGAGTTTGTTGTTAACTCAGCAAAAGGCAGAGCCCTGCTGTGAGGAGCTCAGGGAAAAGCTATTTCAGAAGCCAAAGCATAAGGTGGGATGTTATTGGAGTGTTCCTGAATAAGCAACTTTAAGCAATCAATTAGTTCCACTTTTGTTTTGGAAAGAGAGTAATGAAACATTACTCTTAGGGCCCAAAATGAACAAGAGATCCATTCCTTCCCTTTGTTGTAAAAAGCCCTGCATCCTGCAATATCTGCTTTAATGGCTCAGTTCTGGTCCAGGGATTTCAAGATGTATATGGCTGTCCTCCAAACCTTCCTTGAAATAAGAGTGTATTTTGGTTTAACTTAGAAAAAATATTCTCATTGCATGCAAATCCCTTCCCTGGCCTGCAGCAAAGATTCATCAGAGAGACCAAGAGCTGTGAAGCCTTCATTGCACAAACCACAGTGTTTGTACATTGTACAAACCACAGGAAAGACACCTCACTGCATCCTTCTGCTTGGCCACTTGAGCTGTCCCTGAAGGGCAGAGGTACAAGAATAGACCCAGGGATTGGTTGGTCCAGCAGAGCATCAGAACCCAGTTCAGCCTCACCCATCTCTGGATTCTTTGCTTAATCCACATCAACAGCAGAAAGCCTCAAGGTCCAGCCCTTTCTGTGGCTTTTATCCCAACAAATGTATCCAGTGATTTCCAAATCAAAGACGTAGGCCAGGGAATAAGGGGATGGATACTCAGCTTAACTGCTGTTCTTTGGGTGCACTCAAATACTAGTTTTTGGAAAGGCTACTTTTGCAGCTCTTTGTGATACTACCAAGAACCTCTGGCATGGGAACAAAAGAAGTGTTGAAGACGCCGGGGCTGGCTCTGTGAGAGGGCAATTTAAAGAATCATGGACATCTAGTGATAAAGTCTCCACGCTGTGCTATTCTGCTGGCAATTACTGAGGAAGTTTGTTTAGGATTTAGGCCCAAGAGTTCCTAAGAGAGGTTTGTAAACAGCATGGAAGCTGAGTTTCCTGTTGGTGATAGGAAGATTGACAGCTCACAGCAACCTTTTGTGTGGCAATGACAAGTGTGATTACTGTGCAGTTCCCCTGCAATGTGATTAGATTGCAATCAGACTGTGGCTCTGCTGGATTTCTTGATGCCTTAATTGATGGCCCCAAACCAAATGTCTTTCACCAGAAAGAAAAAACCCTGAAACTTGAATTCCTTGAGACTGAGTAGGTTTAACACCCTCTAGTGCCATTTCATGCTTGTGGCAAGTGAACCCTCTTTCCTTATGTACTTTGGGTATAACCTATAGAAAGCACTTAAAGATCCAGTGGCAGATTCTGTTTCCTATTTGGATTTAGAGAATAAGTATAAATTTATTTTCTCAGTTCCATAAAGTTGTTATGAAGATGAAGCTCCTTTTAGAATTAAAAAGTAGTTGTCGACACTTAAACAACGTGGCTACAATCTTGGGTTTATAGAAATCTGAAGGTTGGGTTGCTATCACCAGTGAGACAAAGAATCATTTGGTGCATTAAGTAAGCACTGTAGTTTCTTTCTTCTATATAATTTTATAGGTGTGTTGCTCAGACCACATTTCTAAATTTGGAGAATTAATATTTACAGATCATCTACTTTAGTGAAGAGTAAGGCATAATAGGACAATGGCTTATATGCACAGTATAATATGTTTAATTGAACAGATGTGAAAAACAAACAACAAAACAAATATTGTCTGAAAAAATAACTGACAAAACTAAATCAAACTAAATTAATTTAATCAATTAGGAAAAAGTGTCTCATGGAAAGTGTAGCTAATAAGCCCATCTCAGAATTTTTTAAATTATCCAGAAACCTGAGCCACAAACTTGTATTTGACAAACACTGCCAAAATGTTCCAACACCATACGGTAAGACTGTGTTAAATAAACACAGCCCTTGCATGAGAAAGTTGGCTACTCATGCTTCATAAATCAAAAAAGATGATGGAAATATACCAGTATTTAAGAGATGCTAATAAAACATAACAACTTATTTTACCATTCTCCACAAGAAAAAGCAAACTCAGAGATGGGAGCTGAGTTCTCTTCTTGGGCCCACAGTCATGATTTCCCTTCAAAAAAAAACCCCAAAAAAACACAGCTGTTTGTTTTTTCCCTTTCTGGCATCGAGGTTACTCAGTGATCAGGGGGGGAGGCCACTGTGTGGCTGTACATGTTCATTTACAAATAGACTTATAAACCATATAAATGAGCTGATGTTCTAGCACGTGTTCTTCCTCTGTGGGGAGCCTGGGGTGTTTCTCTACACTTCAAGGCCTTCCATTAGCAGCTGCCAGCTCTGCCACAGGCCCCTCTCTAATCTCTCATTCCATCATCCCTTTAGGACACTTGTAATGCTTGACGGGACTTTAATACAAAACTTCCCAAGGCAGTTGTTAAATGGTCAGGGTCCCTGCCATGGATGGGTCCTGACCATGACACAATTCACATGCTCAGGAATGTAATTTCATGCCATGCATGCTGCTGAACTGCAAGCTTTTGGTTCTGACTTCATGGTACTTAATCTCTTCCATGCCAAAAATTGCTTAATAGCATCTCTTATGTTCAGCTGCACGGCTGCACTAGGGAAAGGGAAAACTGTTTCAAGGTGGATAGAAAAAAAGAAAAATCGAATGTGACTGGCTGATGCCAGTCACATTTTCAGAGTTCCAGCGTTTAACAAAGCCTTGACTCTGGGGATAAGAGCATTGTCCAGCAGAGGAGGTGACAGAGACGTCAAATCTATCTGCCAGATGTCGGTGTCGTAACTTGTACCGAGGCTCCTTTCTCTTTGTGCACTTGGCCCTGCCGCTGCAACGTGCATTTCCCAGCTGGAAAGGCCTCACACACTCCTATTACTGGGAAAAAGAAAACTGCCCAAAGGGATAAAGTACAAAAGGTTTGCCTTTGCTACAGGAAATTGGAACTGCCAACAGTCTTGCTGAGCTGAGTGCGTCGGCAGAATTAGGGTTTAGCAAGGTATCAGCAGTGGGACAGAAATGGAGGGAAATATTTTCCCAAGTCAGGCTATTTTCTCTCAAAACCAAGTAGAGCAGAGAAATAAAATCCAATGATCAGAGCTCTTCACAGTCTGGAATTTCATTGCATGAAAAACGCCAAAGTTGTTCTCATTTTCTTACCTTCCCAAATAAGGATGTAAATCTCAGCCTCAGGAGTTTATCTGTGCATGAATTTAGGTACAGAGCTTTCATACTTGTGCATATTTCATTTCAGCAAGATGAAAACCTTTTGTGTTATCCGGCTCTTTCTGATTTTTTTAAAATACAATGCAGCTGAAAATTAAATGTGGTAATCCAATGATTACAATTTCCTGTAAAAATGAATAAGCAATAAAATTTACATTTCTGTGAAATGTTTTGACTTAACACGATCATAGTTTTCCAGTGGAAGATTATTCCCTTGGGGGTTTCTGACCAGCTGTAACTGCAGCATTTGGAATCCATCTGTCATCCCAGGAAATGAAGGATTATCAGAACCATAGGAGCACAACTAAGTGCTTGTTAAGGCTGAGGGATGCTCTCAGTGGTGGGAGCACCAGGGTGCAGAAGTTTTCCTTTCTCGTTCTTCGCAACTTTAAATCCTTCCTACATCTGAACACAGTGTTGAATCATTGAATCGATACGTGAATATAAGCGCTCAAACTGTGCCATTAGAAAACAGATAAAACTCCAGTAGATGGCGCTCAAAAATATCCCAAATTTGTGTCCCCGCCAGGCTGTCAGGACCTCGGTGCCCTGCGCGGGCCTTGGGGAGGCAGCTCTGCCAGCAGCCCTGGGCAGCCTGGCCACCACCACCCTGAGCGACTGGGGATGCTCAGAGCTGCAGGGCCTGGAGCAAAGGTGCCTCAGCACTGCTTGGGAGCACAGAAAATACACCAAAACAAGTGGATTAAGAGATCTGGGTCCTGTAAAAGCACAGCAAAGTTTTGCAGAAGTGTTGGGAATCCGGGCAGTTGTAGAACATGACTTTCCAGGCAGGGGAATGTCTGGCTGCCAGTTCCTGTGCAGTCTTGTTGTTCAGTAATGGCCAGTTCTGGGGTCACTTTTGAATTTTGTAGCTCTGACTGGAAGGAGCCTGTTGTATTTCAAAGGTTGTTGAGTAGTAATTCTTCCACAGAAGCACAGTTGGTTTTACCACCACCAGGGGAATGGTTTTTATTGACCATTCTGACCAAAGACCAGAGTGAAAGTTGATACCATCTGAGTCCCTGGTTGGTGGCCCACGGGAAATGATCTAAGGGCTGGTTCCTCTGCCAGAGGAGCATCAGCCACTCCAGGCTGTGATGCAGCCGCTGCTCCGGGGGCAATGCTCAGTGTGGAGCCCAGAGCTCCTGGCTGTGCTCTGCTTTGTGCAGAGCAAAAGCAAGCCCCTCACAGAGCCAGGGAAGAGCAGCCTCCCCAGACTGCCTGCCAACATGCTTCAGTCCTCCTCTGCCACTTCTCTCTGCTTTAGCATTAGTGTGAGCAAACCACACATGGGCATATGGATTCTCCCTGATTTTTCTGTCCCATCCTGAGCTCCAGGCTTCATGCTTTCACTTCTGGTCACTTTTTTGTGCCTGTGTCTGTAGTGCCTCTAGTCTTGCTTGGCATGGAGCAGCCCAGGCTGCAGTGAGGAAGAGGTGGCTGCCCAGAAAAGCCATCTTAGCCCCACTGATGTCCGCACACAGAGGGGCAGGAGACGAGCAAAGCGGTGGCTGTGATGTGAATGCCGTGCTCAACACTGATAGTTAGTGTCTGTCACAACACTTGGAGCTGGTGGCAATTGAGGCCACCACACCTAGCATGGCCCAGCTGCTGCGATGGAGGAACCTCAGGGCTCTGCCAAGGGAGGAGCAGCTTGTTCTCTAAGTTGTTGGGGTTTTTCTTATAAAAGACTAATAAGGTGTTGGTCCTAGATGCATTTAGTCACTCATTTTGCAAGAGCTTAAACATCAGCAATAACTTGATCATCTTTATGGTATTTCACATGAGTTATATCACTAACTTCAGCAGTTTTGCCTATGGGGAAAAAAGGGAAAGGGGTGACAGGATGCTTTGCTCCAAGCCTGCATTTCATTAAACTTCTGCAGTACCGCTTTTGCTCCAGATGAGGAAACAATTTTCTTCCAGACCCAGTCATTAGACTTTCTTGAGAAAACTGAATGGTTAAGAGATCAGGACATTTCTTTACAGGTTCATTTTGCAATCCAGAGTGAAAAGTCCTTCGCTTGTATGCTAGCAGAGGTTGTTCTTTGAAGCACCATCACTTGGTAGGCAAAGAATGAAATTATCTAGATAGAAGCAAAGCAGAAGTGGCAACAGAGATGGTCATCCATAGCATAGCCCATGGATTCCAGGGAAATAAGTCTGCTCAGGGGAATCTCAACTAATTCACACGGAGGCCTACTTTGTCTTTCCTGCTGAGTGAAGCAGCAGATTTGTCTCTGCAGGCAGCGAGGGTGCAGGGCAGAGAACAAAGAGCAGCAGGCAGTGAGAATTGAGACCATCCCTTCCCAGAGCTCCCTGGGCTGCAGCTCTGTGGCTGGATGTTATTTTAGGGGCTGTGCTCCCTCCAGCCCGGGCTCTGACGCCCGCTCAGCCCGAGGCGTATTCATGTTCAGGAATGGGAGGGTCAGGGCCATCGACACACACCAGCATCCTGCTGCCTATTATTTCCTGCCAGCCCTGGCGCTGCACCAAGCCCTAACATGACAGGTGGATGGAGTTCACAAGGAAATCATGTCATGGGCCAGTTTTCCAGGAAAGCTGTTAACTCTATTCACAAACCCAGGCCTTCAGATAGAAAGGGAACGTGGCTGAGAAGAGGCGCTGAAGGGCTCCTCTGCTGTTATTTATGTTTTTGTCACAGATTATCCACTGACATCTCCTGCTGCAGCACAGAAATCTTTACCTCTGCACAGTGCCTACCTCTTCAAGAGCAGATTGTGGCTGAATGCTTTTTAACTTAAAAAGCCAAGGGGACATTGCCTCTGCAATTCCCACGTGGGCATTCGATGTCACTCAGGCTGCAAAAGATGGTAAAAGAATCTGCCTTTTACTGAGCTAAATGGATCCTGGGAAACAGAAAATAAATATGAGGTGAGCATCTAAGACCAGCGTAAACCTGGGGACTTCAGACATTTTGTAAGAATGAAACTGAGGATAAAGTCCAGGATGTATCAGAAACAAGACTTACATATATTTAAAAGTCTCCATCAACAAAGCACATTTCCTATCCTTCCATTACTCTACACAGCATCCAACATCTGCAGTTGTATGTTCTCTTTCTTTCTTTTTTTTTTCTGTTTAGAAAATGTAATAATTTTTCCATTAGTATAACAAGCACAGAAGAGTTAAGAGGAAAAGCAATCAATCCAAAAGAAGTGTTTTTCAAAATTGCCATGTTTGTTACAAATGCAAATTTTAGGATGCACAGAGTCAGGACAATAGGACTCCAACTGGCTGCTCACAAGAGGAAGGATTAGGTCCTGTGTCATGTTAATAGTGACATCAACAACCTGAATAAAAGCCAAAAATTCAAGTTGATTTTGCAGTTTAAGACCATTGTTCTCCCACATGGTTTAGCCTGTAAGATTTATTCTACACATAGATTTCTGCCAGAATTTATGGCTTTCACATCATACAGTGCAGTTCTTGATATGTAATGTGCTTCAATATATAAAAGCCCTTAATGACTGGCAAATATTTACATTGATATAGCTAAAATGTCATACAAGCTACAGGAAAAAAAGCCACTGGAAATATAAAAGCAAAATTATGTCTGTCAATTCTCACAGGTACTGGTGATATCTATGCAAAATGATGGCTGCCAATATTGTTCCGTTCTTATTTTGCAGCCCATTGTAAAAACAAATTAGGTGAAACCTGCTAAAAATATGCACCAACTTCCATCTCAGATATCAAAGGAGCAGTAACCCTGGATTTGACTCTGGATAAGCAAAGCTGAGGCAGGAATATGGGATATTCCAGAGGGCTTGTTGCTGGCCTGACTCTTCCGGATGCTGATGAGACTCTCAGGCCTCTCTTCGTTCCACACTCGAGCTGGCTCCTGTTCCGTGGAGCTGCAGTAATACTGTACCCCTGGTGTGTGGTAACAGGAGCTCTCCCAAGTGTCCATGGCAGAGAAACTTAATTCTTGACACAAGCCCATGAAACTAACCTTTCTTTCTCTCTTTCTCTCTTTTTTTTTTTTTTTTTTTAAACCTGGAAAATTATGGTATTAGAGCCAGAGTCACATAAAAACACAACACGTGAAATGACTGGGAAATTGTAAATTGGGTGTTTTGACTTGAACAAAATCTAAGCATTGTCATACCGATCTGATTATTCTTTTAAAATACTGTCCCAGGCTATAACTGTCTTTGTGTACAATAGCAATACAGGGTGTAGTTACAGACACAATTTCCTGTGCTTAGGTTTTGAAATTATTATTTAAGTTCACTGTAACATTTGCCCGGAGCACCAGCGCAATTCCTCTATTAGATAATTTTCTATCCTTGTGAGGGCAGTTTTGCTTGTGCAGTGCTGCCAGGGTTTTCAGGAAGAGATAGACAAGAAATTGTGACAATAAAATTTGCATCAGCTCCCACCCAGCCTCTCCCAGAATTGAAACACCATTTGTGGCATTCAAAGCCTTTTCACACCCGAAGGGAAGGTGTTCTGAACTGGAAAATCACTTTGATCTTCACAGGGTTGCATCCTTCTGCTCCTCAGATTCCCATGAGAAACACCAAACAGCAATCGTGGAGTTCCAGATGGTTTTGCATTAAAGACTTGGTGCACTGCAGCACCCAGCACCCAGGCATGAAACTCCAAATGAATCCAGATTAAGTCATGGGGTTCAAAATTTGAAACAGAAATTTTGGTTGGGCTTTAAGGGCTGAAAAGGATGTGTTGTTCCTGGGTGTGTAGAGAGAGAGGATAATAATGAAAATATCTGAAATAAATAGATTTGCAAGAAGGAAAAAGCATAGACTGCGACACATGGGTAGGATGTCATCACTGGTTAGTCAGAAAGGGTGCTGCTACTGCTTCAGACTGGCCCAAAATCAATGCAAATGAATCACAGGATAAAAGTCAGTTCCTAAGACCATGGGAACACTTAACACTTTAAAATGTCTTCAACCGCATAAAAATCTCTTCCTGAACTGCTCACAACCTTTGCTTTGCTCCTGCAGGACACCAGGATCAGGTGCTGAAATTCTTCCCCATAAAATGACTGGTTTGCTCCTCTGAATAAAGGACAAACAAGCCTGACTTCATGCACAGCCTTTCATTTGCTTCTTGGTATGAATACACTTGTGCATGGACCTCATCTCTGAAGGACACAGGTGATGCTGCTGAGCTCCCAGAGGCCTCCCAGCCTGTCCAGTGAGGTGGTACTGCAGGAGAGCACGGTGTGCCCGAAGCTTTGCTGTGCCAGGGATCACAGCCAGGTCACTGCAATGTGCCTGTCTCTGCACACAGACTGGGTAATGCCCAGGAGCCCACAACTACCAAGGCAGAGGGTGCTCCAGGAACTCTGCCGTGTCCTTGCCTATGCACTGCAAAAGTCAAAGAGGGCAGAGATAAGGAAAGGGAAATCATCTCTAGTAGTAGCAGAGCAATTCTTACTCACTCCTATTTACCCTTCCTGAAAAAAAAAAAACCAAACAAAACTGCTCCAAAACCCCCATTGTCTCCATTCCACTGAGTTTGGCTTTTCTTTTCTGACTTGGAGCTGAGCCTCACCTGGTACCTCTCCCTTCCTTTCACAGCAAGCTCAGCTGGACCACAGTGACGGCCAAAGGAGGACCCCTGTGTGGGAAGGACTTCTGGAGAGGGCAGTGGGCAGCTCCTGCTCCGGGCTCAGCCTGGGAACCACAGAGCCAAACTGCCATACACTTAGTGGAAATCACTGCATCTCTACAGCCCCTGCAGTCCTCTCCTCAGCAGCCCCCAAAATTCCACTGAGGAAAAAAGGAATGGGAAGGGGAAAGAAGGAGCCAGAAAAACTATTGTGTTCCCAGGGAGGGAAAAAGATGAACAGCTCTATTTAGCTTCTCCAGCTTTGCTGATGTCAATCACTTCTCTCATTTTAAACAGGAAAGACACCACTTTAGTCCACCTGTTCCATTATTTATCATGCTATGCATTTCCCATGAATTGTCACTCATGCAAAACCTGTACATCGTAAGGGGACACCCTAATATTTTTAATGACCTTAAGCAAAGTGATTGACACTAGACACCGGTGTCAGATGTTCTGGTGACGCAACATGTTCTCCTAGCAGCAGGAAAGCTTCCTGCCGTGATTAAGTGAGGGCTATGGAAGTGCTAAAATGTGTTGTCAGCTTTCCTCTGATGCAAGTGATTTTATTATAGCGTCTGGTAACCATGGAGTGTGGCAACGCAAATACTGACCCCAAACATCCCCTCCTGCACATATAGCTCGCTCTATTTAAAACACAAGGTGCAGTTTGCAAATCCAGGGATAAGTTATGGATGAAACAAGCTTAAACCATGGAGGGCAGAGGAAATGGTGGCACATAAGCCAGAATTCCTGGGTGTTTTCAGCAGGAGAAGTATAGGGATCCAGGATGAGCTGCAGAAGAAACCCCCTGCAGGACCTCTTTGGCAGGTGGGCTCTGCAGCAGCATCACCAAAACTGTCCCAGCTGCCAGAGGCTCTGAGGGCAAAAAGAAGACACAGGCCTGTCTCATCTTGGTAGTGGAAAGCAAAAATCATACCCAGCCCCTCTGAGCCTGGAGAAAGTAAGGGGGAAAATAAAGGAGAGAAAAAATAGAAAGAGGGCTCCATGCAGCCCCTCTGCCTTCTCATACACACCAGGGTGGAAACCTGTGACTCAGCTCAGCACCACTTGTCCTTCCAGAAGGAGAAATCATGTTCTGGTTTGCTTCGATTTGGGACAAGCCTCTCAATAATCCATTAACTGAGAAAAGTTGGAAGACCTCTACAACACGAGAGTTACAGAATCAACACCCAGCCACAAGCAGGGGACACCTGGCACCTGCTTTTCATGAAGATTTGTAATCCCAAAGCTCAGTCAGCAAACACTACACATAGCTTTGCTTCCACAAGGTATTATTAATAGTTATGTCTCAAACTGATGTGACAGTGAGTGTCTGCAAAACCGTCTGCTATGATTTTTCAATAACAGAGTTGTTAATCAAGCTGCAGAGGGCTGGACTACCAAACCAAAGTCCACAAGCTGCAGAGGTTTTTGTAAGAGATCAGCAGTACATGTGTTCACAGTTATTGTCACAGGGGTTGTTCTACATAAACAGAAATATAAAGCAGTGAGAGTTGAAGATACAAGTTATCTTGATAGCAATAAAGAAATATTTTCTGAAAGTCTAGCAGCACTGGATATTATTTTCATGAAATTTATTTTTTAATTTTATAGCAAAATAATCAAAAGTGCTAAACCTGACCACTTTAATTTACAAAAAAGTCTCATGTTTTAAGCTATGATCATACCTCGTTATTTAGGTTAAACAACATAATTATACATTTCTACTGATTTCTATTCAATAGTGAAACAAAATCAATATTAGTTGGTTTAAAAAAGGGGGAAAGTACCACAGGTATTGGGAGGGGGAAGTTACATAAAATATAAGAATCATAAGAATCAGCTTATTAAGAAATTTGCAATGTGCTCTTATTGCCTTTTTTTTTTTTTTTTTTTTTTTTTTAGCTACAGTTTAAGTCTCAGATACTCTGGCCATAAGCCTGTAGTCACTTCAAATGCTATGATTTCTCCCTTGGTCAAATGTCAGTGTTTTAAGGAGACCTCTGGCATTTCAAGTCAATTCAAATTATTTTCTCAGTTCCCGCTCGGTCCCCTTCCAACACGATCAGCATGTTGGAGAACGCAGTTAGGATGGTTGCAGCTATGTGACGCAGTTTTCTGTGAAGGAAAAATGGGTTTTCCTCTGTCTTGGAAAAAGCCACTACCAAGTCTGCAGTAAGAAATATATTGAGAGCACTTGTGGAGTTGCTACAAGTATTTCTTAATCCATTCCATTCTCATTTCAGTTTGTTTCCACAGTTAAATTAAAACCTGCAGTCTCTCCTACTGATAGATAGCCAAGTTGACTTACAAAGTTCTGCCTTCTGTCCAGCCTCCTCTTGGCTGCCTCTAACCGAACAAGGTTCGCTGGTTTGCCACGAGCGCTGTCTGGCTCTCCCGCCTCTTTGCTTTCTTCTTGTGCTGCCTGATCTTCCAGCACACGGCGCTGGAAGCCAGCAGAAGGAGTCCTGAGGACAGGAGGACCAGCCCAAAGACGGAGATGATGGATCCATGGGAGTTGAAGATGTATGCCACGGCAGTGACCACGATGCCAGCTATCAGGATGACCACGCCGAAGGGAATGGTGCAGCGGTAGCAGGAGAGCTCTGCTCCCCCCGTGGCCGCTGTCAGCTGGCACTCACTGACCAGAGGAATGGTGGTTATCACACAGTCATTGTTGTTACTCTTCTCTGGGGGTGCAGAGTCAGGGTGCTTTGGGGTGCCCAGGATCTCTTTGATAGGTTCGTTTGTCATCTTGATTGTCTTGACTTGGCCCGTTCTTAGGCTAGAGCAGGCTCTGCTGGGCACGTGCTGCACTGTGGAGAGAAGAGCATGAGTTCAACCAATAATTGCCAATTATTTGTAAGACAAATGGGGACACAGAAGTATCCTCTTGGGATCACCAACAACCAGACATTCAGACCTCACGAGGATTTATGCACAAGATCAACAGTGACGTGACTGATTGTAAAGGATCCGAACCACTTCCTACAGTATTCAACAATATATATGTAAGTTCTGGAAATAACAGGAGTCGCAGACCAAGACAAACATCAACATTAAAATGTTGCGGTTCAAATCCTACCTTAAGTTACATCCTAAAGTCAGTATTTCTGTACATAATTTAGATTTCAATGGCATTACCTTTTCTCACAAAGAGGTGAGGTTCACACACTGTTTTGATTTTTGCTCACACACTTTTCACACAGTTTCTTTATACACCTACGCACAACACATTACACAGACTTGCTCCACTGCATATCACAATAACATGATCAAGTACCAGCCCAGCAAAAACCAGGATGAACAGCGAGCTCTTTCTCAGTGCAAGTGCTACTTAGGGAAAAAATTCAAATGGTCATGGCAAGATGTAGATGTGGGGGGAGTGGGGATGCAAACAGATTCCCACACTCGGCTCAGCTCAAGGCCTGTGAACCTCCAGTTACAGGAATATCAATGCCAGACTGACAGCTTGCTATTTACACTGGCTTCATGCAAAAGCAATGGGTCTCTTGCAAATCCATGAAATGACATCCCTGTAACTGTGGGAGGGGGATTTGCCATCATATTCACTGATCTCAGATACAGCAGGTTGTTTCCCCCTGTTTCCAGACTGTAAACACACTCAGTCCTGACAGCATGCACAGTTTGACTGCATCTGCACAGGACACAGAGACCTTCTGGCTCTGGGCCCTGGGAACAATCAGAGTCCCCCTGCCCAGAGCAAGAGGAGCCCGTGGCTCTCCAGCAGCCCAGGCTGCCATGGCAGAGCTCAGCCTTGCCTCCAGGGCTCTGTTGGTGTGGGGTCACTCTGGGGCCTGCAGGGAGCTCTGCCCTCACCAAGGCTGCCACGGATGTGCTGTCCTGGACCCAGCTCCGTGCACCCCAACTCACACTCCAGAGACTGGGCACTGGGAACCACTGGGAACCACTGGGAACCACTGGGAACCACTGGGAGCCACTGGGAACCACTGGGAACCACTGGGAACCACGGGGGACCACTGGGAACCACTGGGAACCACTGGGAGCCACTGGGAACCACTGGGAACCACTGGGAACCACTGGTTGTCCTGCTGGACAGGCCTCCCAGGACTCCTCCGCCGCTCTGCTGTGGGCTGTGCCGCTTTTGCTTTCATGAGCAGCATGATATGCACAGAACAAGGAAGAGCGTTGGCAATGCAGTAATGCTTTTATCACTTTTATCACCTTCACATCTGTGACTAGGAAGTTAATTGCCAGATACTTGTATTCTCCTTTTCCTTTCCCACCACTCCACCCTTGTTGCTAAGATATATTCGTTCATTGTGGAGAGCCCTTGGTTTTATATCTCAGTACCTCCTACAACTGACTGTGGGTTTTACACGAAAAAGGATTTCACTCTTTTTAAAAAAATACAGGCACAAACAGGCTAAATGCTGGATATAGTCAGAGTTTTTGTATACGAAGTCCCCTTGAACCCTCAAGAGAGAAGGAAAGCCCAGATCTGTTCTGCCAAAGCTTTTGTTCTACTGCTCTGGGGAAGAGTGCTCAGCTCCCTGTTGTATCTGCTGTGCAGAGCTGCCAGTGGGCTCAGCCCTGCCCGAGGAGCCTGTCCCTGCTGAGCACACACAGAACACCCCAGCACACACAGTGGCAGCCCAAGAGGCAACAGGCACACACTGAAACACTCTATTTGATCATCATGAAAAGCTTTTTTACTGTGAGAGTAACTGAGCACTGTAACCTAGTGAAGTTCTGGAGTCTCTACCCTCGGAGATAATAAAAAGCCATCTAACAGGAATTTTAAAAAATCAATTCTATCATAATTAAGTCAATGGCAAAATATCTGTTGATTTCTGAGGAGCACAGTTCTTGTCTGGAATGGGATGTCAGAAGGCAGGCATTCATATAAAACAAATAAACAACCCTCTATTGAAATACTATTACATTAACTAAACAACAGAACCTATTTGAAGTGTGAGCAAAGGTATCCAGCCATAGATAAAAGGGCACTGGATTCTCATAGCCAGCAAAGTCACTTCTGACTTAAGCCAACAGGTGATTTGGTTCAAGTTTCAGGGTAAGAAATTTAGGCAAAGACACCCAGCAACACCAGCATCCTCTCACTAATCATACCACAAGTACTATCTTAAGGAGCTGCTTTGAGTTGGAGGAAGAATGTGCTTCTGTGGCAATCTGTGGCTAACCCTGGATAAGGGGAGAGAAAAATTTTAGCCAGTAATGAGGGTAAGTTTCGATTTATCAAAAAGACATTAAATCCATCAGCATGCACACCTACCAGATCCAGGAGAAATCCATGGTAAAAGATCCTTGGCTCAGAAAGCAGAGGAAGAGTGCTGAAGATGTCTTGTATGAATTCAAGGCAGAAAGAGCTGCTCGAGGCTTTGAAGTGTCAGATGTCACTGAACGAGGAACTGGAGGTGACAATATTCTAGCTTGGAAGTTTCCTACAAGAAAAGTTGTTGGATATTTATCAGCTTCTTAAGAATAAAAGTCATGAGTGTAAAGCTTCTGCTGTGGACTGACTCCTGCTCCTAACCAAAGCAGGAGATGTTCTCCCTCTGGCTCTCCAATGGCTTCTGCCTCTTTTCTTGGAAGCAGCCACCCATTTCTGGCCCAGGGTAACATTTTCCTTTGATGATGTGACGTCGCAGTAGTGAGTATCATAACCCAGTCAAGTCCCCCAGAAAGAGCCAGGCAGGAAAAAGTAATGCACAAGAATTACTGCAGATAAAAATATTATTTAACTTAATTTCTATTGCTCACTGCACCTGCAGGAATAATGATTCAGGATACATGGGAGTTTGTCATTCCACCTCCCTATTTCTAGCTGTGAACTGACTGTGACAACACACCACCAAAAAAACCTGTTACATCTCTTCCACTATAAGAAAACCTAAGTAATATAATCCCAAAAACTCAGAATAAAAAAAGGCAGACTTACACAGTCCAAGAACTCTCTGTAATAAACATAAATCCGCTATATTTACTGTTGTTTATTTCTCTTACTGGATTTTCAAAAACAAGATTTGTAACTCCAAGAGGGACAAGGCAAACTCTGCATCAGGGCAGTGATGTCTGTGCAGAAAGCAGAGTGATGGAAATTGTTATCAACGGCAGAAACAGCTGTGAAATCACCAGGCAGCAGGGTAAAACTCATGAAGCAGCAGATTTATGTTGCTAATCTTATTTGACACCCTTTCTAGAAGTGTATGATCACAGAAGATGATTTCAACATGGAAGCAGGAGTCCTAAGTAGGGATGAGAGCAAATTCATGAGAGTAAGCTTGTATAATGATAAACTTTAAGGGATTTTCTGGTTTTGAGTTATTTAGACCCTGCTAACATTTCACAAACACAAATATTTACAGGCACACACTGCTGCTGTTCTCCAGAAGATCCTTGGAATAAGCCTTTGATATTGCCAAAGTATATTCAGCTGATTATTGAAGTTAGCTAATAATAAGGAAGTCTACTTGTTTATCTCATTGATTATATTCTTTTCCACAGGACATAGCAATTAGTTTAACTTTCTGAAAAGTTTGGAGGGAAAAGCAGGAAAAAAATCCTGACTTCAGATAAATAATCTAGATTTCATTACAACAAATGCAGACCTCTGAAATGTTCTTGCAGTCAACTTCTAGTTGGATTACAGGAAGGTTACATTTGTTTGAAAGCTCTTCCCAGCCTATTGTGCCCCCTAAGCCACTCTGCCAGCTTCTTGCTTGGAAAAGATTAATTGCTCTGTCAGTTATTTATTTGTATTTATCCCTGACAGTTTAGATATTTTTATTTTAAATTAATGTCTTTATCAAAAATTCTGACAGAGCAACTTCTTAGAGATGAAATTTCTTCCCTTCTCCTTCCCTCTCTCACCACAAAACTGAGAAGCAGAAGCACATGAAATCTCTAAATGAAGCTTTCAGCATTTTAACTCAGAATCATTTTAATGTGGTGCTTTCTCAGGAGGCTTCCCACATATGGAGTACCTCTGTGCAAGGGCAAAAAATCCACTACAACCCTTTCCTCTTTTTCATATTTTACTTATAACCAGTGGGACACATTTGAGTTTTCCACCTTCAAGCTCTGGACCGGATTCTCTCTATCTTACACAATACTTCAGACGCTCTTTTTTGCTTATGTAAAATCCCAATAAATCATAATGCTCACACTTCATACTATGGCTATGCATTAAAGTGACTATGGAAAATAGCCTAAGGAGTCCTCTGTCCCGAGAGGAGAGTCTGAGTTCATTCCGAATTCAACAGACTATGATAATCCTCAACACAGTCCTGTAGCTCTGCCCCAGGTGAGCACTCCTGGAAAATACACAACCAGAATTTGTACTTACAAGACTCCAGGACCATGCCCTGAGCTGCAGAGGCAGGAGAAGAACACATTGCCTCCATACCAGCTGCCTCAGGATGCAGTACGTTTCTCTCACCAAGTTTTTAAGTAAAATCATGAACAGATTTAAACTCTCGCACCTTTTTCGTTTTCCCCACATAGCCGGGGTGTACGATGGGAGCAAACCCAACCCCTCCACAAACCAACTTTGTTATGCGCCAACTGCAAAACTTTCAACCGCGCCCGCTGCACTCGACACACACACCTGGGCTAAAATCCTGCGTGTCACGCCTGTCCCGGAGCACCTCTGCGAGAGGGCAGAGAACCGAGCGGGAGGAGAGAACCGAGCGGGAGGGGAGAGCCGAGCGCACCTCCAGCCCCCGGCACCGGGCGGGCAGCTCTCCGCGGGACCTGCCCCGGCTGCGGCTGCGGCTGCCGAGCCCCGGGGCTGCTGCCGGCGGGGAGAGACAGCCCCGTGCCCGGAGCGGCGGAGCCCGAGCAGCCCCGGGGAGCCGGGCACGGGAGCCAGAGCCCCGCGGGCACCGGGAGCCGGGCACTGGGAGCCGGGCACCGGGATCCGGGCACGGGAGCCCCGCGGGCACCGGGAGCCGGGCACCGGGATCCGGGCACGGGAGCCCCGCGGGCACCGGGAGCCGGGCACCGGGAGCCGGGCACTGGAAGCCGGGCACTGGGAGCCGGGCACTGGGAGCCGGGCACGGGAGCCCCGCGGGCACCGGGAGCCGGGCACCGGGAGCTGGAGCCCCGCGGGCACCGGGAGCCGGGCACGGGAGCCCCGCGGGCACCGGGAGCCGGGCACCGGGAGCCGGGCACCGGGAGCCGAGCACCGGGAGCCGGGCACAGGAGCCGGGCACCGGGAGCCGGCGGGGGCGCGGCCGCGGGACGTGCGGCTCCGGGGCTGCCAGCGAGCCGAGCCGTGCCGTGCCGTGCCGAGCACGGTGCCAGTCCCTGCCACCGGCCGGGCCAGCGTGCCATAGCATGGGCTAGCGTGCCGTAGCGAGCCGTGCCGAGCGAAGCCGAGCCGTGCCTTACCTCCCGGGACTGCGGCGGCCACCAGCCCGCAGCCAGCATAAGAGGGGATGCAGCTCGCCGCACAAGGGACTGTAAACAAAGTTCTCGGTGAGAGCGAAGCAATTAAGGGACCGGAGCAAATTCAGCGGCGGGAGCTGCGGCGGGCGGGACGGTCCCGCTGGGCGGGGGGGCCGGAGGGTGTCCGGCAGGGCCGGGCCGGGCCGGGCTGGGCTGGGCTGACCAGGGGCCGGGCTTGTCCCTCCGCCCCGCTCTGCTCTCAGCCCCGCACCGGGATGCGCACGGCGGGGACAGCCCCGGCGGAGGCTCCGCACAGCGCCCTGCCCGCGGCAGTTCGCACACACGGGGCCGGGGCGACTCTCCCTTGCAGCCCCTTCTCCCCTCTGCAGCATCCCTACCCTCCCTCAGCCCCTTCTCCCCTCTGCAGCATCCCTACCCTCCCGCAGCCCCTTTCCCCCCGCAGCCCCCCTGCACCCCCAGCCCCTTTCCGGCCCTCGGGCACAGCCCGGCTGCAGCAGGGTGGGTGAGGGTCCGTACCTGCCCCGAGCTCGCTGGGGCCCTGCTGGGTCACTCGAAAGCACAGTCCCTCCCGAAATCCAGAGGAATCCCTAGCTCAGCTGCTCAGAAATTAGAGGAGGAACATAGCTTTGGATGCATTCTTAGAGGATAAAGTTTTATGCATCATTTAGAAATATTTTACCTGGCTTTTCTAAGCTTTGACTGCTCATTTCTGCAGCACATCGAATACTACAGGGGTTTGGAGAAGATGGGTGTGGATGTGTGTTAATTTTTTACCATGATTTCTGTTACTTCAGACAAATTATGCTTTTAAGTCTTGTAAAAGGACATGTTTGAATTTTGCGGTTAAGCTGAACCAAAGTTTATATTTAAAATACACTATTTTATCAATGATTGATAAAAGAACAGTACACCAGATGTATTTAATTAGGCATTCTGTCTCTGAAAGCATGCATGTGCTTTTGACCCCCACGGTGAAATCCTGGCCTCACAGAAATTAATGGCAAAACTTCCATCAGCTTCACAGGGGCCAGGATTTCATCCTGTGTGTTGTTAAGTATTGCTCAGTGATGGAGACCCTGCCAAGGGTTCATCTCCTCCAGATAAATCAACCAGGTTTTGGAAAAGTGCCACTACTTTATGCAAGAAACTGTGAATTTTTTCCCCCCACTTGCTGGTGTTCCCATCAAACACATCAGCATTTGAGCAGAAATGACAAACAAACTGGATCTGAGGGGATCTTCTTTAGGCAGGATCTCTTGAACCATTGTTTGGTCCTTCCAATAGAGGCAGCTGTGTCTGTAATATCTTTATTAGACTTGAGAAGTTCCACCTCAAAAACAACCAGGTTTCCTACTCCTCCTGTTGGAGAATACAAGCCTTATTCTGTTGATATCTAGGAACCTTGTTTTTAGCTGAATGGGTTCATAGACAATTATACATGGACAAGTAAACATTTGGCTGAAGCAGCTATTCTCTCTTTTGGCAATTAACTCTCTAATGCCCTAAGAGGGAGAAAATAAACTCTCTCAGGCTTATTTTCAATCATTTTTTCAGATGTCTTACCAACTTCTTCCAAGTATTTTCCTGGCCTTCTAGAAATACTAACATTTCATAATTTTCTTCTGATTGTTCAGGATGTCTGTTTTTTTTCTCCAGTATCAGTTTCATTTTTCACTTTATATCAGAAATTCTTGCTGTTTGCACTTGTGTGCATGACCTAAATTTCACCCCATTCCTGTTACATCAGTTCCTCTCTAGTCCTTCCAGTCTAGTATTTGATCCTCCTATGTTGACAGAGAACCTCCCTCTCAGGCTTACACCATCCACAGCTCCACTAGTACATTCTTATATTTCCATGCCAACTTCATTACTGAAAGTATTACATAAAATACTGAAAGTTTTACATAAAATAGCTCACAAAACGGATTTTTTAGGAGCTGTTCTAATACACATAAACAGTTACCAAAGCTGAGCTTAGAATTCATATTTCTGTACAAAGAAATGCCCTAACAACAGGCAAAAAAGTCACACACTCTGCTAGACCTTGTGCAATTCTTACTTCTTGCTGTGAAGCATAAAAGCTGCAATAAAAAGTGATGGGAATGAGGTCTCCTCTAGTGCTGAGAGATCAGTGTGCTGTCCCCTAGAAGGATGGATTTGTAGCACTCAGGCACCGAAGGGTTTAAAACATCTTGGACACCAGCCCTCTGGCCTTTCAAAAAAAGGGATGACTGACTACCTCTGCCTCTCCAGGTCCTGCTGTGTTCTGAGCACAGCTCAGCAAGGATGGAGGGACAGAAGGAGCAGGCACGGCTGGAGCAGCAGGCTCGGCACCTGCAGAAATTCAGTGCAAACAGCTGAGGAAACGTCAGGGCTGAGCAGCAGCTGCAGTGAGGGGCTACAGGCTCCCAGTTTGGGACTGCCAGGCTCCAGGGATGCACAGCTCCCCTTCAGGACCTGCCCTAAATGCCAGAATCTCCTCCCAGGGGCCTAAACACAGCTGCTTAGAGGGAAGTGCAGCCCCAGAGCTGGGCTGATAAGCAAGAACCGTGTGTGATTCTGGAACTCACAGCACCTACTGAGAGAGCAGCTCTGCTCCTAAATTGAGCAATGCTGTTGCTCTGCCGACTGAAACACACTTGCAATACTTCATGGCTTCCTTTGAGTTTCTAACAGTCTCCTGGGCCTCAGCAGCACAGCAAACAGTGACTCACTGATCTGGCAAAGTACAACCATTGTGGGCTCCCTATTCACGTCGTTTTTCTTACCTTTTCCCTAACCCTCTACTGAACTTTCCTTTTATTTTATCCCTAAGCCCACACACGGACACATCAGTTTACTGCGTTTCATGAAACTTTCAGAAAGTGCCCTTTCAACATATTCAATATATTATAAATTGTCCTTACCATGCCATGCAGTGCATGTGTTTTGTGATGAGGAATGGAATCCAAAAGGAGTCCAAAGCCAGTTAAGCCAGAGAAGCAAATAATTTCCCATAAAGTGCTGTAGCTCCCCTCTCATGAACACAGTTTACAGCCCAGCTGGTTGATAGCTGTGTAAACCAGCCACGCTGTGGGTACTCAGGCTCATGCAATGGATGTGCTTATAACGACTGTGAGAAATCTCTTGGGTGGCTGGGAATATGGAAAGGAATTTTCTTTGAACTCCATTAGATCCTACTAGTGCTTTGGTCAACATCAGTTATCCTGCTGTGCATGTGAACTTTGTTATTGCCTTCCTTGCTTTCACTTAATCTTCCTGCAGTGCTGAAGAAGACAGGATATCTGGAACTGAAAACAATTATTCTTACCTCCTACTGCTTTCATAATTACATGAAGTTCCCATTTGAAGAGCTGCATTCCTTGTGTGGACATGTGCTTTTAATTAGCAGAGGGATGCATCACACCACAAGAAGCCAATTCCTCAACCTTGCATAAGTTGGTTACAGAACCTCTGAATCTTCAGCCACCGTGGCAGCTTTCTGGCCAAGCTGGGGGAAGCGTGGGAGCAAACTCCAGTGCTGTAATTTCACCATAACCAGGATTTTTATTAGAGACTACTGCAGTAAGATGCAGCAGATTCAGCTGAGATTTAAGTTCAAAATAGGAATGATCTATTTTCTTGGTTTTCCACCTGCATTGAGTCACCCAAAGAATTTACACGGCTTAAAGATATGAAGGGAAATGCAGACAAAAAGCTGGAAAAGTGACTAGTCCAAGTTAGTGGATATTGCCAAGAGACATTTTTATTTCATTTGCTTCCCTTCTCAGTAGGTAGGGTATAAAGAACATTCAC